>NC_069499.1:92226598-92536598 GCF_027579735.1 Bombina bombina
TTCTCTTCCCCCCCCCCCCCCGCTGTGATTTGTGATGTGAGGGGTAATAAATCTGGGTTTGCTGCCCTGTACCTTGTGTCTCAGTAGGAACAGCAGAGAGGATTGGGAGCAGAGACGGTGTACCTGCAGCGCAGGGGACGCCACAGAGGGAACCTGATTTTAACGACATGGACATGGATACAATTTTTCTGGACTCAGTTAATGAATTTGAGGAGGAGCAGCAAGAGAGTTCAAGTGGGGAGGGACCAGTAGCAACGGACCAGGTAGGAGACACGAGAGTGTTAACTCAGCTGCTACAGTTGATATCGCCTGGGTCCACTGGGATAGAAAGTGGAGTGTGTGTAGGACGTAGCGGGACCACGGGCCCGAGGGCGGTAGCTAGCGGGAGCAGGAATAGTACGGGGTGGTCTGGGAGGACTGACCTTGTTGGTGCATTATCATTACAGGCGGGAGCGGAGCACGGCTGTAGAACAGACAGTCAAAGAGGTGGCGCAGCAGGAGCAGATAGACGGCGGGGAAGGTCCCGTTCCCCGGTTAATGAGGACAGACGGAGAGTTTCACGTTCATCCCCGACGTGGGGTAGGTTGGAGAGGTCCCCCAGGCGGAGGGGTGCTGGAGATAGGGAGAGATCGCGAGGCCCCACCGGTTACACAGGGAGGCGTAGAGTTGAAGCGGAGCGGGAGGATAGGAGATCGGTGAGCAGAAGGAGAGAGAGATTCGAGGATGGCAGACAAGGTGGCGGCATCTCAGGACAGGCCACGGCCGCCACCAGCACAGGTGAGGTGCCACAACCAGCACTAGGGAACACAATTACATCAAATGACAATGTGGGGACTGGGAATGAAGGGGTGGCGGGTTTCCTGAAAGGTTTGAAGGATTTGGTGGCCCAGGTGGAGAGGCAGTGCAGTACGGGCGTGGCGGGGGGGTGGGGCCAGCAGGTGGGGCAGGGGACAACAGGGGGATCAGCGGCGGGTGGAACCATTAAGGTGGCAGAGGTGGCCTTGTCCAAGCCATGCCTATGTACAATTGGCCCTTTGGGCCTACACCTGACCCAGGACATAAAAGAGAAGATTTGGAAGCGGGAATTTTTAGAGATATTTTCGTTGCTTCCATTGGAACAGTTTGTCGAGATAAAAGAAGATACTAAGGGGGAGCAAGGGAAAAAAGAGGAGGAGGAACGCAAGAAGAGATATAGAAAGTTACCAAAGACATTCGGGAATTGGTCCAGGGCGTTTTGCATATTGGCAAGTGTGATGGCAGAGAAGTTCCCAGAGCATGGTTCGGCTCTGTTCTGTTACTATGATGAAATATCGGCAGCCCATCGGACGTATGGGGGTATGGCATGGTGGCGCTACGATGAGCAGTTCCGACAGAGGATTGCAGTGAGACCGGACATGCGGTGGGATGAGCGAGACATGGGGATATGGCTGGAGATGATGACTCCACTTCGGGGGCAGTCCTTTCGGGGGCTTGGAGGAACAGGGACGGGAGCAGGTGGGACCGGGGCAGCAGCGGCCATGCGAAAAGGCCTCTGCTTTCAGTTCAACGATGGACAATGCAGATTCGGGAATACATGTAAGTTTAAACACGAGTGCTCGGGGTGTGGTGGCTCCCACGCCTACGCGAAATGCTTCAAGAAAGGGAAATTCCCTGTTAGATCAGGGGAGGTGGGTACACAGGGCCAGGACACCAGTGAAGGTCGGAGAAGGAGGGAGGACGCAGAGTTATTGCTGACGGGGTTTAGCTCGGGATTTTGGATACCTTTTGTGGAGGGTGAAGGGTTCAGGGCTCAAGGGAATTTGAAGTCAGCCAGGGAATTTCCGGAGGTGGTCAGGGGTAAGTTGGGGAAGGAAGTTGCATTGGGAAGGATGGCTGGCCCATTCAAGGATATTCCGTTGGTCAATTTGAGGGTTTCCCCATTGGGTGTGGTCCCCAAGAAGGTCGCGGGTCAGTTTAGGATGATTCACCACCTGTCCTACCCAAAAGGGGCGTCGGTAAATGATGGGATTAACCCAGAGGTGGCGGCTGTCAAGTATGCTTCCTTTGAAAAGGCGGTGGAGTTGGTTCAAGCGGCAGGGGGAGGGGCGAGAATGGCAAAGGTGGATGTGGAGGCTGCTTTTCGACTGTTGCCAGTTCACCCTAGGTGCCACCATCTACTGGGGTGTTGCTTTGAGGGATCTTACTTTGTGGATCTATGTTTGCCAATGGGCTGTTCCATCTCATGCTCTTATTTTGAAAAGTTTAGTTGTTTCGTGGAATGGGTGGTCAGGCAAACGGCTGGAGTGAACTCGATGGTCCACTATCTAGACGATTTTCTATTCGTCGGCCCGGAGGGGTCAAAGGACTGTGAAATCCTGATGGAGGCTTTCATGCAGGTAGCAGACCAATTTGGGATCCCGGTGGCAGCTGACAAGACGGAGGGCCCTACGCACTGTCTGAGTTTTCTGGGTATACAGATTGATACTGTTCGAATGGAATGCCGGCTGCCAGAAGATAAGGTGACGGATTTGGTTGGAACGATTGAAGGGGCCTTGGGGAAGCCAAAAATAAAATTGAGGGAGTTGCAATCGCTAATTGGAAAATTGAACTTTGCCAGCAGGATCATCCCGGTGGGGAGGATTTTCTCCAGAAAATTATCATTGGCAACGGCAGGGGTGAGGGAGCCATCGCACAGGATACGTTTGAATAAGGAGCTCCGGGATGACTTGGAAGTGTGGAGGAGGTTTTTGTCGGAATTCAATGGGAGAGCCTTGATGCAGGAGATTGTGAGTACGGGGTTACATTTGTATACGGATGCGGCAGGGGCGGTTGGGTTTGGGGCATTTTTGAATGGTAAGTGGTGTGTGGGGCAGTGGCCGGTGGCATGGCATGAGGCGGGGTTAACAAAAAATCTGGTATTCTTGGAGTTGTTTCCACTGGTGGTGGCATTGGAAGTTTGGCCTCATATCCTGGCAGATAAAAAGGTAATCTTTCATACTGATAACATGGGTGTTGTGTCAGCAATTAACCGACTGACAGCCTCATCGAAGCCGGTGATTCACTTGTTAAGACTATTTGTATTACAATGTTTACGATGCAATGTATCATTCAGGGCAATGCATGTGCCAGGTAAAGAAAACAGTATTGCTGATGCTCTTTCCCGTTTACAGTGGGATCGGTTTCGGGAGCTGGTGCCGGGAGCCGAGGAAGAAGGGGATCGGTGTCCGGAGTCTTTGTGGAGGAGAGCATTCGTGGCAGACTGAATTTGGTAAAGGGGGCGGTAACGACCGGGACATGGAGGTCATACACGCAGGTATGGGCTTTGTGGTTACAATTCCTGCAAGGGCGAACTGAGGTGACGACGTCCGAAGGGAGGGCCAGGGCACTGATAGACTGGATGATGGATTGGCAGAGGGCGAAGGTCTCTCGCTCTATGGTTAAGAGGAGATTAGCGGCAATGGCTTTTTTGTTCCAGCTAATGGGGTGGGAAGATGTCTCAAAGAGGTTCATGGTCAGACTGGCCGCAAGGAGTTTGTGTAAGGGAAAAAGGGTGCCGGACGGCAGGAGGCCAGTAGTGTACGCGGTCTTGTCAAGTATAGTTGAGAAGTTGAGTGGTGTTTGTGTGGCGGATTACGAATACAAGCTGTTCAGGTTAGCTTTTGTATTGGCCTTTTTTGGGGCATTTCGGGTTTCTGAGTTGGTAGGTTTTAATAGACAAGATAAAGGGGGGTTACAAATGGCAGATGTCAAGGGGGAAGGGGATGTGTTGACAATTTGGTTAAGGAAATCCAAGACAGATCAGGTGGGGAGGGGTTGCCAGATATCTCTGAGAGCAAAAGGGGGTGACTGCTGCCCGTTGCGCAGTTTTCAGGAATATGTGGGGGTAAGGCCAAAGTTGGGGGGGGCGCTGTTTTTGCACAAGGATGGGACCTCATTGTCCCGTTTCCAGTTTCAGGCGGTATTCAAAAAATGTGTGGGTTTAGTGGGTTTACAGCCAGCTGAATTTGGGACACACTCATTCAGAATAGGGGCGGCTACAGAGGCACAGGCATTGGGGGTGGGGGCTGCGGGAATTAAAAGGATAGGGAGATGGGTTTCGAACAGTTATTTGTCTTACGTGAGGACAGCTTTATTATAATAGTGGTTATGTTTTTATTTTGTTTACACAGGTCCGGTTAATTGTTGGCTGTTGGGACACTCCTACATTTACTGGGCTCGAAAGGCAGCAGCGGTTAAGGAGCAAGGGTTTCAGTTGGGGTGGTCACCAGAAGAGGTCCGCATCCGATGGCTTGGTTTCAGAGGCATGAGGTGGGGCCAGTTGCTTGTTAAGGTCATAGAATATGCCAGGCTGTACTGTCCGCCTGATATACTGTTTATTCACGTTGGGGGAAATGATCTGGGCCTTATGCCCCAAAAGGATTTAGTGGAAATGATGAAAAGGGATATTGTGAGGCTGGGGGAATTGTTTCCAGGAATGATCATTTTATGGTCTGAAATTGAGCCTCGTTTGGAATGGAGGGCTGCATGGGATATAAAAAGGCTGGAGATGTCTCGAAGGAAGGTTAACAGGATGATGAGTGGGTTTGTACAGAAGCGAGGTGGGTTGTCCTTACGACATGTGGAATTTGAAGGGGAGTCGGGTAGATGTTTTTTCCTTCGAGACGGGGTCCACTTGAATGAAATAGGATTGCATTTGTTTAATTTTAATATAAAGGAAGGGGTTTCAAAGGCCTTGGAGTTGGTGGGCGGGGCACGGCGGTGATGCCTTTGCCTGTGGCGGAGAGCTTGCCCGGGGGATAGCAGTTATGGTACCTCCTGAAGGCAGGAGTGAATGGAATGGGATTTGGTAGTAAGGGAGTTAATTTTCTGCTAAGGGCAAGCTGGGATTGTGAGGATTTAAATGTGTAAGTTATAAGTTATAAGTTATATGTTGTAAAAATAAAAGCTGCAGCCTTTGTACCCCATACTGGTGTTGTGTATTTTATTTTAGATAAGTTCCTAGTGAAGGAGTCAACGGAGCCCTGGAGGAACGCCCTGGAACGGAGGGGCGGGTGACCCCTAGCCTGGGACCTATGAGAGGAGAGAAGAGGTGGGGTTGGGGAGAGTCTATATAGGAGGGTTAGCCCAAGAAAAAAGCGCCAAATCCCTTTGCAAGATACGTGTTGGAAGAAGCTCCCTCCCTCCCTCCCTGTAGAAGTAATTTCATGTCGCAGCTTGTTGGCGGAGAGCTTGCCCGGGGGGATAGCAGTTATGGTACCTCCTGAAGGCAGGAGTGAATGGAATGGGATTTGGTAGTAAGGGAGTTAATTTTCTGCTAAGGGCAAGCTGGGATTGTGAGGATTTAAATGTGTAAGTTATAAGTTATAAGTTATATGTTGTAAAAATAAAAGCTGCGGCCTTTGTACCCCATACTGTGTTGTGTATTTTATTTTAGATAAGTTCCTAGTGGAGGGGTCACTATCATGCCTGTGTCTGTCAGGCTCACTCAGCATTAATATACCTCTTTTTTTTCAGTCTTTTGGTTAATTGGTCTGTGCCAGGCAGCCACCCAGCACTCATATCTATTTTTCTTTCACCTTAATTTTAATATAAAAAAAAAAAAGTTTAAATTTGTTTGCTAGTGTAATCTAATATAATTTTCTATCCGGCCTGTGTGTTTTGCTGACATAGAGAGCCTACTGTGTTTACTTGCTGCCCTCCCTAGTCTATGAGCCACGACTCATATGTGTTTAACCTTTTTTTAATTTCCCCCCCAAAAAAAATAATTTCAATCATTTTTCTAGTGTAATCTAATAGTATTTTCTATCAGGCGTGTGTGTATCCGACATACAGAGCCTACTGTTTTTAATAGCTGCCCTTCCAAGGCTATCAGCCACGACTCATATGTATGTTTTTAACCTTTTTCTTAAAATTTCCAAAAAAAGTCTTTAAATCATTATGCTAGTGTAATCTAATTGTATTTTCTATCAGGCCTGTGTCTAACTGTCTATCTGACTTACACAGCATACTGTTGTTATAATTGCTGCCCTACGTAGCAGCCAGCCAGTGCGACCACTCATAGAGTCATATGTGCATTGCACTTCTTAACATAATTTTAATATTAAAATCTAAAATTTTAAAATATTTTGCTAGTGTAATGTAACTTAATTTTCTATCAGTCCTGTGTTTTTGTCACTTACACAGCATACTGTGTTAAATTGCTGCCCTACCTACCATCCACGACTCATATCTGCCAGCCTGTCTGCCAGGCCCAAGTAGCCAATTAGTGGCACCAATCACAATTCTTGTAACAGTAATAATAAAAAAAAAAAACATAATTTTTTTGGACTGCAAATATTCAGTCTCCTAGGGCCATTGAATTTCATTTACCTCGTGCCTGCCACTGCCAGCCTTTTGTGCCAGGCCGTCTAGCCAACTGTTTACACCAATCATAATTGTTGTCACAGTCAGACAGTATAGTTATTAATTTAAATAAAAAACATTTTTAGTGTTGATCTTAACCCTCAGTTTGCTCGTGCCTTTGAATTGCACTTTTCTACAGCCTTCCAAGCCTGTGTGCCAGGCCTACTTAAAAAATATTTACACCAATCATATTTGTTGTGACAGTATTCTAATAATTAAAAATTAAAATTTTTGGTAATAGTTGCTGTGATTTGAATCCTCAGTTTGCTGGTGCCATTGAATAGCACTTTCCTCCTGCCTTGCAGCCTGCTGTGAGCCAGGCCCACCTAGCCAATTGTTGTCAGCAATCATATTTCTGTTAACAGTATTGCAAAAATTGTCAATCATCACTGTTTAGACTGTCAGTAATCAGTCTCCTAGTGTCCTTGAATTGCATCTCCCTCCTGCCTGCTATCCTTTTGTGCCAGGCCGTCTTGCCAACTATTTACACCAATCCTAATTTTTTGTCACAGTATAGTTACTAATTAAAATTAAAAAAATCTTTATTGTTGATGATCTTAACCCTCAGTTTGCTCGTGCCTTTGAATTGCACTTTTCTACAGCCTTCCAAGCCTGTGTGCCAGGCCTACTTAAAAAATATTTACACCAATCATATTTGTTGTGACAGTATTCTAATAATTAAAAATTAAAATTTTTGGTAATAGTTGCTGTGATTTGAATCGTCAGTTTGCTGGTGCCATTGAATAGCACTTTCCTCCTGCCTTGCAGCCTGCTGTGAGCCAGGCCCACCTAGCCAATTGTTGTCAGCAATCATATTTCTGTTAACAGTATTTCAAAAATTGTCAATCATCACTGTTTAGACTGTCAGTAATCAGTCTCCTAGTTTCCTTGAATTGCATCTCCCTCCTGCCTGCCATCCTTTTGTGCCAGGCCGTCTTGCCAACTATTTACACCAATCCAAATTTTTTGTCACAGTATAGTTACTAATTAAAATTAAAAAAATCTTTATTGTTGATGATCTTAACCCTCAGTTTGCTCGTGCCTTTGAATTGCACTTTTCTACAGCCTTCCAAGCCTGTGTGCCAGGCCTACTTAAAAAATATTTACACCAATCATATTTGTTGTGACAGTATTCTAATAATTAAAAATTAAAATTTTTGGTAATAGTTGCTGTGATTTGAATCCTCAGTTTGCTGGTGCCATTGAATAGCACTTTCCTCCTGCCTTGCAGCCTGCTGTGAGCCAGGCCCACATAGCCAATTGTTGTCAGCAATCATATTTCTGTTAACAGTATTGCAAAAATTGTCAATCATCACTGTTTAGACTGTCAGTAATCAGTCTCCTAGTTTCCTTGAATTGCATCTCCCTCCTGCCTGCCATCCTTTTGTGCCAGGCCGTCTTGCCAACTATTTACAACAATCCAAATTTTTTGTCACAGTATAGTTACTAATTAAAATTAAAAAAATCTTTATTGTTGATGATCTTAATCCTCAGGCCTAGATTTGGAGTTCGGCGGTAAAAGGGCTGCTAACGCTCCGCGGGCTTTTTTCTGGCCGCACCATAAATTTAACTCTGGTATCGAGAGTTTAATCAAATGCTGCGTTAGGCTCCAAAAAAGGAGCGTAGAGCATTTTTACCGCAAATGCAACTCTCGATACCAGAGTTGCTTACGGACGCGGCCGGCCTCAAAAACGTGCTCGTGCACGATTCCCCCATAGGAAACAATGGGGCTGTTTGAGCTGAAAAAAAACCTAACACCTGCAAAAAAGCAGCGTTCAGCTCCTAACGCAGCCCCATTGTTTCCTATGGGGAAACACTTCCTACGTCTGCACCTAACACTCTAACATGTACCCCGAGTCTAAACACCCCTAACCTTACACTTATTAACCCCTAATCTGCCGCCCCCGCTATCGCTGACCCCTGCATATTTTTTTAAACCCCTAATCTGCCGCTCCGTAAACCGCCGCAACCTACGTTATCCCTATGTACCCCTAATCTGCTGCCCTAACATCGCCGACCCCTATATTATATTTATTAACCCCTAATCTGCCCCCCTCAACGTCGCCGACACCTGCCTACACTTATTAACCCCTAATCTGCCGAGCGGACCTGAGCGCTACTATAATAAAGTTATTAACCCCTAATCCGCCTCACTAACCCTATCATAAATAGTATTAACCCCTAATCTGCCCTCCCTAACATCGCCGACACCTAACTTCAATTATTAACCCCTAATCTGCCGACCGGAGCTCACCGCTATTCTAATAAATGTATTAACCCCTAAAGCTAAGTCTAACCCTAACACTAACACCCCCCTAAGTTAAATATAATTTTTATCTAACGAAATAAATTAACTCTTATTAAATAAATTAATCCTATTTAAAGCTAAATACTTACCTGTAAAATACATCCTAAATAGCTACAATATAAATTATAATTATATTATAGCTATTTTAGGATTAATATTTATTTTACAGGTAACTTTGTAATTATTTTAACCAGGTACAATAGCTATTAAATAGTTAAGAACTATTTAATAGTTACCTAGTTAAAATAATAACAAAATTACCTGTAAAATAAGTCCTAACCTAAGATATAATTAAACCTAACACTACCCTATCAATAAAATAATTAAATAAACTACCTACAATTACCTACAATTAACCTAACACTACACTATCAATAAATTAATTAAATACAATTCCTACAAATAAATACAATTAAATAAACTAGCTAAAGTACAAAAAATAAAAAAGATCTAAGTTACAGAAAATAAAAAAATATTTACAAACATAATAAAAATATTACAACAATTTTAAACTAATTACACCTACTCTAAGCCCCCTAATAAAATAACAAAGCCCCCCAAAATAAAAAATTCCCTACCCTATTCTAAATTAAAAAAGTTACAAGCTCTTTTACCTTACCAGCCCTGAACAGGGCCCTTTGCGGGGCATGCCCCAAGAATTTCAGCTCTTTTGCCTGTAAAAGAATAAATACAATACCCCCCCCCCCAACATTACAACCCACCACCCACATACCCCTAATCTAACCCAAACCCCCCTTAAATAAACCTAACACTAAGCCCCTGAAGATCTTCCTACCTTGTCTTCACCATACCAGGTTCACCGATCCGTCCTGAAGAGCTCCTCCGATGTCCTGATCCAAGCCCAAGCGGGGGCTGAAGAGGTCCATGATCCGGTCAAAGTCTTCATCCAAGCGGGGCAGAAGAGGATCTTCCATCCGATTGAAGTCATCATCCAGGCGGCATCTTCTATGGTCTTCCATCCGGAGCGAAGCGGCAGGATCCTGAAGACCTCCAGCGCGGAACATCCATCCGGACCGACGACTGAACGACGAATGACTGTTCCTTTGATCGGAACAGCCAATAGAATGCGAGCTCAATCTGATTGGCTGATTGGATCAGCCAATCGGATTGAACTTGATTCTGATTGGCTGATTCCATCAGCCAATCAGAAAATTCATACCTTAATTCCGATTGGCTGATAGAATCCTATCAGCCAATCGGAATTCGAGGGACGCCATCTTGGATGACGTCCCTTAAAGGAACAGTCATTCGTCGTTCAGTCGTCGGTCCGGATGGATGTTCCGCGCTGGAGGTCTTCAGGATCCTGCCGCTTCGCTCCGGATGGAAGACCATAGAAGATGCCGCCTGGATGATGACTTCAATCGGATGGAAGATCCTCTTCTGCCCCGCTTGGATGAAGACTTTGACCGGATCATGGACCTCTTCAGCCCCCGCTTGGGCTTGGATCAGGACATCGGAGGAGCTCTTCAGGACGGATCGGTGAACCTGGTATGGTGAAGACAAGGTAGGAAGATCTTCAGGGGCTTAGTGTTAGGTTTATTTAAGGGGGGTTTGGGTTAGATTAGGGGTATGTGGGTGGTGGGTTGTAATGTTGGGGGGGGGGGGTATTGTATTTATTCTTTTACAGGCAAAAGAGCTGAAATTCTTGGGGCATGCCCCGCAAAGGGCCCTGTTCAGGGCTGGTAAGGTAAAAGAGCTTGTAACTTTTTTAATTTAGAATAGGGTAGGGAATTTTTTATTTTGGGGGGCTTTGTTATTTTATTAGGGGGCTTAGAGTAGGTGTAATTAGTTTAAAATTGTTGTAATATATTTATTATGTTTGTAAATATTTTTTTATTTTCTGTAACTTAGATCTTTTTTATTTTTTGTACTTTAGCTAGTTTATTTAATTGTATTTATTTGTAGGAATTGTATTTAATTAATTTATTGATAGTGTAGTGTTAGGTTAATTGTAGGTAATTGTAGGTAGTTTATTTAATTATTTTATTGATAGGGTAGTGTTAGGTTTAATTATATCTTAGGTTAGGACTTATTTTACAGGTAATTTTGTTATTATTTTAACTAGGTAACTATTAAATAGTTCTTAACTATTTAATAGCTATTGTACCTGGTTAAAATAATTACAAAGTTACCTGTAAAATAAATATTAATCCTAAAATAGCTATAATATAATTATAATTTATATTGTAGCTATATTAGGATGTATTTTACAGGTAAGTATTTAGCTTTAAATAGGAATCATTTATTTAATAAGAGTTAATTTATTTCGTTAGATAAAAATTATATTTAACTTAGGGGGGTGTTAGTGTTAGGGTTAGACTTAGCTTTAGGGGTTAATACATTTATTAGAATAGCGGTGAGCTCCGGTCGGCAGATTAGGGGTTAATAATTGAAGTTAGGTGTCGGCGATGTTAGGGAGGGCAGATTAGGGGTTAATACTATTTATGATAGGGTTAGTGAGGCGGGTTAGGGGTTCATAACTTTATTATAGTAGCGCTCAGGTCCGCTCGGCAGATTAGGGGTTAATAAGTGTAGGCAGGTGTCGGCGACGTTGAGGGGGGCAGATTAGGGGTTAATAAATATAATATAGGGGTCGGCGATGTTAGGGGTAGCAGATTAGGGGTACATAGGGATAACGTAGGTGGCGGCGATTTGCGGTCGGAAGATTAGGGGTTAATTATTTTAAGTAGCTTGCGGCGACGTTGTGGGGGGCAAGTTAGGGGTTAAGAAATATAATATAGGGGTCGGCGGGGTTAGGGGCAGCAGATTAGGGGTACATAGTATAACGTAGGTGGCGGTCGGCAGATTAGGGGTTAAAAATTTAAATAGAGTGGCGGCGATGTGGGGGGACCTCGGTTTAGGGGTACATAGGTAGTTTATGGGTGTTAGTGTACTTTAGGGTACAGTAGTTAAGAGCTTTATAAACCGGCGTTAGCCAGAAAGCTCTTAACTCCTGCTATTTTCAGGCGGCTGGAATTTTGTCGTTAGAGCTCTAACGCTCACTTCAGAAACGACTCTAAATACCAGCGTTAGAAAGATCCCATTGAAAAGATAGGCTACGCAAATGGCGTAGGGGGATCTGCGGTATGGAAAAGTCGCGGCTGAAAAGTGAGCGTTAGACCCTTTAATCACTGACTCCAAATACCAGCGGGCGGCCAAAACCAGCGTTAGGAGCCTCTAACGCTGGTTTTGACGGCTACCGCCGAACTCCAAATCTAGGCCTCAGTTTGCTCGTGCTTTTGAATTTCACTTTTCTACAGCCTTCCAAGCCTGGGTGCCAGGCCTACTTAAAAAATATTTACACCAATCATATTTATTGTGACAGTATTCTAATAATTAAAAATTAAAATTTTTGGTAATAGTTGCTGTGATTTGAATCGTCAGTTTGCTGGTGCCATTGAATAACACTTTCCTCCTGCCTTGCAGCCTGCTGTGAGCCAGGCCCACCTAGCCAATTGTTGTCAGCAATCATATTTCTGTTAACAGTATTGCAAAAATTGTCAATCATCACTGTTTAGACTGTCAGTAATCAGTCTCCTAGTGTCCTTGAATTGCATCTCCCTCCTGCCTGCCATACTTTTGTGCCAGGCCGTCTTGCCAACTATTTACACCAATCCAAATATTTTGTCACAGTATAGTTACTAATTACAATTAAAAAAATCTTTATTGTTGATGATCTTAACCCTCAGTTTGCTCGTGCCTTTGAATTGCACTTTTCTACAGCCTTCCAAGCCTGTGTGCCAGGCCTACTTAAAAAATATTTACACCAATCATATTTGTTGTGACAGTATTCTAATAATTAAAAATTAAAATTTTTGGTAATAGTTGCTGTGATTTGAAACCTCAGTTTGCTGGTGCCATTGAATAACACTTTCCTCCTGCCTTGCAGCCTGCTGTGAGCCAGGCCCACCTAGCCAATTGTTGTCAGCAATCATATTTCTTTTAACAGTATTGCAAAAATTGTCAATCATCACTGTTTTGACTGTCATTAATCAGTCTTCTAGTGTCCTTGAATTGCATCTCCCTCCTGCCTGCCATCCTTTTGTGCCAGGCCGTCTTGCCAACTATTTACACCAATCCTAATTGTTGTCACAGTATAGTTACTAATTAAAATAAAAAAAATCTTGATTGTTGATCTTAATCCTCATTTTGCTTGTGCCATTGAATTGCACTTTTCTACTGCCTGCCAGCCTGTGTGCCAGGCCCAACTATCCAATTAGTGCTAGCAATCATATTTCTTTTAACAGTATTGCAAAATTTGTCAATCAACACTGTTTTGACTGCCAATCTGCAGTCTACTAGTGCCCTTGAATTGCATTTTCCTCCTGCCTGCCTGCCTGTGTGCCAGTCCCAACTAGCCAATTAGTGCCACCACTCATATTTATTGTAACAGGATTGGAATTTTTGTTAATCATAACTGTTTTGACTGTGATTCTTCAGTCTCCTAGTGCCATTGAATTGCAGTTTCCTTTCTCCCAGCGTGTGTGCCAGACAGGCTCATTTGCCAAATAGTGCCAAACAATCATATTTGTTGCCACAGTACTAGTAATATTTCAAAAAATTAACAATTTGTGATTTTTAAAACATCTGTCTTTTTTGTTGTTGTCAGTCTCACAGCGTATACTGTGCCCACTTTCACAGTGCCACCACTCAATTGGTGTAATAGTATTGTTAGTGTCCATTTAAAAAAAAATGACAGGCAGAGGCAGGCCACCCCGCAGGTTCCGTGGTCGTGGTCGTGGTGCTGTGATTCCTTTAGACCCTACAAATATGCACATTGTTCAGACGCCGGGTGCCAGGGGGGATGCAAAAACTTCTGAGGAGGACCTAGTTGAATGGCTAACACAGGAAACCCAATCTTCTTCAGCTTCCGCTGCTAGTCCTCCTAACCTTGACGCACCATCTAAGTCCAGCTGTGCTTTGGGCAGGTCTCAAGTGACCAGTGCCACTCTGCCGCCTGTCGCCACCACCAACACTAGCACCACAGCCGCTTCACTTGATCTGTCACAGGAGTTATTGACACATCATTTTGAAGAAATGAGTGATGCGCAACCATCATTGACAGAGGATGTAGATAATAGTGATCAGTCTCAGTCAGGCAGCATTACCGACATGGAGGTACGGTGTGACGATGATGATGATGCTGTACCCGCTGCTGCTTCCTTTCTTGATGTTTCAGATACAAGTGAAGCGGTTGATGATGATGTGTCGGTGGATGTCACGTGGGTGCCTGCTAGAAGAGAAGAAGAAGAGGGGGAAAGTTCAGATGGGGAGACAGAGAGGAGGAGGAGGAGGAGGAGGAGACGATTTGGAAGCACGGGGAGGTCGTCTCAAGGAGCTAGTGGCACAGTCAGACAGCATGCATCGTCACCAGGGGTCAGCCAGACAGCCCGCCGACGCCCATCAACGCATGCTGTTGCCACCACCAGAATGCCATCATCGCAGAGCTCAGCAGTGTGGCATTTTTTTTGTGTGTCTGCCTCTGACAACAGCGATGCCACCGATAGGGTGAGTATGAGTAACAGCTATTAAAATGCGAAGGACATTACTAATTAACACAACATAGTTACCATGGGTCGCAGACCAAGAGCAGATGTCTTATTATTATATTTTGTATGGGTAATCATCCAGACCGTATAGACCTCACCAAATAGGGGGAGTTACAGAGATTAAAGTGCTAAGAATGGTAGTACTTAAAACACAACCTCGTTAAAATAGGTAGCAGACCACATGTCTTATTATTATAATTTTTCAGGGTAATCTGGCAGGCCATATAGAACTCCCCCGATAGGGGGGGGGAACAGGGATTAAAGTGCTAAGAAAAGTACTAATTGACACAAGCTAGTTGGGTCCAAGAACGCATGTTTGATTATTAGAATTTATTAGGGTAATTATATATCTAACAAATCTATCTATTTCTCTTCTATCGATTCTATCTAACTATCAATCTATGTATATCTATCTATCCTATCTATCACTATCAATCTATCTTCTGTCCGGGATGTTTTGAGACAGCCACTTTGGGAATGTTAGTTGAGTTAGACCCATTATGGCTTAAAAGCAGACTCTGCATCAACTATGTAATTTTCCATGGGAGTTTTGCCAGGGATCCCCCTCCAGCATGCAACAGTCCAGGTGTTAGTACCCTTGAAACAACTTTTCCATCACTATTGTGGCCAGAAAGAGTCCTTGTAGGTTTTAAAGTTCGCCTGCCTATTGAATTCAATGGCGGTTCGCGCGTTCGCGAACAATACCAGAAGTTCGAGTCCGCGGTTCGCGAACCGAAAATTTTAGGTTCGCGACATCACTATTCTATAGTACATTAAATTAAGACTTGAGGACTATAGTTGTGAAACTCTGGGCATGTACACCTCTTTAAAAGGACATAAAGGATGAATCATATATATTAAAACATCTTTACAATAAATTTTCATCATTTATTTTGTCCCATTTCCATGTAATTCCACTTTGAAATTGTGAGCTTTCCAGTTCCTGTTAGAAATGGAAGTGCAGGACACTGTTATATACCACACAGTCATTGGCTGCACACTCTAGTGATCTATTTATAACTGTCCCTAATTTGCCACAGCAGAGAAGGTAACCTAAGTTACAACATGGCAGCTCCCATTGTTTTATAGACACTAAAACTTTACACTTATTTTGTCTATTTAAACAGTTTATGAAACTTTTAAAAATAAATCTATTTGTTATTCTCATACTAATATTTTCTTTAAACGCATCATTCGATCTTGCATTTGTTAAGTGTTTAAAGTCCCTTTAAGTCAGCTAGTGCTGGTGTGCTTAAGCTCTCATGTAATTGTCTGAGCGGTTAATTCAGGTCACATATATCGCTAGCTTAACCCGGGGTTGTGCTTAGCCGATAGTGTGCAAGTAGTGGAGTTCTTCATGTAGTTCTGTGCTATACTATTAATAATAGTGATTTACTTCAGGTCTTAAAATAAACCACATTTTACAACATAATTTTGTATATATATATATTTGTGTGATGTATTTTATGGGAACTGATCTTGTATTGAATGTGAGTATAAGTTGTGTTATTGTATAAACATCCTTTGATGATTGTGTTTTCTTGTAGGATAGCTCAGAGGGTGAAAAATGAGGGTCCTCCTCTTTCTATGTGTGAGTGTGGCTCTACTTTATGTGGTCACCAGTGATCACAAGGAAGGACACCACTTTAGAGGTAGGTCCATCAATCTACTAGATCCTGCTTAAAACAGCTTATTAGTTAAGGATAGTTTAGAAATGTATAACTATATTGACCATTAATCATATTGCTCCTAACGACCTCCTTTATATACCAAAGAAAGTCCAGGTCATATATAAGTAAAGTGGAGCTTATTTGTTATGATTTCACAAACTGAAAACACTGCTATTTTATTGACTCTGTTCCCTAAGAACTGCATAGTTTTTTTCTCTCACTGGACAATATTTGAATTAGATAATTTAGACAGAAGTGGCAAACCTATGGCATGAGTGCCTACGCTGGCATTTTTAATAACATTTTTTGACACTCTGCCACCAATATAAGTGCTGACACTTATCAGCAGTAAAGCTTTAATTATTGATATATATGTTTGGAATTTAAAAGAAAATATAATTTAATATCCAGTTTTTTTAGAAGATAATGGATAATTTGGGTAAACATCTAAAAGGTTTTTGCTGCACATGATCTAAAGGATTTACAACCAGTTAAATAGATTTTATTTTTATATCTAATATCTTTATATCGCGTTCCTAACCACAAGGAAGCAGATATGTTAGTGATATGTTACCATCAGCAACATCATTTACCTAACCTAAGAGAAGACAGTACAAGTACCAGGGATATGTGAGAAGTTAAATAGACAGTAAAGTCAAAATTAAAATGTCATAATTCAAATAGATCATGCAATTTTAAACAACAATCCAGTTTACTTCTGTTAACTACTTTGCTTTGTTCTCTTGGTATACTTTGTTGAAAAACATACCCAGGCAGGCTCAGGAGCAACAATACACTACTGGAACCTAGCTTGTGATTGGTGACTGCACATGTATGCCTCTTGTCATTGGCTCACCTGATGTGTTCAGCTAGCTCCCAGTAGCGCATTGCAGCTCCATCAACAAATGATATCAAGAGAATGAAACACATTTGAAAATAGGAGTACAGTGGAAAGCTGTTTAAATTGTATGCTCTCTCAATCAAGTATAAAAAATCTTGTTCTTTAAAAGTTTTGCAACATATTAGAAAATGATTATTTGCCATGGAATACTAATGTTTATTTTGATCATTTTCAGTTTGTTTTATATTTGCAGAAATCTACAGTTCTAAATCTATTTTTAAAATATACTTTGCTTTATGTAGCATATTAGTAAATCTGCTAAACTAGTTGTCTTAAATGTGTCAATCACTAGGAAAATGGCAAAACCCTTTTCAGGAAGAATTCACAGAAGAAGGTGATATCCATGTTGATGAGAACACTGTTGTGAAGGTTCCAATGATGTATAGAAAAGGCAACTACAGGGTAGTACATGACAGGGATCTTGGTTGTCATGTGGTAGAAATACCATACAAAGGAAATGCCACGGCATGGTTTATTCTGCCAGATGAAGGAAAATTTAAAGCAGTGGAAGAAGCTCTTGGGAAACCCACCGCAAAAAAATGGCTAAAGGATTTTAGTAGCCGGTGAGAAATGTTTTGTGCTTTATGTATTTGTATAGATGTTTGTGGAATTTGAAAGAGGCAGCCTAAAACAAAAATGAAAAATGACAATGTGATTTTTGCATTGCTAACCTAGATAGCTATGCTTAAAGGGACAGTATACTATAAAATTGTTTTTCACTTAAAGGCCCAAGGGTCATGATACCCAAATGTTGAAACACATGAAAGTGATGCAGCATAGCTGTAAAAAGCCGACTAGAAAATATCACCTGAACATCTCTATGTAAAAAAGAAAGATATTTTACTCAGTAGCCACATCCCATTGTAAAGGACTTTCAAGCAGTAAATCAGTATGTCTGTCCCGGGACAGCTAAGGGATTGAGCCTTGTGAACTCTCATGTTGTTTCCCTATTCAGTTTAAGGAAGTATACTATGAAATCTCATGAGAGTTAAGTGAAATCTCATGAGAGTTAAGTGAAATCTCATATGATCACAGTAAAAGAGTTCATGACCTCAGCACTGTTGATGCTGATTGGCTGCAGTTCATTTCTTCATTTTTAAAAATGTTTTACCTGCAGCTGGGCAGCAGCTGAGTATAACTTATTACAAAGAACTTACTCAGCTGAGCTGAGGAAGTTGTGAGGTAAAATATCTTCCTTTTTTACCTAGAGATGCTCAGGTGATATTTTCCTGTCAGCTTTTTACAGTTATACTGCATCAGTTTCAAGTGATTTAGCATATGAGTATTATGTCCCTTTAATGTGTTTCCAATTAATTTGTTACCAGCTGCAGAGTATAAAATGTATGAGATTTGCTTTTTTAAGGCTTATTTGTAGCGATGGGCGAATGTGCAAATTTTAAAAATTCTAAATTCGAATGTCGATAAGAACGAATATTCTTAAAAATTCGAAAATCGAATGTTATTTACAGTTTTCAAATGTCACTTTCGAATTCGAATGTTTATAATTATATCGAATGTCTACATTCGAAATTCGAATTTTTCGAATTCGAATATAAATTCGAATTTTTCGAATTCGAATATAAATTCGAATTTTTCGAATTCGAATATAAATTCGAATTTTTCGAATTCGAATATTGCATAATTCGAATATTACATTTAAAAGCATTAGAAATACTATTACAATCTAAATTCGAATTTTTCGAATTCGAATACACGTATTGCATAATTCGAATATTACATTTAAAGAAAAAGCATTAGAAATACTATTACAATCTAAATTCGAATTTTTCGAATTCGAATATTACATTTAAAGAAAAAACATTAGAAATACTATTACAATCTAAATTCGAATTTTTCGAATTTGAATACACGTATTGCATAATTCGAATATTACATTTAAAGAAAAAGCATTAGAAATACTATTACAATCTAAATTCGAATTTTTCGAATTCGAATATTGCATAATTCGAATATTACATTTAAAGAAAAAGCATTAGAAATACTATTACAATCTAAATTCGAATCTTTCGAATTCGAATATTGCATAATTTGAATATTACATTTAAAGAAAAAGCATTAGAAATACTATTACAATCTAAATTAGAATTTTTCGAATTCGAATATTGCATAATTCGAATATTACATTTAAAGAAAAAGCATTAGAAATACTATTACAATCTAAATTCGAATTTTTCGAATTCGAATATTTTCGAATGTAATCGTAAAATTCGAAACCGAATATTCGAAAATCGAATGTTAGAATGTTATGTAAACATTCGAAATTCGATTCGAACGAACGAATGTGTTAAAATTCGTGCCGTTTTTCGAATGTTGCGAAACATTCGCCCATCCCTACTTATTTGTGTATATGAATTAGCTGATTTTGTGTTTTGAAGCCACAACCTACTAAAATGTGTTGAGCTTGTAGGTATAATCAGATCTCATTACTTTATCACATTGTGTACATATTCCTGCTTCTTTATCTTATATCTGTCCTTAAACCAATCACCAATACTTGGAGAGAACAATGGAAAATTACATTTTTTTTACCTTATCTCTTCTATAACCCACTGGGAGTGTAAATTCTTCTTTCACTGGCTGTGTTAACACAGCTTGGCCTAGAGGCCAAAAACTTTCAGGATAGGTGTGGATACCACAGGCTATATAAACTATTTCAGATGCTAATATAAGGGCAATGGAAATACTTATAAACAATATAATACACTCCAGCATGTAAAGTGGATCATTGGGAACAAATTAAAGGGGAGATCATTTTTGAGTAAACTGTCCCTTTAAGTATCCTTTTATGGTGTTAATTATTTTTGGCAAGCCATTAACCTTTAAAACAGACATCCTCAAACTTGGCCCTCCAGAGGTTTTGGAACTACATTTCCCATGATGCTCAGCCAGCATATCAGCTGGCTGAGCATCATGGGAAATGTAGTTCCAAAACCTCTGGAGGGCCAAGTTTGAGGATGTCTGCTTTAAAGTGTCTGTCATTAAAAAAAACAAACCATCGAGTAGTTTACAAAGCTATGAGATTTTAGTTTTAAGCTTGCTAACTTACCCCAACAGAGGTGCAAAGTGCATATTTTAAAATATATGTACATTCTGTTGCTACTAAAGCAGCTGAGTCGATCACAGTTGAGTGTTGCAAGAGCAAACTGGTCTTTTATACAAAAAGGCTAGAGTTGCTAAGCAACAGACTCTCAGACATGACTTTCCTTTAAAATTACTAATAGGGGGAGAGTTACATGTTACAAAAACTTTGAGCAGTTGTAAACCAGTAGAAGGAAGTATGTAAACTGGACAGAAAATGCAAACCAGTGTCACTTTATACCAGCCAAATTTGAGTCTCAAAGTTAACATCACCAGTGGAAACCTAGCCTATAGATTGGGCACTCACAAAGATATGTAACAAATTATTATGCTTTATATAGAGGTTAGAATAAATAAATGGAGACTGGTACAGATACAGAAGGATTACAGGAAATGTGGTGATTTGCCAAAATCCTTTCAATGACAATGTCCCTTTAAAGCAGTTTTTAGTAAGTGCTTTACCTCTCTTGTACATTTCTGAGCTCTCCACCTATTCTCTGCTATAGCTAATAATTTGTACCACCATAATACTGTTGTCATCATATTAGCTCTGTGTCTTGCATCTTTTACATAGGTTAATAAACTTATGGATCCCCAAATTTTCCATTTCTACCACACTTGACCTTATACCTGAATTTAAACAATTGGGTGTTACAGATCTATTTTCTGATGAAACCGATCTCTCTGGTATTACAGGAGAATCAACCCTTAAAGTCTCTAAGGTAAGAGTTTTGTACATTTTTGTTCCTAAAACTTTAAAATCATGGAAACCATTTTATGTATTTAAAGTTTACTTCTATTCTCAAATTTACTTATTTCTCAATGTGGGCTAGATTACAAGAGGAGCACTAATTTATTGCACGCCCGTAAAATGCCGAATTTGCCCGTTTACGGGCATGCAATAAATAACCAGCCATTACAACTGGCTGTTTTTTGCTTCTGCGAACTTGCGGTAGCAATTAACACTTAGAAAATTAACCAGAGATGCAATCTCTGATTAATTTTCCAAAAGTGCCCCTATTGGCCCCAAATTTAAGCATTTTAGTTTTTTATAAAAAAAAAATTGCATTTTTTTTAAAATAAAAAACAACTTTATGAAGCAGTTTTTAGGGGTTCAATTTGGTGGGTGAGGGGTGTTAGAAAAAAATGGCGCTGTAAAGTGCCTTTACATTGTGGTCTATGGGGACTGTATATTCCCTGTAAATATATATGTATATGCTTATATGCACATATAAACATATAAACATATAAAAATATATATGTATATATTCATATACATATATATATTTTACTTTTGCTGCCCATCGCACGGCTTGTGAACGAGGCTCCCATTGGAGCTTATGGTAGCGCAATCTTGTGAGCGCAATGCTTTTCTGCAATGCGAATGCAAAGTCGCGTTCGCATTGCGGCTAACTTGTAATACCACCGTACATTTGCAAACGCGATAATTTGCTCTTCACTTGTGATCTAGCCCAGTATCGTTTATTGAAACTTAGCTCCTTTTAATGACAGCAGTGTTTATAGGGTGCTCATGAGCTTCCCTAGGTACGGAAAAGAGTCCATGGGCCCTATTATAAAAAAATCACAGGATGTGACTTGAAAAACTGTACCAACACTCCCAGGTGCTCCCTCAAGGAATTCGCAAAAAAAGGGCTGTCCCTACTAGTGGTGGCATCTCCAGAAATGAAATATAAGGCAGTATTTACCGCAGGGGAAACGCAGCGAGAGGAGTGGCGGGGTTTGAGACAGAGTGTGACATGTCATGAGTGGGGTCAGATGTGTCGTGGGCAGGTTCAGATGGAGCTGGGGCTTGGGTAGAAAAAAGTAATGAATGGATGATCAAAGTTGGGGGGGGGGCACATAGAATGCCATGGTGACTTTTAAAATGTAATAGTGCATCTAATACAAACCAGATTAGCCTGTTTAGATTTGCATGTATTTTTCTTTTATCGTAATAAGTGTTGCGCATCATGTGAACCTTGCCACATTTAGGCTTGAGAGATAAAACAGGGAGACCTGCAGGGGGGGGGGGGATATTTTAAATAAATACGCTGAGACCTGGCATAAATCTCTTATTAAAATCTCTTATTAATGCTCATGGAACGCCCCTTCATCTCACTACTAGCAGAGGTGAGGAAACACATATACAATACTATACTATACTATACAATAAGGGAAAACACATGTTTTGAATTTATAACTTACTTAGTAACAATTTCACATAATTTTTGGAATCTACAATGTTTTATCACAATTTCTACCATGTGCATTAAATAGGATTTTTTGTCTGGATAATTTCAATACAAATTTTCATTTTTCTATAAAATATGATTTCTGCAGAACAATTTTGTTAGAATTTTGGATGCAATTGAACAGCACATTTTTTTTTTTTACTTTTTATTTCATTATTTAATTTAATTTGTTTTATAATCTCTTCCAACAAAAATCAACAAGGAAGCAAAGCAAATTTGATAATAGAAATACATTGAAAACTTTTTAAAAAAAAATTATATTCTCTTTCGAAATTCTGAATAACAAAAGAACATTTTTGGGTTTCATATCCCTTTAAATTTCAACATAGAATACCATGAGAAATATGTAAATGAGACAATAGAAAGAATTTTGAAAGTTTTTTTTAAATATTATAATAAAACAATATACCTAAACTTTCATGTTCAGTTCCATGTCCCTTACATAAAATAGCACAATGTACTGTTTGCTTAAAGTAATTTTAAAGGTTTTAGAAAGCATATAAAATATATATTTCTACTCCCTGTATGTTTCCCAATTCTGGGTACAATCCTTTCCTTTTCTATTTGTTTTTATATCATGGTTTTTTTTATCTTTAACAAAATATTAATTGAAAGATTATAAAGTATTCATCATTTACATTAAAATAATTTACAGTAACCTCTATTCATTTGTCCTGCATGAACTCTGCATGTCTTTAGTAATGCATACAGATTATATTACTACCATTATTTTGTGTAATAGAGAAATCCCATCATTGGATGACATTTGATTGAAATAAGTGAGGCATGTACTACAATCATTTTTTGGTCCCCTAATAAATAACTCAGGGATGCTACTACTACTGTTTATAATAATAATTATAATAATAGAGACACTGACATTGATTAAAAATAAAAAAAACAGGATTTGATTTTTTTAATTTCATTAAAGACAGACAAAAAATGTTAGCCTTAGCAAGGATCCAATGTATGGCCCCTCCAGCCCAATTTAGCCTACTGACTGCACAAATAAGACCTTAAATCAAATGCATGTCTCTGGAGCCCCCCATTATTTCAGCAATAAACTTATATTAGGTCTCAGATCAGATATATGACCTGTGCAGTCCCTTTAATGCCAGCTACATTATGAAGCTGGAATGCCAGACAAAATGCCCCAATTGTCCCGATCTTTGCGGGACAGTCCCAATTTTAGTGGTCTGTCGAGCTGTCCCGGGTTGCTTGCCATCTGTCCCACATTGCCACATGCATTTAAAAAAAATAATATATATATATATTTTAATTCTATTGGTCCCATATTCAGAAGCAGGGTTAGATACCTATTAGATTACCTGTGGTGTCTGGGTAAAACAGGAGTAAGAAGGCTGTATACCCTCTGACCTCATGTAATGGTGACCTCTAACCTCTGGTAGTGATAACGTCTAACTCCTGGTGATAATACTAGCATGCCTTCAGTTTTATACGATGAGCAGTGCTAACACCAGGGTAACGAACAGTGGCAGCATCAGACTGCCAGCTAATGTGCTTGCCAACCCCAGCACCCCATACAATGAATTACAGATACCCATATATGATGTAGTGTGTGTGTGTATGTGTGTGTGTATCTGCATGTATAATTGTAAGCTATGTAGTGTGTGTGTGTATCTATATGTATAAGTGTGTGTGTGTGCGCGTGTGTGTGTGTGTGTGTGTGTGTGTAAATCTGCATGTATAATTGTATGCTATGTAGTGTGTGTGTGTATCTGCATGTATAAGTGTAAGCTATGTAGTGTGTGTATGTGTATCTGTATGTATAAGTGTGTGTATGTGTGTGTGTATCTGCATGTATCAGTGTATGCTATGTAGTGTGTGTGTATCTGCATGTATAAGTGTAAGCTATGCAGTGTGTGTGTGTGTGTGTATCTGTATGTATAAGTGTGTGTGTGTAAATCTGCATGTATAAGTGTATGCTATGTAGTGTGTGTGTGTATCTGTATGTATAAGTGTGTGTGTGTGTGTATCTGCATGTATCAGTGTATGCTATGTAGGGTGTGTATCTGCATGTATAAGTGTAAGCTATGTAGTGTGTGTATCTACATGTATAAGTTTAAACTATGTAGAGTGTGTGTGTATCTGTATGTATAAGTGTGTGTGTGTAAATCTGCATGTATAAGTGTATGCTATGTAGTGTGTGTGTGTATCTGTATGTATAAGTGTGTGTGTGTAAATCTGCATGTATAAGTGTAAGCTATGTAGTGTGTGTATCTGCATGTATAAATGTAAACTATGTAGTGTGTGTGTATATGTATGTATAAGTGTATACTGTGCAGTGTGTGTATCTGCATGTATAAGTGTAAGCTATGTAGTGTGTGTGTGTATCTGTATGTATAAGTGTGTGTGTGTGTGTAAATCTGCATGTATAAGTGTATGCTATGTAGTGTGTGTGTGTCTGCATGTATAAGTGTAAGCTATGTAGTGTGTGTGTATGTGCATCTGTATGTATAAGTTTGTGTGTGTGTGTTTCTGCTTGTATCAGTGTATGCTATGTAGTGTGTGTGTATGTGCAAGTAAAAGTGTAAGCTATGTAGTGTGTGTGTGTGTGTATCTGTATGTATAAGTGTAAACTATGTAGTGTGTGTGTATCTGTATGTATAAGTGTATACTGTGCAGTGTGTGTATCTGCATGTATAAGTGTAAGCCATGTAGTGTGTGTGTGTATCTGCATGTATAAGTGTGTGTGTAAATCTGCATGTATAAGTGTAAGCTATGTAGTGTGTGTATCTGCATGTATAAGTGTAAACTATGTAGTGTGTGTGTATCTGTATGTATAAGTGTATGCTGTGCAGTGTGTGTGTATCTGCATGTATAAGTGTAAGCTTTGTAGTGTGTGTGTATCTGCATGTATAAGTGTGTGTGTAAATCTGCATGTATAAGTGTATGGTATGTAGTGTGTGTGTCTGCATGTATAAGTGTAAGCTATGTAGTGTGTGTGTATCTGTATGTATAAGTTTGTGTATCTGCATGTATAAGTGTATGGTATGTAGTGTGTGTGTCTGCATGTATAAGTGTAAGCTATGTAGTGTGTGTGTGTGTGTGTATGTATCTGTATGTATATGTGTGTGTATCTGCATGTATAAATGTATGCTATGTAGTGCGTGTATCTGCATGTATAAGTGTGTGTATCTGCATGTATAAGTGTATGCTATGTAGTGTGTGTATCTGCATGTATAAGTGTATGCTATATAGTGTGTGTGTGTATGTCTTTGCTGTAGCTTGTGTTACTGTGCATTGTTGCTGACTTTAAAGGCCAGAATTTAGAATATTATTGAGGAATGCAGAGAGCAGTTTGAAAGAATATATTATTAAAATTCCAATTAAGATAAAAATATTTAGCACTGTCTCTGCAAAGGCTAATTAAATACAGATCTCACATAGCTATACCCGTGGTTTGAGCTTGTGTTTGATTTCCTGACTTTATTTTGAATTTTATTACTTCAGTCTTATGATTTTTTTAAAGCCCCATCTCTGCTCCTGCCCATCACATATCCCCACGGGGGGGGGGGGGGGTGTTTGGGGGGGACTGTTCATCTTTTGAATTTTGGAAAAGCATGGCCCTGCAGCTCATTTTATAATGAGGCCTCAGAACAAATACATGGTTCCTAATGTCTAATTACTGACAGCTATATACCTCTATGAGACCTCAGAATAGATGCATGGAGCTCAAAGATAACTTAATGCCAGTTATATGAGGCTTCGGATGTTTACTAATAAAAATATATCTCTGAGCATTAAGTGGGCCTTTCAAGTAGTTTGGGGCACTTGCATCTTCTTACTAATTTGAATGAAATCTCCTTGACATTTAACAACAAAGTTTTCAATGTGTTCTGTCCATAACAAAATACATTCCACAAAAAGTAACACTAAAGAGTTGTATTTTTTTCTGTTTAAGGCTGTTCATAGGGCTGAACTAAGTGTTGATGAAAGAGGGACAGAAGCTGCAGGTGCAACAGTTGTGGAAGCTGTACCCATGATGCTTCCACCATCCATCAAATTCAACAGACCTTTCTTTTTAACTATTTACAATGCAACAACCGAAAGTTTATTATTTCTTGCAAAGATTGTCGACCCCCTGAAATAGCCCAACTTACACACTGTGAGCTGTTTTAAATAAACTCACCTTATCTCTATCCTGCCTGTGTCCTGTTTTTAAATAACTTTATTGATATTTTTCATACATCAACACATCTATCTTGTAATGGATATTTAGTTTACAGATAAAGTTATTATCGGGATAAACTTGGAATGTACTTATTACAATGCTTAGGCTTTCTAAGTATTTCATATATATATAAGGTAATGTGAGTTTAAAGTATCCTAGCATATTAAGGCTTCTCTTCACATGCTAAAAATGGTAGCTAATTAGCTTGTTCTCTATTTACCATGAGATAACTACTATAATTTATTGGCTATTAATACCAAAAGGAAGTGTCAACCAAATAACGTAGCTCACCAAAATCCACACAATACACAAATGAGACTAGCACTCCTAATATGCACCTAGATTACGAATTTTGCATTAGAAGCTGTGCGGTGCTAACGAGCAGTTTATGCTCACCGCTCACTTGCAGACAGCGCTGGTATTACAGGTTTTTACAAACCCGGCGTTAACCGCAAAAAAGTGAGCAAAGAGCAAAATTTTGCTCCACATCTCACCTCAATACCAGCGCTGCTAACGTTAGCGGTGAGCTGGTAAAACATGCTCGTGCATGATTTCCACATAGGAATCAATGGGGGAGAGCCGGCTGAAAAACACCTGCAAAAAAGCAGCGTTTAGCTCTTAACGCAGCCCTATTGATTCCTATGGGGAAATACATTTTATGTCTACACCTAACACCCTAACATGAACCCCGAGTCTAAACACCCCTAATATTACACTTATTAACCCCTAATCTGCTGCCCCCGACATCGCCGCCACCTGCATTATATTATTAACCCCTAATCTGCCGCTCCGGACACCGCTGCCACCTACATTATAGTTATGAACCCCTAATCTGCTGCCCCTAACATTGCCGAACCCTACATTATATTTCTTAACCCCTAATCTGCCACCCACAATGTCGCCACCACTATAATAAAGTTATTAACCCCTAAACCTAAGTCTAACCCTAACCCCCCCAACTTAAATATAATTACAATAAATCTAAATAAAATTACTACAATTAACTAAATAATTCCTATTTAAAACTAAATACTTACCTATAAAATAAACCATAAGATAGCTACAATGTAACTAATAGTTACATTCGGCTAGATTTAGAGTTCTGCGGCCAAAGGGGTGCGTTAGCTACGCATGCTTTTTTTCCCCCGCACCTTTTAAATACCGCTGGTATTTAGAGTACACAGAAGGGCTGCGTTAGGCTCAGGCCCGGACTGGCCATAGGGAATACCGGGCATTTGCCCGGTAGGCTGCAAGGTAGTTTAGCCCCGCCCACCGTGACCGCATTTTTTTAATATATTATGGTAATAATGTTCATTCTTTATTATATGTGACACATACATTGCAATTGCCCATTTGCCCCCTGCAGCCTGACTACCCTGTTTTGCCATTGAATAGCCAGCCACCAGCCCTGCTATATAGTTCCTTCCCAGCCGGCGGCCGCGGCGCACACTGTAACTAGCACTGTAGTCTGGCTGAGTGACACACACACTACATGATACGGCGCTGGTGGGCCGTGTGTCCACAACCACGTGACACAGGCTGTCAAATCATTATCGTGTCTGAATAGGAGAGAAGAGTAGAGATGCCGGGCTGATCCATCATCTCAGATGAGAGCACAGAGCAGACTCGATTCTCAGCAGGTGAGGTCAGACAGAGGGACTTCCTTTTTTGTAAGTAGCAGGTCAGGTCAGTGTTCTCCCGATTGGGGCAGCATGGTGCCGGGCCGGCAGTAAGTGGCGGACAAACCGCAAAGCAAGGGGAAAATGAAAACAAGCCGCAACTGGCCAACAGTTAAAAGTGATCCACTTTATTCAAAAAGTTAAAAGCACCATAGAAAGGGGAAATGTGCCATTTCTATGGTGCTTTTACTTTTTGAATAAAGTGGATTACTTTTAACTGTTGCCCAGTTGCGGCTTGTTTTCATTTTCTGGGAGATGTAGTTCCATGGGAATCCATGCTCTTGTTTAGCCAGCCAGTGCTGACTTTGGATATAATATAAGGAGATTAATTGTATGCCCAGGGTCTGAGCTAGCTGCAGGGATTCCAAATCTATCAATTTATTTAATTAATATTATGAGACCAGTATTTTGTAACTGAGTAGTTATTAAGATGATGCTCAGTGAGGATGAGTAACTCAGCCGCTCAGCATCTCCTTCTGACCCTGCTGGATGACATCATATCAGTCACGTCACATGATGCTGTAGTTCAGAGTGGCTGATCCCTACTAAGCTGAGCCTGTGAGTGAGGGAGATTTACAGCCTTCCAGATTGTAGGAGCCAGTTAACCCAGATTAACCCTTCAGTTCACAATGAATGAGGTAAATTTTGTTCTTAACAAGGCACATCCTAAAAGAGGACAATATCCTAGGAGAAAAAAATCCCAACAATCCTACCTTCATTTTTAAAAAAGCTACAAACTTAAAATCAATCTTAGCACCAAGTGAGCTTAAAAGATAGAGGAGTGGTAAAAGGCTGACAATACAAAAAAATCTATTTGGTACAAAACCAATAGGTTTCTTCCCATGCTATTCTTGTAAGGCCTGAGGTCACAGTAAAAAAATTAAAGAAATTAAGCTCAATAATTCTCAAGATATTTTCCAAATAAAGGAACTAATTAGATGTACACATACCTGTGCAATATACGTTTTAAAATGCACATGTAATTTGTTCTATATCGGAGAAACCAAAAGAGCGATAAGGGACAGAATTAGGGAACACCTAAGGAGCATAGAGAAAGGGTTGGAAGACACTTATTTATATAAACATTTTAAGACTGTCCACAAAGGGAGAACAAAAGACCTAACATATTGGGGAATCAAAACCATAAAAAAACATTGGAGAGGGGGAAACATTGAAAAAAAGCTGCTAATTAAAGAGGCTGAATTAATATTTAAATATGATACTTTGAACCCTAGAGGTTTAAATTCTGAATTAGATGTATCCCCATTTATCTTAGATTAAAAATAATACTTTCTTAACAGAAGATGCAAATGATACAATTTTAACGTCTATGTTGGTATTTTGTAAAACTCATACTTTTTATCCCAAAATTATATTTTTTAATATATGAAATTAATGTATGATGAATCGTCAAGAAATATATCACCAGAGATTATTTGATAAAGTGGCCAAAAGATACTGTAAAATGTATATTGATATCATCAAGAAAAGAACATAAGCCATAAGGAAAGTGAAATTTGCCTTTAAGAAAAAACAAAATAAATACAACGAATCTTCCACCAAAGATAGAAGAAGGAACAAAGAGTGAAATGACAGAAAAAATACCACCTTTAATTCCTATGAAGGACTGACCAATTGTAATAAAGGGATCTCTTTAAAAGGAGGAGGATAATGTGGGCTAGTCATTCTTGATAAAGCTCTGAAAGGAGTGAAGCGCGTAGAAAAACTAGTACCACATACTATACTCTAAGAAATAACCACCACCATACAGAAAGAAGAATTATCAACCCGGGTTGTAATCTGCTTATTATTTTTTATCCCCTGGCGGATAGTACAGAAGAGGTTGCGTGCACAGCACTAAGAGCAACCTCCAACTATAACCTGATTATTGAGAATCTGACCGGACAGCAGCGGAGTAACAGAAAGGAACCCACGGAGGTTCTGGTTGGCTGGATAAAGACGAGCCCTCGAGCCGGAAACCATGACGTCAGACGCTGAGATCTCGAGGAACACACACGAAGCTTACCCGACAGAGACTGGATACCGGTAAAGCTGTTACCAAAAATTTGAAATAAGGTACTGATGATTTAACCTGTAAAACTACCGGCAAAACTGTCATCAAAAACCTGAGATAAAGTACAGATGTTTAAACTGCAAATATAATATAGATCAGCTATCAAGAATTTTGTAATTTTAACATCGGAGACTAGATATAGACACTTTATTCTGTAAACGGCAATGTCCTAAGGAGTGAACTTTCCGCAAAAATACAGTATCTACCACTTATTTTGAACTCTGGTGTCTGAATATATTTTATATTTTTATGATTGGAATATTTTAAATCTTTGTTCTATTGTATAAGTGCACGTAACATTTCAAGGGAGACGTCCCTTTTTCATAATTTCTGTTTTTTATAATCTGTAATTTGTCTAATTTTAAAGTATATTAAATACACATATAATCTATCGAAGTCCCTGGTAATCTTCATATAATTATTTGTCAGCTTTTAAGGGGTATTTTAAGATTTTTTAGCGCCCTTACTTCCACTCTCTCGTTTATTCTTAACTTTTCATTATAACAGTTTGAAGGATCTGTTATCTAGTAAAGGTGTCTAATACCCTACACTAAGCGCACTTCAATCACCCACAACCTCACATGTTTTTCACTTTCCTTCATTGTTAGTAGCGGCTAGTGAAAGCATGGACGACATATTTGACTTTAGGGACAACATTTTCTTAGATATGAAAGATGATAATATCCCACACACTGACACAATTTCATCTGATAAAACTTCAGATCATATGCAAAATTTGGAATATGCACTAGTTAAAGAACTTAAAGGGACAGTAAAGTCAAAACTAAACTTTAATGATTCAGATAGGGCATGCAATTTTAAACAACTTTCCAATTTACTTTTATCATCAAATTTGCTTTGTTTCCCTTGGTGGTATTTTTGAAAAGCTAAACCTAGCTAGGCTCAAACTGATTTCTAAACAGTTGAAAACCACCTCCTAGCTCAGAGCATTTTGAAAGTTTTTCACAGTTAGACTGTGCTAGTTCACATGTGTCATATAGATAACATTGTGCTCACTCCCGTGAAGTTATTTAGGAGTCTTCACTGATTGACTACATTGCATGTCTGTCAAAGTCACTTAGATAAGGAGGCTGTCTGCAAAGGCTTAGATACAAGGTAATCACAGAGGTAAAAAGTATATTAATATAACTGTGTTGGTTATGCAAAAACAGGGAATGGGTAATAAAGGGATTATCTATCTTTTTAAATAAGAAATTTTTTGGTGTAGACTGTCCCTTTAAGCAGAAAATGGAATTAGTTTTCTTAAATAGATATAAACAAAAAGGAATTGTCCCAAGGGGTTTACAAATTAAGAAAAATTGCACTTTTCCTTTGAAAGAGGATTTACAATTAGAATGGAAGGACACACTCACAAAGGCTTCAAACACTTTTATAGATATATTAAAAAGATCACGAAAAGGGACTCTAGCAGAAATTGAGAAAAATATCTTAGAGATTAAAGAAAAACTTACAGATAGAAAAAATTAGAACGAATATAAAGAAAGGCAAAGAGTAATTATTGGGAAATTAGATAATTTAAATAAAGACCTCTTAAGGACGAAATGGGGTAAAATGGAAAGGGACACTAAAGACAATCTTATACAACAAGACACAACCAATGAAGGTGAAATAGAAATTACGGATAAAAGCACCAGGAATGAGAATACACATGAAAAAAGATTAAGGAAAGAAAATCATACGAACCCTAACACTTTTGAATACAAAAATAATCAACAATATAGAAATGAATATTCACACAACAAAACACAGGGATATAACCGACAAAACGAATATGGCACAAATCGTAACTATAGTCAGAATGGTAACAATGAAAGACCATGGTATCCAAGATATGGGAATAGAAATTACCAAAATTGGCAACCGAGGTCATTTAATAATCATAATACTAACTATCATCATAGAACTCCTCATAATAGGGAAAATGAATGGCAATATCCAAGAAGGTCTTATAGAGCTGATAATTTTAGAGATGATAGTAATAATCATTATGAACAATGGAGGACCCCCACTTATAATCGCTTTGATGCTTTTAGAGAAGCAGAAGGCAGGGAAGACCAAAATACTAATACCAGTTCCCTTTTTTTAGAGAAGAGCCCTCTAAAGGAGGGCAACCAAATGTTTCCGATCAGGATAGAAAAAGAAATAAACCAAAAGAAAAAAAGAAGTTTAGAGGAAAGAGAGGAAGGGGAATGCTCAAGCGAAGCAAAAAGGTTGAGATAACTAAAGGTCAGCAGGGAATCTTTAATTTAAGCAGCATTCACCTCAAAACAGAGGAAGAAAAAGTTTTAGGTCTAGATCTTATGCTCCCACAACTAGACTTAACAAATTTAATACCTACATTAATGTAAAGAAATTCGTAAGGAATTTAACCCTTAAAAGATTCTATTTGAAAAATCCAGCTGAAAAAGAACTTATTGCCCAACCCGTAAATACAGAAAAATTTATACATTCCAATTTAAAACCGAAATCATATTTTAACCCTATACATTCCAAAGGTAACTATTTGGATACGTTTGAAAAACTGGTTCTAAGCGACTTAAAAAAGTGTAATCCACCCAAACTAAGAAAGTATAATATGACCAAAAAAGAAAGAACTATACTTGATAATCTAAAAAATAATACTGAGCTGACCATTAAATCAGCTGACAAGGGCGGAGGTATTGTCCTTATGGACACGCAAAATTATCTAAAAGAAGCACATAGATTACTTAATGATAACAAGACCTATAAAAAAACTAGACTCTGAACCAACCACTAAGTTCACACAGACACTGAATCAAATTTTATTAGAAGGTAAGAAGTTGCAGATACTCAAAGAAAAGGAATTTCAGTTTTTAACTCCAAAACACCCAAGAATCCCAATTTTTTATTTCCTCCCAAAAATCCACAAATGCTTAAGCAATCCACCAGGGAGGCCTATAATTTCGGGGATTGACTCCCTATCAGCTAATTTGTCAAAGTATGTAGATGGTTACCTCCAGAAATATGTCCAGAAATTGGATTCATATCTTAGAGATTCAACACAAGTTTTAAATATACTAAACTCTCTGAAATGGGAGGATGACATGTTCTTAGTGACTTGTGACGTTACGTCACTATATACCGTAATCAATCACACCAAAGGTATTAAAGCAGTAGACACATTTTTAACATCAGATAGAGATATGACGGAAATACAAAAAAACTTTATATTAAAGATTATAAAATTTATTCTGGAAAATAATTATTTTTCTTTTAATGACACTTTTTATATACAAGCGGAGGGTACAGCTATGGGTACAAGGTTTGCACCTAGCTACGCCAATTTGTTCATGGGAGCCTGGGAGACTCACTTTTTTGGCGGGGGTAGCTATGGTGCAAACCTTGTACTCTACAAAAGGTACATATATGACCTTCTGCTTGTATGGAAAGGACCGGAATCTGGACTTATAGCCTTTCTTGATGAAATGAACAATAACACCTATGGTTTAACCTTTACTCATAATTATAGTAAAACTTCTATAACATTTTTGGACTTGGAGATAATGACCATTAATAACTCCATAGAAACAAAAACACACTTCAAAAAGGTAGATTGTAATACATATATTCATGCTGAGAGCTGTCATTTGAATACTTGGAAAGAGAATATCCCCGTTGGGCAATGTCTTAGAATTAGGAAGAATTGCTTGAGTCTAATGGATTTTGAACAGCAGGTTGAGATTCTAGAAGAGAGATTTAACTCTAGAGGCTATAATAAAGAACACACAAAAAAGCTATACAAAGGGCCACAAATACTGAGAGGGAAACTCTGTTGACATACAAAGTGAAAACTATAGATGCTGATGATAAACAGATTCAAGTACCTTTCATTACAGAGTATAATGTAGATTACAATCTGATAAAGAGAATTGTAAAAAGGCACTGGCACATCCTAAAAGAGGACAATATCCTAGGAGAAAAAATTCCCAACAATCCTACCTTCATTTTTAAAAAAGCTACAAACTTAAAATCAATCTTAGCACCAAGTGAGCTTAAAAGACAGAGGAGTGGTAAAAGGCTGACAATACAAAAAAATCTATTTGGTACAAAACCAATAGGTTTCTTCCCATGCTATTCTTGTAAGGCCTGTGGTCACAGTAAAGAAATTAAAGAAATTAAGCTCAATAATTCTCAAGATATTTTCCAAATAAAGGAACTAATTAGATGTACACATACCTGTGCAATATACGTTTTAAAATGCACGTGTAATTTGTTCTATATCGGAGAAACCAAAAGAGCGATAAGGGACAGAATTAGGGAACACCTAAGGAGCATAGAGAAAGGGTTGGAAGACACTTATTTATATAAACATTTTAAGACTGTCCACAAAGGGAGAACAAAAGACCTAACATATTGTCAGCCTGTGGAAGGTAATCTCACCCCTGTAAAGGAGAGAGGGAATTTTTAGGACCACAACTGCAGGCTTAGGAGTGTTGTGAAAGTATCAGTGATTCTGTGCAGGTGAGGGAAGGCAGCAAGGTTCAGAATCATTAGATACAGTTCACTTTTATTATAAGGATAGGTGTGACAATGGCTGAGACCTCAGAGCGTATAGCCCCACTCAGTATTGACAAACTGATTCCCACATATAACAACATGCAATTGCAAGTTAAAGTTTTAGACAGACCATATCTGATCATATTTGGCAGCAGACATAGTTGTACAAATTAAGGCAAAAAATAGAGCTAATGAGATTTAGGCAGTACTTAGGTATTGAGACTGAACAATTAAGAATATAGGTAGTATTAGAGCATTTAAATATGAAGGAAACCTAACTAAGATTCTGAGACATGTCAGGAGTAATTACTGAATATTCGTAAGTTACTGCGGTATGAGTATGAAGGAAGCGCTTTTGAGACTTACTAGTAGTAGTAATGGGTGAGGTCTGTCCGGACAGAGCGAAGTTCCCCTGCAGAGTTTGGGAAAATTGCAGCGTGTGCGATGGCGTGTGACGTCACCGCTTGCCGGTTCCGGTCCTGTGTTTGGTAGAGAGGAGAGCAGCGTCTGTCTCAAAGGTTGCAAGGAGGTTAGAGGGTGAGAAGCTGGATTCAACAATCAAGCAATTTGGTATGAGTAGGAGGGAAATTTAAACTGCTTGTTGGGGAGGAGTTATGTAAGTGTGAAAAGACACAGCTATACAAAGGATAAGGCAAAGAACTTAGGCAGTTATGACAGGACCCCCCCCCAATGATCAACTCCGGGGATCGAGTCCAGGACGATCAGGATAACGTTCATGGAACCTGGCCACCAATCGGGGGGCAGAGAGATTGGATGCCGGTTCCCAGGAGTCCTCCGAATCAGGGTAGCCCTTCCAATGGACCAGATACTGAAGCTGCCCTCGAAAGCGTCGGGAGTCCAAGACATCTTGTACCTCATACTCCAGGGTGGCATCCTGTAGATGAGGAAGTAGAGGAATAGAAGGATCATGGTGACGAAGTTGTCTATAAGGCTTGAGGAGAGACACATGAAAGGTAGGATGGGATTTCAGATGAGCTGGTAATGCGAGGGTAACAGCGTTCATATTCACAATTTTTATGATGGGAAATGGTCCAATGAAGCTGGAAGATAATTTCCTGGAAGGAAGGGGTAAATGTAGATTACGTGTTGATAACCAAACGTAGTCACCTACTCTATATTTAGGCGAGGAAATCCTTTTTTTATCAAAATGGAATTTATAGCGATCCTTGGCGATGCGAATATTTTCAGCAGTTAATGAAAAAGATTCACTAATAGTGTTGATGAGGTCATTCACAACAGGACAGGTGTTGCTGTCCATAGAATCCCATTCAAAAGAAGGATGGAAACCATAATTAATGAAGAACGGTGTGAACTTTGTAGAGGAATGGACGGAATTGTTGAAGGCGAATTCTGCGTATGGTAGTAGTTGGGTCCAGGTATCTTGTTTAGCTGAAATGAAACATCTTAAATATTGTTCAATGCACTGGTTTGTCCTTTCAGTCTGGCCATTAGTTTGGGGATGGAAAGAGGTACTGAGACGTCTAGAAATACCCAATGAGTGACAAAGTTGTTTCCAGAATTGGCTGGTGAATTGAGTTCCCCTATCTGAGGTGATACTATTCGGGAGTCCGTGATACTTGAATATATGATGGATCATTAAGGAAATGGTTTCAGAAGAAGTTGGCAGCTTATGGTAGGGCACGAAATGTGCCATTTTACTAAATAAGTCTACGACTACTAATATGGTGTTATTCCTTTCAGAAATAGGTAGGTCGACTATGTAGTCGATTGCTATGTCCTTCCAAGGACGATCAGGAGTCGGTAATGGGATCAATTTTCCGTAAGGGGGAGTCCTCCCTTTTTTTGTAGTTTCGCAGATTAAGCAGGTTTTAACGTAATCCTCCAAAAGAATCTGGAGACTAATTCTTGAGTTTTCTTTATGCCCATGTGTCCAGCAGATGGAGAATCATGTAAAGTTTTTAAGACTGTTGCTCTGAGACTGTTGGGTACATAGATTTGTTGTTGATAATAATACAACCCATCCGAGTGTAAATCCAAGACCTGTAATGGTTTATTTGAGTCAGCCTGTTGTGCTGATTTGAACTGAATGTTTTGTTCTGTAGTTAAAGCTAAGAATCTGTCAAGAGGAATTAGGGGTGAAAGGTTTGGATGTGACACTTGGTCCACCAAGTGTCTTGAAAGGGCATCAGCCTTCTTGTTCTTGTTTGCAGGACGGTAGGTGATAAGATAATTAAATCTAGCCAAGAATAGGTTCCATCGGACCTGTCGTGCGCTAAGAGTCCTATTAGATTGTAGGTATTCTAGATTTTTGTGATCCGTGTAAATCAAGATTGGAAGAAGGGTCCCTTCTAGAAGGTGTCTCCATTGTTCCAATGATGTTTTGATTGCTAACAGTTCTTTATCACCTATTGGGTAGTTTATTTCAGCTGAATTAAGAATACGTGAATAGAAGGCAACAGGGTGCAGAGGGTCTTTTGGAGTCTGCCTCTGTGAGAGGATTGCTCCTAAAGCATAATTAGATGCATCCACTTCCAAGATGTACTGCAACTCAGAATTAGGGAATTGGAGGATAGGGGCCGTAGTGAAAGCTTTTTTTAAGAAGTTGAATATTTCTTCTAAATCATCGTTCCATCTGAAGTGTGTGTCAGATTTGGTCAAGTTAGTTAATGGTCTTGTCAAGTCAGCAAAATTTTTAATAAACTTTCTGTAGAAATTGGCGAAACCCATGAACCTTTGTATATCCTTTTTACTTTTTGGGGAAGGCCAATTTTGAATTACTGATATCTTATCATTATCCATCTGGATACCTTGGGGTGATACAATATAACCTAGAAATTTAATTTCTTTGGAGTGAAATAAGCATTTTTCTAGTTTAACATAAAGAGAGTTCTCTCGTAACCGTGTTAATACTAGGGTGACATGTTTGATGTGTTCAGTAAGTGAGGTAGAGAATATGAGTATGTCATCCAAATATATTACCATAAATAAATCCAAAAAATCCTTAAAAATATCATTTATGAAGTACTGAAAGGTAGCCGGGGCATTACAGAGGCCAAATGGCATCACAGTATATTCAAAAAGGCCGTAACGTGTACGGAATGCTGTAAGCCATTCATGACCCTCCTTGATACGTACCAAGTTGTAAGCCCCTCTTAGATCCAATTTAGTGTATATAGTAGCATTTTGTAATCTATCAAGGAGTTGCGGAATTAAAGGCAGTGGATAGCGGTTTTTTATTGTACGCTTGTTTAACTCTCTGTAATCAATAATGGGTCTTAGGGATTGATCTTTATTTTTAACAAAAAAGATACCAGCCCCAGCTGGGGAGGTGGAAGGACGTATAAAGCCTTTCTTCAAATTATCTGCCAAATAAGTTTTCAGATGTTGTAACTCAGGATCAGAGAGGGGAAATATATGGCCGTAAGGTATATCAACACCTGGTAGGAGATCTATAGGGCAATCATAAACCCTATGAGGGGGTAGATTCTCTGATTCTTTTTTGTCAAAGACATCAGCGAATGTTATGTATTCCTTGGGGATTTGTAAAGGAACATCAAGTAAAATTTGTTCATGATGGAGACACAAGTTTTTACAATAAGGAGAATCAAAGATGACTTGTGAAGTTGACCATTGTATAGTGGGATCGTGTTGTTTAAACCAACTGATACCAAGTATAATGGGATATAGAGGTGAGGGTATAACATCAAAAGTAAGAAACTCTGTGTGTTGGTCATGTGTGGTGAGCCTTAAAGGTATGGTATGGTATAAGATGGGTCCTGATGTAATTTCATTACCATCAATAAAACGAAGTACACTAGGCACCATTTTCTTAACTAGTGGAATTTTATTTACAGTAGTGAATTGGTAATCTATATAATTGTGGCTGGCACCAGAGTCAAGGATTGCTTGTGAGTTGAGTCTTTGCTGATCCCACTGTAATAAGATAGGAAGGGAGCAATGATTAGATTGTGTTTGTTTAGCAGATAAACATATACTTGTGGTGTTCATCTTACCCTTCCTACGCTGTAATTGAGAGCAGTCCTTTACAGAGTGATCGATCCCTCCACAATACATACAGAGATCTAAAGCTTTTCTTCTTAATTTTTCCTGTAGAGTTAATGGACCTCTGATGAAACCGAGTTCCATAGGGATTTCAGAGGCTTTTGTAGTTGTCTTAGGTGGAAGCAGAGTAGTAACTGTATGTTTAGTGGATGTTTCTAAGTGTGACTTTTCTGAGCGTCTCTCTCTGATGCGTCTATCTAATGTGATGCTAGCATCTATAAGGAGTTCTAAAGTCTCTGGGAGGGGTTGTCTGGCTAGCTCATCCTTGAGAGTATCTGAGAGGCCTAGGCGGAATTGATTGCGCAAAGAAAGGTCATTCCACTGTGTATCAGGGGACCATTTCTTAAACTCTGCGATGTAGTCCTCCACAGGCCTTTTATGTTGTCTCAGAGACCTCATTGCTGTCTCAGCAGACAGCTGTTTGTAGGGATCATCATAAAGCTGTCCCATTGCTTTAAAAAACTGATCAAATGAGTACAGCAATGGGTCATTGGTCTCAAAAAACAAATTTGCCCATATACGTGGTTCGCCACGCAGATAGGAGATTGTGGTGAGAACCTTCAAATGATCATTGAAGTATGTTTTGGGTTTTAATTGGAAATATAAGGAACATGAGTTTTTGAATTCCCTAAATTCTGAACGAATACCACTAAATGTTTGTGGAGGATTAGGTTGGGGTTCACTAGAACTAATACGTGTAGTGAGGGTATCAATTTTTTCATTGATGTATTGCTTTAGGGCAGAGTTTTCTAATTGTAGTGTGTTTAACCCTGTTGTAAGGTTATCTACAGTTTGAGTTAATTTCTCTACATGAGATAATAAGGCTGCTGGGTCCATAGTAAGGCTTGATTGTTATTGTCAGCCTGTGGAAGGTAATCTCACCCCTGTAAAGGAGAGAGGGAATTTTTAGGACCACAACTGCAGGCTTAGGAGTGTTGTGAAAGTATCAGTGATTCTGTGCAGGTGAGGGAAGGCAGCAAGGTTCAGAATCATTAGATACAGTTCACTTTTATTATAAGGATAGGTGTGACAATGGCTGAGACCTCAGAGCGTATAGCCCCACTCAGTATTGACAAACTGATTCCCACATATAACAACATGCAATTGCAAGTTAAAGTTTTAGACAGACCATATCTGATCATATTTGGCAGCAGACATAGTTGTACAAATTAAGGCAAAAAATAGAGCTAATGAGATTTAGGCAGTACTTAGGTATTGAGACTGAACAATTAAGAATATAGGTAGTATTAGAGCATTTAAATATGAAGGAAACCTAACTAAGATTCTGAGACATGTCAGGAGTAATTACTGAATATTCGTAAGTTACTGCGGTATGAGTATGAAGGAAGCGCTTTTGAGACTTACTAGTAGTAGTAATGGGTGAGGTCTGTCCGGACAGAGCGAAGTTCCCCTGCAGAGTTTGGGAAAATTGCAGCGTGTGCGATGGCGTGTGACGTCACCGCTTGCCGGTTCCGGTCCTGTGTTTGGTAGAGAGGAGAGCAGCGTCTGTCTCAAAGGTTGCAAGGAGGTTAGAGGGTGAGAAGCTGGATTCAACAATCAAGCAATTTGGTATGAGTAGGAGGGAAATTTAAACTGCTTGTTGGGGAGGAGTTATGTAAGTGTGAAAAGACACAGCTATACAAAGGATAAGGCAAAGAACTTAGGCAGTTATGACACATATTGGGGAATCAAAACCATAAAAAAACATTGGAGAGGGGGAAACATTGAAAAAAAGCTGCTAATTAAAGAGGCTGAATTAATATTTAAATATGATACTTTGAACCCTAGAGGTTTAAATTCTGAATTAGATGTATCCCCATTTATCTTAGATTAAAAATAATACTTTCTTAACAGAAGATGCAAATGATACAATTTTAAACGTCTATGTTGGTATTTTGTAAAACTCATACTTTTTATCCCAAAATTATATTTTTTAATATACGAAATTAATGTATGATGAATCGTCAAGAAATATATCACCAGAGATTATTTGATAAAGTGGCCAAAAGATACTGTAAAATGTATATTGATATCATCAAGAAAAGAACATAAGCCATAAGGAAAGTGAAATTTGCCTTTAAGAAAAAAACAAAATAAATACAACGAATCTTCCACCAAAGATAGAAGAAGGAACAAAGAGTGAAATGACAGAAAAAATACCACCTTTAATTCCTATGAAGGACTGACTAATGGTAATAAAGGGATCTCTTTAAAAGGAGAAGGATAATGTGGGCTAGTCATTCTTGATAAAGCTCTGAAAGGAGTGAAACGTGTAGAAAAACTAGTACCACATACTATACTCTAAGAACTAACCACCACCATACAGAAAGAAGAATTATCAACCCGGGTTGTAATCTGTTTATTATTTTTTATCCCCTGGCGGATAGTACAGAAGAGGTTGCGTGCACAGCACTAAGAGCAACCTCCAACTATAACCTGATTATTGAGAATTGGACCGGACAGCAGCGGAGTAACAGAAAGGAACCCACGGAGGTTCTGGTTGGCTGGATAAAGATGAGCCCTCGAGCCGGAAACCGTGACGTCAGACGCTGAGATCTCGAGGAACACACACGAAGCTTACCCGACAGAGACTGGATACCGGTAAAGCTGTTACCAAAAATTTGAAATAAGGTACGGATGATTTAACCTGTAAAACTACCGGCAAAACTGTCATCAAAAACCTGAGATAAAGTACAGATGTTTAAACTGCAAATATAATATAGATCAGCTATCAAGAATTTTGTAATTTTAACATCGGAGATTAGATATAAACACTTTATTCTGTAAACGGCAATGTCCTAAGGAGTGAACTTTCCGCAAAAATACAGTATCTACCACTTATTTTGAACTCTGGTGTCTGAATATATTTTATATTTTTATGATTGGAATATTTTAAATCGTTGTTCTATTGTATAAGTGCACGTAACATTTCAAGGGAGACGTCCCTTTTTCATAATTTCTATTTTTTATAATCTGTAATTTGTCTAATTTTAAAGTATATTAAATACACATATAATCTATCGAAGTCCCTGGTCATCTTCATATAATTATTTGTCAGCTTTTAAGGGGTATTTTAAGCTTTTTTAGCGCCCTTACTTCCACTATCTCGTTTATTCTTAACTTTTCATTATAACAGTTTGAAGGATCTGTTATCTAGTAAAGGTGTCTGATACCCTACACTAAGCGCACTTCAATCACCCACAAACTCACACGAGATTTACAGCCTGCCAGATTGTAGGAGCCAGTTAACCCAGGTTAACCCTTCAGTTCACAATGAATGAGGTAAATTTTGTTCTTAACAAGAGAGTGACAGTGTATATAAAATTTCCCTGTGTGTGTGTGTGTGTGTGTGTGTATATATATGTATATATATATATATATATATATATATATAAATTATATACAGGGAGTGCAGAATTATTAGGCAAATGAGTATTTTGACCACATCATCCTCTTTATGCATGTTGTCTTACTCCAAGCTGTATAGACTCGAAAGCCTACTACCAATTAAGCATATTAGGTGATGTGCATCTCTGTAATGAGAAGGGGTGTGGTCTAATGACATCAACACCCTATATCAGGTGTGCATAATTATTAGGCAACTTCCTTTCCTTTGGCAAAATGGGTCAAAAGAAGGACTTGACAGGCTCAGAAAAGTCAAAAATAGTGAGATATCTTGCAGAGGGATGCAGCACTCTTAAAATTGCAAAGCTTCTGAAGCGTGATCATCGAACAATTAAGCGTTTCATTCAAAATAGTCAACAGGGTCGCAAGAAGCGTGTGGAAAAACCAAGGCGCAAAATAACTGCCCATGAACTGAGAAAAGTCAAGCGTGCAGCTGCCAAGATGCCACTTGCCACCAGTTTGGCCATATTTCAGAGCTGCAACATCACTGGAGTGCCCAAAAGCACAAGGTGTGCAATACTCAGAGACATGGCCAAGGTAAGAAAGGCTGAAAGACGACCACCACTGAACAAGACACACAAGCTGAAACGTCAAGACTGGGCCAAGAAATATCTCAAGACTGATTTTTTAAGGTTTTATGGACTGATGAAATGAGAGTCTTGATGGGCCAGATGGAAGGGCCCGTGGCTGGATTGGTAAAGGGCAGAGAGCTCCAGTCCGACTCAGACGCCAGCAAGGTGGAGGTGGAGTCCTGGTTTGGGCTGGTATCATCAAAGATGAGCTTGTGGGGCCTTTTCGGGTTGAGGATGGAGTCAAGCTCAACTCCCAGTCCTACTGCCAGTTTCTGGAAGACACCTTCTTCAAGCAGTGGTACAGGAAGAAGTCTGCATCCTTCAAGAAAAACATGATTTTCATGCAGGACAATGCTCCATCACACGCGTCCAAGTACTCCACAGCGTGGCTGGCAAGAAAGGGTATAAAAGAAGAAAATCTAATGACATGGCCTCCTTGTTCACCTGATCTGAACCCCATTGAGAACCTGTGGTCCATCATCAAATGTGAGATTTACAAGGAGGGAAAACAGTACACCTCTCTGAACAGTGTCTGGGAGGCTGTGGTTGCTGCTGCATGCAATGTTGATGGTGAACAGATCAAAACACTGACAGAATCCATGGATGGCAGGCTTTTGAGTGTCCTTGCAAAGAAAGGTGGCTATATTGGTCAATGATTTGTTTTTGTTTTGTTTTTGAATGTCAGAAATGTATATTTGTGAATGTTGAGATGTTATATTGGTTTCACTGGTAAAAATAAATAATTGAAATGGGTATATATTTGTTTTTTGTTAAGTTACCTAATAATTATGCACAGTAATAGTGACCTGCACACACAGATATCCCCCTAAAATAGCTAAAACTAAAAACAAACTAAAAACTACTTCTAAAAATATTCAGCTTTGATATTAATGAGTTTTTTGGGTTCATTGAGAACATGGTTGTTGTTCAATAATAAAATGAATCCTCAAAAATACAACTTGCCTAATATTTCTGCACTCCCTGTATATACACACACAGGGAAATTTTGAGCCCTGATTTATATATGTTTAAATAGTGCAGCTATATGTAAATGGAAAAAAATCTGTATGTAAAAAATCTATTAGCCCCCCAAAAATATTTTATATGCAGTATATAGCAGATGTGCACTCTATAAAATTGTAAATATCCTGCTCTTTTCTGTTCTGTCTTAAGAGTGGTTTGTTCCTTTATTGTGTTACCTTGTCATATATATATATATATATATATATATATATGTTCTGTCTATTATATGCTTATTATGTTCATGTTGATGACATCTGATGGTTTCATGTTGCAATTACAGCTTAGTTCCTCTCAAGAAGGAATGAGGAAGTGTCCTGGCTCTTGTTAATAAAGTTCTCAATTGTAAATGAAAAGTCTTTACTTTCATTTTCACAGCAGCCATCTTAGCAACAAGAAGCATGGAAATCAGCTCTTAAACATTTGCCTCTAAACATACATATGCCTGTAAGTTATTGTTGCTAAGAGTTCATTGTACATTTGAATTGCATTGCTATTTGCTGTAGGGTTTAAATGTAAGCTCTCTGTGTTAGAAACATGTATTATTGCATACCTCCCAACATTTCAAAATTCAAAAGAGGGACATCCCCCCCCCCCCCCGGCAAAAAAATTGAAATGTGGTGGGCGGGGCTTAAAAATCATAAGACCAAAGTAATAAAAATAAAATTCTAAATAAAGTCATATATTTTAATACACTTAGGCAGCAAATCAAACACAAGCTCAAACCACTGGTATGACTATGTGAGCGCTGTATTTAATTAGCCTTTGCAAAGACATTGCTAAATATTTTTATCTTAATTGCACATTTATTAATACATTCTTTAAAACTACTCTCTGCATTCCCCATTAATATTCTAGATTCTGGCCTTTAAAGTCAGCAAAAATGCACAGTAGCACGCTACATAGCATACACTTACACATGCAGATACACACACTACATAGCATACACTTATACATGCAGATACACACACACTACATAGCATACACTTATACATGCATATACACACACTACATAGCATACACTTACACATGCAGATACACACACACTACATAGCATACACTTACACATGCAGCATACACTTATGCATGCAGATACACAGACACTACATAGTATACACTTATACATGCAGACACACACACACTACATAGCATACACTTATACATGCAGCATACACTTATACATGCAGATACACACACACTACATAGCATACACTTATACATGCAGATACATACACACTACATAGTATACACTTACACATGCAGATACACACACACTACATAGCATACACTTATACATGCAGCATACACTTATACATGCAGATACACAAGACATTACATAGTATACACTTATACATGCAGACACACACACACTACATAGCATACACTTATACATGCAGATACACATACACACACTACATAGCTTACATTTATACATGCAGACACACACACACTACATAGCATAAACTTATACATACAGATACACACACACAGTTATGGATACAGATAGACACACACACTACATCATATATGGGTATCTGTAATTCATTGTATGGGGTCCTGGGGTTGGCAAGCACATTAGCTGGCAGTCTGCGGCTGCCACTGTTCGTTAAACTGTTTGTTACCCTGGTATTAGCACTGCTCATTGTAGAAAACTGAAAGCTTGCTAGTATTATCACCAGGGGTTAGATATCATCATTACCAGAGGTAGGTTAGAGAGGTCACCATTACCCGTGGTCAGAGTGTATACAGCCTTCTTACTCCTGCTTAACCCACACACCTTTCCTTTTCCACAGGGAATATAACAGGTATCTAACCCTGTGAGAGCAAAGCCAGCTGCTTCTGAGTATGGGCCCAATAGAATTGTAAAAAAAAAAAAAAAAAAAAAAAAAAAAAAAATTTTTTTTTTTTAATGCCTGGGGAAAATCGGGACAGATGGCTAGCAACTCGGGAAAGAGGGACAGACCCCTAAAATCGGGACTGTCCCGCGAAAATCGGGACAGTTGGGGGGTATGTTATTGTATGTATTGCAAACACTGCGTGTCAGTACATATTGTAATTTCAACTTTTCTTATTGTATTGCAGTTTTACAAAATAACTATTCAGAAGTAAAATCAGTTTGGAATAAACACAAAGCTATTTCTGTCTGGTTTGTTAACTAGCTGTCTAGTTATCAGTTAATGAGGACAGCACAATATATATATGTATGTGTGTGTGTGTATATATATATATGCACACACACACTTTTGAACCCAAAAGAACAAAGTAAACTTTCTAATAGAAGTTAGTATAAAAAGTGTCTTGAAAAGACATACTCTATCTGAATAAAGTTTACTTTTGGCTTTCATACTCCTTAAAATCTAGATTAAAGTTTGGCTGATTCTGGTGGAATTTTTTAAGAATGCACTTGTTTTTCATGAAAAATTAGCACTTTATTTTGGTTTTGTTGTTTTGTTTTTTTATATATTTTTACACAGTATTGAATGTTAAATGTTTTTGTCACTTAAACAAGTATTATACTTGCCATGTTTGGTATACGGTTAAAAAATAAATGGTGAGCAAAGGGGGGGGGTGAGTGGGCCTCTTTGCTCTAAAATGCCCAGGCCTTTTTTTGGTCCCAGTCCGGCCCTGGTTAGGCTACAAAAAGGGAGCGTAGAGCATAACTTACCGCCACTGCAACTCTCAATACCAGCGGTGCTTACGGACGCGGCCATCTTAAAAAACGTGCTCGTGCACGATTCCCCCATAGGAAACAATGGGGCAGTTTGAGCTGAAAAAAAAACCTAACACCTGCAAAAAAGCAGCGTTCAGCTCCTAAAGCAGCCCCATTGTTTCCTATGGGGAAACACTTCCTATGTCTGCACCTAACACCCTAACATGTACCCCGAGTCTAAACACCCCTAACCTTACACTTATTAACCCCTAATCTGCCGCCCCCGCTATCGCTGACCCCTGCATATTATTATTAACCCCTAATCTGCCACTCCGTAAACCGCTGCAACCTACGTTATCCCTATTAACCCCTAATCTGCTGCCCCTAACCCCCGCCGACCCCTATATTATATTTATTACCCCCTAATCTGCCCCCCCCCCCACGTCGCCGCTACCTTCCTACAATTATTAACCCCTAATCTGCCGACCGGACCTCACCGCTACTCTAATAAATGTATTAACCCCTAAAGCTAAGTCTAACCCTAACCCTCCCCCTAAGTTAAATATAATTTTTATCTAACGAAATAAAATAAATCTTATTAAATAAATTATTCCTATTTAAAGCTAAATACTTACCTGTAAAATAAACCCTAATATAGCTGCAATATAAATGATAATTATATTGTAGCTATTTTAGGATTAATATTTATTTTACAGGCAACTGTATTTATTTTAACCAGGTACAATAGCTATTAAATAGTTAATAACTATATAATAGCTACCTAGTTAAAATAATTACAAAATTACCTGTAAAATAAATCCTAACCTAAGTTACAATTAAACCTAACACTACACTATCAATAAATAAATTAAATACAAATACCTACAAATAAAAACACTAACTAAAGTACAAACAATTAAAAAAGAACTAAGTTACAAAAAATAAAAAAATAATTGACAAACATTATAAAAATATTACAACAATTTTAAGCTAATTACACCTACTCTAAGCCCCCTAATAAAATAACAAAGCCCCCCAAAATAAAAAAATGCCCTACCCTATTCTAAAATAAAAATTGAAAAGCTCTTTTACCTTACCAGCCCTTAAAAGGGCCTTTTGCAGGGCATGCCCCAAAGAATTCTGCTCTTTTGCCTGTAAAAAAAAAATATACAATACCCCCCAACATTACAACCCACCACCCACATACTCCTAATCTAACCCAAACCCCCCTTAAATAAACCTAACACTAAGCCCCTGAAGATCTTCCTACCTTGTCTTCACCACGCCGGGTATTACCGATCCGTCCAGAAGAGGGTCCGAAGTCTTCCTCCTATCCAGGCGATGTCTTCATCCAAGCGGGGGCTGAAGAGGTCCATCATCCGGCTGAAGTCTTCATCCAAGCGGGGGCTGAAGAGGTCCATCATCTGGCTGAAGTCTTAATCCAAGCGGGGGCTGAAGAGGTCCATCATCTGGCTGAAGTCTTCTATCAAGCGGCATCTTCAATCTTCTTTCTTCCGGCTCCATCTTCTTCCCGCCGACGCGGAACATCCTTCCTCCATGACGAACTCCCAACGAATGAAGGTTCCTTTAAGGGACGTCATCCAAGATGGCGTCCCTCGAATTCCGATTGGCTGATAGGATTCTATCAGCCAATCAGAATTAAGGTAGGAAAATTCTGATTGGCTGATTGAATCAGCCAATCAGATTCAAGTTCAATCCGATTGGCTGATTGGATCATCAGCCAATCAGAATTTTATGGGTGTTAGTGTACTTTAGAGCACAGTAGTTAAGAGCTTTATGAACCGGCGTTAGCCCAGAAAGCTCTTAACTCCTGGCTTTTCTCTGCGGCTGGAGTCTTGTCGTTAGATTTCTAACGCTCACTTCAGCCAAGATTCTAAATACCGGCATTAGAAAGATCCCATTGAAAAGATAGGAGACGCAATTGGCATAGGGGGATCTGCGGTATGGAAAAGTCGTGGCTGGAAAGTGAGCATTAGACCCTTTCCTGACTGACTCTAAATACCAGCGGGCAGCCAAAACCAGCACTAGGACCCCCTAACGCTGGTTTTGACGGCTAACGCAGAACTCTAAATTTAGGCGTTAGTATCTAGCTTAGGGTTTATTTTTATTTTACAGGCAAGTTTGTATTTATTTTAACTAGGTACAATAGTTATTAAATAGTTGAACTTGAATCTGAATCAGCCATTGGATCAGCCAATCGGATTGAACTTGAATCTGATTGGCTGATTCCATCAGCCAATCAGAATTTTCCTACCTTAATTCCGATTGGCTGATAGAATCCTATCAGCCTATCAGAATTCGAGGGACGCCATCTTGGATGACGTCCCTTAAAGGAACCTTCATTCGTCGGGAGTTCGTCGTGGAGGAAGGATGTTCCGCGTCAGCGGGATGAAGATGGAGCCGGAAGAAAGAAGATTGAAGATGCCACTTGATAGAAGACTTCAGCCGGATGATGGACCTCTTCAGCCCCCGCTTGGATGAAGACTTCAGCCGGATGATGGACCTCTTCAGCCCCCGCTTGGATGAAGACATCGCCCGGATAGGAGGAAGACTTCGGACCCTCTTCTGGACGGATCGGTGATACCCGGCGTGGTGAAGATAAGGTAGGAAGATCTTCAGGGGCTTAGTGTTAGGTTTATTTAAGGGGGTTTGGGTTAGATTAGGGGTATGTGGGTGGTGGGTTGTAATGTTGGGGGGGTATTGTATGTTTTTTTTTACAGGCAAAAGAGCAGAATTCTTTGGGGCATGCCCCGCAAAAGGCCCTTTTAAGGGCTGGTAAGGTAAAAGAGCTTTTCAATTTTTATTTTAGAATAGGGTAGGGCATTTTTTTATTTTGGGGAGCTTTGTTATTTTATTAGGGGGCTTAGAGTAGGTGTAATTAGCTTAAAATTGTTGTAATATTTTTATAATGTTTGTCAATAATTTTTTTATTTTTTGTAACTTAGTTCTTTTTTAATTTTTTTGTACTTTAGTTAGTGTATTTATTTGTATTTATTTGTAGGTATTTGTATTTAATTTATTTATTGATAGTGTAGTGTTAGGTTTAATTGTAACTTAGGTTAGGATTTATTTTACAGGTAATTTTGTAATTATTTTAACTAGGTAGCTATTAAATAGTTATTAACTATTTAATAGCTATTGTACCTGGTTAAAATAAATACAAAGTTGCATGTAAAATAAATATAAACCCTAAAATAGCTACAATATAATTATTATTTATATTGTAGCTATATTAGGCTTTATTTTACAGGTAAGTATTTAGCTTTAAATAGGAATAATTTATTTAATAAGATTTATTTTATTTCGTTAGATAAAAATTATATTTAACTTAGGGGGGGGTTAGGGTTAGACTTAGCTTTAGGGGTTAATACATTTATAAGAGTAGCGGTGAGGTCCGGTCGAAAGATTAGGGGTTAATAATTGTAGGTAAGGTAGCGGCGACGTTGGGGGGTCAGATTAGTGGTTAATAAATATTATGTAGGTGTTGGCGGTGTTAGGGGCAGTAGATTAGGGGTACATAGGGATAATTTAGGTTGCGGCGGTGTGCGGTCGGCAGATTAGGGGTTAAAAAAATATAATAGAGTGGCGGCGATGTGGGGGGGGCCTCGGTTTAGGGGTACATAGGTAGTTTATGGGTGTTAGTGTACTTTAGAGCACAGTAGTTAAGAGCTTTATGAACCGGCGTTAGCCCAGAAAGCTCTTAACTCCTGGCTTTTCTCTGCGGCTGGAGTCTTGTCGTTAGATTTCTAACGCTCACTTCAGCCAAGACTCTAAATACCGGCATTAGAAAGATCCCATTGAAAAGATAGGAAACGCAATTGGCGTAGGGGGATCTGCGGTATGGAAAAGTCGTGGCTGGAAAGTGGGCATTAGACCCTTTCCTGACTGACTCTAAATACCAGCAGGCGGCCAAAACCAGCACTAGGACCCCCTAACGCTAGTTTTGACGGCTAACGCAGAACTCTAAATCTAGGCGTTAGTATCTAGCTTAGGGTTTATTTTTATTTTACAGGCAAGTTTGTATTTATTTTAACTAGGTACAATAGTTATTAAATAGTTGAACTTAAATCTGAATCAGCCAATCAGATTCAAGTTCAATCTGATTGGCTGATTGGACCTCTTCAGCCCCCGCTTGGATGAAGACTTCAGCCGGATGATGGTCCTATTCAGCCCCCGCTTGGATGAAGACATCGCCCGGATAGGAGGAAGACTTCGGACCCTCTTCTGGACGGATCAGTGATACCCGGCGTGGTGAAGATAAGGTAGGAAGATCTTCAGGGGCTTAGTGTTAGGTTTATTTAAGGGGGGTTTGGGTTAGATTAGGGGTATGTGGCTGGTGGGTTGTAATGTTGGGGGGGTATTGTATGTTTTTTTTTACAGGCAAAAGAGCAGAATTCTTTGGGGCATGCCCCGCAAAAGGCCCTTTTAAGGGCTGGTAAGTTAAAAGAGCTTTTCAATTTTTATTTTAGAATAGGGTAGGGCATTTTTTTATTTTGGGGAGCTTTGTTATTTTATTAGGGGGCTTAGAGTAGGTGTAATTAGCTTAAAATTGTTGTAATATTTTTATAATGTTTGTCAATAATTTTTTTATTTTTTTTAACTTAGTTCTTTTTTAATTTTTTTGTACTTTAGTTAGTGTATTTATTTGTATTTATTTGTAGGTATTTGTATTTAATTTATTTATTGATAGTGTAGTGTTAGGTTTAATTGTAACTTAGGTTAGGATTTATTTTACAGGTAATTTTGTAATTATTTTAACTAGGTAGCTATTAAATAGTTATTAACTATTTAATAGCTATTGTACCTAGCTAAAATAATTACAAAATTACCTGTAAAATAAATCCTAACCTAAGTTACAATTAAACCTAACACTACACTATCAATAAATAAATTTAATAAACTACCTACAATTATCTACAATTAAACCTAACACTACACTATCAATAAATTAATTACATACAAATACCTACAAATAAATACAATTAAATAAACTAATTAAAGTACAAAAAATAAAAAAACAACTAAGTTACAAAAAATAAAAAAATAATTTACAAACAATATAAAAAAATTACAACAATTTTAAGCTAATTACACCTACTCTAAGCCCCCTAATAAAAAAACAAAGCCCCACAAAATAAAAAAATGCCCTACCCTATTCTAAAATAAAAATTGAAAAGCTCTTTTACCTTACCAGCCCTTAAAAGGGCCTTTTGCGGGGCATGCCCTGAGAAAACAGCTCTTTTGCCTGTAAAAAAAACATACAATACCCCCCCAACATTACAACCCACCACCCACATACCCCTAATCTAACCTAAACCCCCCTTAAATAAACCTAACACTACCCCCTGAAGATCTTCCTACCTTATCTTCACCACGCCTGGTATCACCGATCCGTCCAGAAGAGGGTCCGAATCGGAATTCGAGGGATGCCATCTTGGATGACGTTCTTTAAAGGAACCGTCATTCGTCGGGAAGTCATCGGCCAGGATGGATGTTCCGCGTCGGCGGGATGAAGATGGAGCCGGAAGAAAGAAGATTGAAGCCCCTCTTCAGCCCCCGCTTGGATCAAGACTTCAGCCGGATGATGGACCTCTTCAGCCCCCGCTTGGATCAAGACTTCAGCCGGATGATGGACCTCTTCAGCCCCCGCTTGGATCAAGACTTCAGCCGGATGATGGACCTCTTCACCCCCCGCTTGGGCTTGGATGAAGACTTTGGACCCTCTTCTGGACGGATCGGTGATACCCGGCGTGGTGAAGATAAGGTAGGAAGATCTTCAGGGGGGTAGTGTTTATTTAAGGGGGGTTTGGGTTAGATTAGGGGTATGTGGGTGGTGGGTTGTAATGTTGGGGGGGTATTGTAGGTTTTTTTTACAGGCAAAAGAGCTGTTTTCTTTGGGGCATGCCCCGCAAAAGGCCCTTTTAAGGGCTGGTAAGGTAAAAGAGCTTTTCAATTTTTATTTTAGAATAGGGTAGGGCATTTTTTTATTTTGGGGGGCTTTGTTATTTTATTAGGGGGCTTAGAGTAGATGTAATTAGCTTAAAATTGTTGTAATTTTTTTATATTGTTTGTAAATTCTTTTTTTATTTTTTTGTAGGTATTTGTATGTAATTTAATTATTGATAGTGTAGTGTTAGGTTTAATTGTAACTTAGGTTAGGATTTATTTTACAAGTAATTGTGTAATTATTTTAACTAGGTAGCTATTAACTAGTTATTAACTATTTAATAGCTATTGTACCTGGTTAAAATAATTACAAAGTTGCCTGTAAAATAAATATAAATCCTAAAATAGCTACAATATAATTATTCTTTATATTGTAGCTATATTAGGGTTTATTTTACAGGTAAGTATTTAGCTTTAAATTGGATTAATTTATTTAAAAAGAAATAATTTATTTCGTTAGATTTAAATTATATTTAACTTAGGGGGTGTTAGGGTTAGGGTTAGACTTAGCTTTACGGGTTAATACATTTATTAGAGTAGCGGCAAGGTCCGGTCGGCAGATTAGGGGTTAATACTTGAAGTTAGGTGTCGGCAATGTTAGGGAGGGCAGATTAGGGGTTAATACTATTTATTATAGGGTTTTTGAGGCGGGAGTGAGGCGGATTAGGTGTTAATAACTTTATTATAGTAGCGGTGAGGTCCGGTCGGCAGATTAGGGGTTAATAATTGTAGGTAGGTGGCGGCGACGTTGGGGGCGGCAGATTAGGGGTTAATAAATATAATATAGGGGTCGGCGATGTTAGGGGCAGCAGATTAGGGGTACATAGGGATAACGTAGGTTGCGGCGGTGTGCGGTCGGCAGATTAGGGGTTAAAAAATGTAGTGGCGGTGATGTGGGGGGGCCTCCGTTTAGGGGTACATAGGTAGTTTATGGGTGTTAGTGTACTTTAGAGCACAGTAGTTAAGAGCTTTATGAACCGACGTTAGCCCAGAAAGCGCTTAACTCCTGACTTTTTGCTGCGGCTGGAGTTTTGTCTTTAGAGCTCTAACGCTCACTTCAGCCAAGACTCTAAATACCAGCGTTAGAAAGATCCCATTGAAAAGATAGGATACGCAAATGGCGTAGGGGGATCTGCGGTATGGAAAAGTCGCGGCTGGAAAGTGAGCGTTAGACCCTTACCTACACGACTCTAAATACCAGCGGTAGCCCAAAACCAGCGTTAGGAGCCCCTAATGCTGGTTTTGACGGCTAACGCAGAACTCTAAATCTAGGCGATAGTTTTTAAAGGTAAATTAAAAAGAAGGCTCTATTTCTGTTTAAATGGAATGATAGCAACAATGCTAAAAACTCTCCAGATTTTATTTGAAAGTTCTGGTAGTGAGGGGGTTAAAGTCCTTTGCCTGCCTTTTTTTATTCTTAGACGTGAGATCTTATATCTTTGTGCACTTATAACTTTTTTGTACAATATTTTTTGTGAATACTTTATTATTAAATAGTGTTATTATGAGTGTATTTTGTAATGTATTTTTGATGTGTTTAGTGCAACTTTTTAATTTTTGCAAAACATTTAACCAGAGCTCTGAGATTGCGGTAATGATTCTAGCGTGATATGGGCACAACTTAAACAATCCCAAAAACCATTGAGCAATAGTTTGCGCTCCACTCGTATTCTAGCCCTATGGTTTTAATTAGAACTGATGTGTCTGATGTTATTTGAAACATTAAATAATATTATGCAAGTAGTTAAATGTGCTGATTTGAACCTTTACATTATTCAATATTTGCTCTGTTTAGAGCACACAGCACAAAGGTTAGATTAGGTTAATATTTATAAGACTCACAGTTGCACAATAATATAGGTAAAACTCTATATAAGTGGCTGATTTTATTTACTAGAACTGTTCATTCTGGACGATTTCTGAAGACGTCTTACTGCGTGTGGACAAAAAAAAGATTTCACCGATTCCAAGGTAGCTATCAGTATTCCAGGTGATAGACACTAGTATATAAAATTAAAGGGACAATAAACTCTTTGAGATGGTAATATAAAATGATAAATTGTATATGTAAAAAAAAACCCTCTGCAATATACTTTCACTATTTATTTTGTCCCCTTCTGAAATTGTGAGCTTTTCAATTCCTGATAGAAATGGAAGTGCAGAACACTGTTATATTCCATGCAACCATTGGCTGCACACTCTAGTGACCTATTTATAACTGTCCCTAATTGGTCACAGCAGAGAAGGTAACCTAAGTTACAACATGGCAGCTCCCATTCTTTTATAGACACTAAAACTTTACACTTATTTTGTCAATATTTAAACAGCTAATTAAACTTAAAAAAATACATCTACATGTTATTCTCAGACTAATATTTTCTTTGAATGAATCATTCTAACTAGCATTAATTTAGTGTTTAATATCCCTTTAAAAGGGTCCTAGTAAGTAAAATTAAAACATCTTGTTTTAAGTATGTATGATTTATCGGTATATGCTTTCTTTTTTGTAACTGCACAATATTTACTTTGTAAAATGTTGTATTAATTGCTAATTTGCATAGAACTTCATCCCTTGGACAAGGGAAACATCTTGCACAATAAATAAATATTTAAAGGGACATTAAATAGACAACAAAGTCAAAACTAAACTTTCATAATTGAGATAGATCATACTATCCAATTTACTTTGTTTTATGCCGTGGCCGGACTGTTATCCGAATGACGCTTTTCCGACGGACATTTGTCCGACGGACAATATTCCGAAAGACATTTATCCGGCTGCTGGGTGGGAATGAAGCTTAAAAATCACGGTTTTATAACATTTTTAATAGTGGACTGACAAAAGACAATTAAATCAACTTATATATAACATTTATAACATTTTTAATAGTGGACTGACAAAAGACAATTAAATCAACTTATATATAACATATTAATTATAATATTATAATTATAATAATTATATTATGTGTTAAAAGTACATCGTGAGGGTAGGGACCCATGGATAGGTTCCCAGAGGCGGTTGCGGCGCCCAAGTCACTGATTGTAACAGAAAATTTTGGATCGTATCTGCCCTCGGCCGAATGTATCTTGATTTATTTAAGTAAATCTTATATATTATGTGCTATTGCCTTTAAAAAGTCTAATCTTGAGTATTCACTGTATTTTTCTAAAACTTTCATTATCCTGTTGTTTATGATTTCATATTTTTTTTTGGGTTTTCTCAGTTCAACTCCAGAATCAATTTTTTCAATTGTTAACTCCCATTCTGCTTGTTCTTTTCTTATTTTTGAAACTAGTCTGCAAATGCTTGGGTGGGTTATAGACATTCGTTGGTCAAATGCTCTGTGCCATCCTTCTAGAGAGTTGTTTGTTCTAGGTAACCCTAGTTTTGTTCTTTCAAAAGTGTTCCACATCGTAATATCGAAAGTAGGTTTTCTTCTTGTACCTTCTTGTAGTTCGCCAATCCAGGTTTTTTCAAAATAATTTAAAAATTCAGATAAAATGTTACTGTTTTGTTTTTCTATTGATTTTACAAAGTCATTAAATGTTTCAACTACATCTTCCACTGGCACAAATGCTAATGCTTCTAAGCATTTTATGATCAGAGCATTTTTTCATTATTATACCATATTTTTAAGCCCAAAGATTGTATTTTTCTCCACAGGCATTGGGAAAAATGGAAAAAGCATCCATAAATTATTGTATTTTGTAAAAAATTTGTCATGCAATTTATTGCTGCTCTTTCAAAATCTACAGTAATTGATATAGGATTGATATCTGGATTTTTTTCTTTTATAATACTAAAAATTAAATTATAAGTTTCCTGATTTTTATTTTTTGATATGCAGTATACTAATGGTATGGTATGGTTATCTTCTATTAAAACATGTATTGTATACAACTGAAAACCTAAAGGAGCTGAGTCAAATGTTCCGTCACAGAGCCAGTGTTGTTTTTTTGAAAGAAGATCTACATTTTTTTTAGTAGACAGAATGATTAAATTTTCACTTTCGTGCATGATGAAATTTTCTCCTCTGGTTGTTTTTCTTAAATCATCATTTAAAATGTTTCCATTTGGTGTTGTTCGATGTCGACGTACCATTCTGGCAAGAGTTTCTTTTTTAGGTAGAGCTCCTGCTGCTTCAAGGGGGAAATTAGATGTGCAATTTTGTATTATGCTTGATGTTACTTCTTCTGAATTTTTAGCAACTTCTTTTATTTTTTCAATTGTTTTCATAGATAAAATTCTTGCTGCATTAGGTGGATGTGAATGATTTGATGCATCTTTTTCAATTATATCATTAATGGTTTTTAGCCTTCCTCCACAAAAACCTTTTTTTTCACATCTCCAATATGTGACATTTTCTTTTTTTTTGTCTACAATGTATGCATAACCTTCATATAACATTTTTCTTCCTCCTTTACACGTCTTTATGAACTCCATTTTTTTAATTTGATGTTTTTTTTAAATTTATTTATTTAAGTGTTTGTGTTGTTTTTTTTACCTCAGTAGCCACAATATATATTTAAATTTTCCGCTTTTATACTGATGACAATTATGCAATTACGTGATTGCGTGATTGTGCTGTTCGGCGTGCAGTCGGAAGCAGTGTATATCGGACATATGTCTGACGGACGAATGTGTTTCGGCATTTTGTCCGTCGGAATTTTGTCCGAGCACCGTTTTATGCGTATGCTTTGTTGAAGACTAAACTTAGGTAGGCTGATAGTAGCTTAGGAGAGTGGACATTTATATAGCAGTATGGCAGCAGTGTTTGAATCTATCTAGAACATTGCTATTGCTGATTGATGGCATAATATATGTGCATGGTCATGAGCTCACTTAGGATTGCTCTTTAACAGAGGATACCAAGAGAACTAAGCAAATATTATTATAGAAGTAAATTGGAAAGTTGTTTAAAATGACATGCTCTATCCAATAATGATTTTACTATTCCTTTTTAAACTGTATGTTTCATACAGTTTAAGCCGTTGCTTATACTTACTAGAAATTATTGCAATATGGATTATACATCTATTTAAATGGATTTTACCTTTTATTTCTTTTTTACACTACATTTGTGCAGTGTCACAGCCCTACAAGGAGAAGGGGGGCTTTGCAGGAAGATATAGCTTAGCCTGATGTCATAAAACGTCTAGGCTGGTTTACTATAGAGCACTGGTTTTCAAACCTGTCATCAGACCTCCCTAACAGGCCACATTTTGAGGATATATGAACTGGAGCACAGGTGTAAATATGGTTATTTTACCTGCTCTCATCCAAGGTAATCCTGAAAATCTGGATTGTTGGGGAGGCCTGAAGATAGGTTTGAAAACCAGTGCTATACAGTGAAGAGACTAGATAAAAGGCAGGTTTGCTCATGCTCAGAACTGACAGAATAAAAGGTTTTAAAAATGCTCTGCTCTTATCACAATGGGTTACACTGAGAGTTTCTAAGTGTTCATTTTGCAAGAAAGCAAGTAAATAGTTTGTTATTGTTTTTTACATAATCTCTTTTATGTTTTCTTTAATTGAACATATGTGTGTTTACAGAAGGAGCACTGTTTAATATCTATATAGGGCTAGATTACAAGCAGAGTGCTAATTTATTGCACGCCCATAAATGGGCAAATAATCAGCAATTACAAGTGGCTGGTTATAGCTTGCGGTAGCAATTAACGCTCTCTGGTTAATTTTCAAAAAGTGCCCCAATTGGCCCTAAACTTTAGTGTAGTGTTTTAGGGGCTAAAGTTAGCAGGTGTGGGTTGTTAGAAAAAAAAAACAGCACTGAAAAGTGCCTTTACATTGCGGTCTATGGGGAACTGTGTGTTCCCAGTAAATATATATGTATGTGCTTATATACAAATATATTTATGCGTTAATATGTGTATATACACATATAAACACATAAATATATATATGTACAGTATATATTCATATACATATATATTTACGCTTTGCTGCCCTTCGCTTCACAACTTACCCCCTTCGCTGCGCTAGGTTCTCAGCCATGTCTGACAGCATGAGAATGAGACTCCCATTGGAGCCTATGGAAGTGCGCTATTGTGAGGGCAACACTTCCCTGCAATGCAAACGTGAGGTCTCGTTCGCACTGCGCTCAACTAGTAATAATAGCTCACATTTGTGCGCCACCCATAAATTGGTATTTACATCATGTATTATATACATCATATATATGTGTCTCATATTATAGAGAGTCTGTAGCTCAAACTCAGGCATATACAGACATATATTTGTAAAGCAGATGATTACCAAAGGGCCACATACTCTTTTAATATTTCTTTCTTAAAGGGATATGAAAGTCAAAACACAAGTGGGAGTTAGCTGCAGATTTGTGCCTGCACACATTTGTCTCTTGTGATTGGCTAACTAGTTGTCAGTAGTTCAATGCTGTTCCTTCAGTAAAGGATAACAAGAGAATGTTGCAAATTTGATAATAAAAGTAAACTGGAAGTTGTTTAAAATTGTATGTTCTATCCAAATCATAAAAGAAATGTTTGGAGTTTCCTGTCCCTTTAAATGTAATTAACTTAATTCTTGGGGTAAACTTATACATATATCATAATTTTTTTTTCCTGACCCAGAGGAACACGACTATACTGTGTGTGTATATATATATGTGTGTGTGTGGTTATGTAGATGTACAACTTAAATATAAACATGAATACCAAAATGTAAAAAAGTCTAGGGCAGAATTTTGTGGTGTAGGTTTTTGGCTAATTGCTTCTCTAACCTTTCTTCAAACTTAAAGAGCAATTGCAGCCCAACAGTTACATGTTCTAATTTGTTAGAAAATAACATAAAAACTAGTGACACTGCACCTCTATGTGCTTAATCCCTGCAAAGTGGTTAAGCACATAATTCCGAATATTTACATCATATATAATAATTGCAGTAAGAGGCAGAAGGCATCTGCCTTTGGCTGCAGTCTTAGCTGTCAAAGCTGACAGCCAGGACCACATCATGAGGCAGAAGGTTGGATTAGGCTGTGAAACTACGGATGAATGTACAATGCAAGACAGTGGTTTCTAAGGCTAATAAGATACAAGAATGTATTAACCCCTTAACGACCAGTGTCGTACTCTGTACAACGCTGGTCGTTATGCCCTTAAGGACCAGCGACGTACCCTGTACGTTGCTGCAGTTGTGGGCTTCTCTCTGCCGCAATCTCGCTCAAAATTGCCAGATTGTGCTATTTCTCCATGCCCCACGAGTGGGGCACTGCAGAAATAGATTTGCAGAGTTACCGATGCAGAGAGGGCCACTCTGTGGCCCTCTTTGCATCGGGCAGCCGTGGTCCGATCATTGGTGGGTGGGAGCAATAGCAGGGAGGTGGGTGGGCGGCCCATCGCCGGTGCGTGTTCCGGTTCATGTCCATAAGCGTGCACGGAGGCGGTGGGTGGGGCTTGGGAGCGCGTGTGTGCGTGCACAGTAATCAAATACTGCAGCCGAATGAGGGAAAGGTGAAAGGGATAGGGAAAACATTTTTGGAAAGAAATCTAGGAGGGGGAGGGGGTAGGGTATTGAGGGGGGGAAGCTACACTACAGAAAATAAGGGATTATATTTTTTTACAAAAAAAAGGCAAATTTGTAAGCAAACTGTGTACTGGCAGACAGCTGCCAGGACATAAGATGGCGGCCAATAGGTCGTGGGGGGAGGCTTAGAGAGCTGTTTGGGGGGGATCAGGGAGGTTGGGAGGTTTCATAAAAAATATATAAAAAATGTTTGTTTTTTTAAAAAAAACTTTATATACTGGCAGACTTTCTGCTAGTACTTAAGATGGCGGTGACAATTCTGAGGTGGGAACAAAGGGGATCCCAGAGAAGCATTTACAACCAGTTTTGCCATAATAGCACAAGCTGTTTGTAAATAATTTCAGTGAGAAACAAAAGTTTGTGAAAAAGTTAGTGAAAAATGTACGTTTTTTTTTTATTTGATCGCATTTAGCGGTAAAATGGTGGCATGAAATATACCAAAATGACCCTAGATCAATACTTTGGGTTGTCTACTAGAAAAAATTTTATACATGTGAAGGAATATTCAGGGATTCCTGACAGATATCAGTGTTACAATGTAACTATCGATTATTTTGAAAAAAAAAAAAATGGTTTGGAAATAGCAAAGTGCTACTTGTACTTATTGCCCTATAACTTGCAAAAAAAGCAAAGAACATGTAAACATTGGGTATTTCTAAACTCAGGACAACATTTAGAAATTATTTATCATGGGTGTTTTTTTGTGGTTGTAGATGTCAAACAGATTATGGTGATCAAATTTAGAAAATGTGTTTTTTTCCATTGTTATCTTTTTTATAGTAAATTATAAGATATGATGAATATAATGCTATCTTTAGAAAGTCTATTTAATGGCGAGAAAAACTGTATATAATATGTGTGGGTATAGTAAATAAATAAGAGGAAAATTACAGCTAAACACAAACATCGCAGAAATGTAAAAATAGCCCTGGTCCTTAAGGGTAAGAAATTGAAAGTTTGTCTGGTCCTTAAGGGGTTAAAAGAAGCATAGATGCAAGGGAAGAAAGCATAATTCTGTCACTATATAAATTCCTGGTAAGACCTCACCTCATGTCTGGAGTGCAGTTCTTGGATAAAATGTAAAACAATTGCCAAATTAGAAAGAGTTCAGAGAAGGGCCAAAAAAAAAAGGATGGATGATTTAAACTATGAGATGAGGTTAGCCTAACTAAAGCTGTATACTTGAGAAAAAAGACAGTTGAGAGGTGATATGAATACTTTAAAAAATATATTCAAAGCCCAAATATATAGTAGAAGCTCTGTTTATTCCAAAGCAGTTGTATGTGACAAGAGGTCACACTTTAAGGCTATTGAAAAGGAGAACTAAAATTCTTTGTTTACTGTAAGAGCAATCAAATCATGGAGCTCATTGCCTAAGGTAACAGTGAATGCAAATACCTTAGATACATTTAAAAATGGTTTACATAAGTTTCTAGATAAAAACAGAATTCAGGATTTCTATTGCTTGTGCTAAATAGGTCAGCTTTAATATTATTTTAATGTAAGATCACTTGACAGCTTCTTTATAGCAAATTAGGTAGTATCTTTATAGGTTGAAGTCGATGGACTTATGTCTCCTTTTAACCTCATCTACTATGTTACTTTGTATATTATATGCGTATTAAAACAAATAATAATAATTTAAAAAGAAGTTGTTTTGGTTTGGTAACTTGAAGGGTATTGGTCTGTATTCCTATTTCTCCCTATCCCTCCAACAAAGCCATCCACTCCCAGCTTTGTTCATGGGATGGGGGAGCCTGGATTTGTAAAGTTTCTTAGTCCAAAGGTATTGGTCTGTTTATAGCTTTATGATAACTGGAGTTAAAAAAAACCCTAGTCGTTCATTTGAGAGACATGAAACAAAAAAACTTACTTCATGATTCAATTGTAAAAAAAAATCTAATTTCTATTATCAATTTTGCTTTATTCTTTTGGTATCATTTATTGAATAAGCCACAATGTACTACTGGGAATTAGTTGAATACATTGTTTAGCTAATTACAAGAGGCATATATGTGCAGACACCAATATGCAGCTAACTTCAAGCTCCGTGAACCTATCTAGATATGCTTTTAAAAAAAGTATACCAAGAGAAAGAAGCAAATTAGATAAAATAAATAAATTGGATAGTTGTTTAAAAGTGTATCCTCTATCTGAATAATGAAAAAAAAATTTGGTTCCATGTCCCTTTTTAATCACTTCTCTTACATCCCCAACTAAAACTATGTACATCAGATTGTAGGGGTCAACTAGTCTTTAAATCTATGACATTTAACCATTTTTTTATATTTAAAACCAGAATATTGCTGATAAATAATACATTTATAAACAAATTATTAAAAAAGTACAACATAATTTCACATACTTGGGGTTAGTTGAAAATGTAATTTAAAAGAAATAGGTAAATTACTCATGAAATCCTTCCTAGATGGGTTAATAGCAGTATAGACTGCATTCACATTTAACCGTTAAAGTCTATTTTCCAGAGTCTTCTAAGATCTGGGGAATATTTTTATAGCCCATGTGGCTTGGTAATATTGGGAGTTTTTATTGAGGGCTTTGAACATTTAGTTCATATTTTGAAGGCCAGTCTAGGCTACTCTTACCACTGTCAGCTCAACATGTTTTAGGCAGTAGTAAGAGGTTACAAGATTCTAACCTAAAACTCCATGCCACTGTATGGTATGGTACATAGTTTACACTATGAGCCACATATCCCAGTCTGTAAACCTTTTTCTGAATTTCCGAAAGCTAAAAATATCATAAATGATGAATTGTAAAATAGATTAGGAGGAAAAAGTAACTCAGAACTTTTAAGAACATTGTAAATGCTAATCATTCACTCAGTGGACAAAAGTAAAATGTATTATTTTTTTTCATTGCAGGATATCTCAGACAATGAGGTCCTTAGTGATTTGGTGTTTGAGCTTTGCTCTATTTTATGCGTTAGTCTTTGCTGACCATCATGGTCATGACCATAGCCATGAAGATGACCATGACCATAACCATAAAGATAACCACAGAGGTCATAAATATGGACACAGACATCATAAACATGATCACAAGGGTCATAAACATCACCACCATGACCACCATCATGGTAAAGAAAAGCATAGTCACAAGCATCATCACAATGACTCAATGGACTGCCATAAAATCGCCACATCCAATGCTGAATTTGCCTTCAGTCTTTACAGGCAGATAGCTTCTGAACAACCAGCAAAAAACATTTTCTTCTCCCCGCTGAGTATCTCCACTGCTTTTTCTATGCTCTCCTTGGGTGCCAGATCTCAGAGTTTTGACCAGCTCATAGAAGGACTGGGTTTTAACATATCAAAGATCTCAGAGGAAGACATCCATGAAGGGTTCCATCATCTCCTGCACATTTTGAATGACCCTGACAGTGAGTTGCAGGTGAATACTGGAAATGCCCTGTTCATACACAATAAGCTTAAGTTGCTTGAGGCTTTCTTAGAAGATGTGAAAAACTTATACCAGTCTGAAGCATTTTCTACAGATTTTCAAAATGCTGATGATGCAAAATCTCAGATTAATGGTTATGTGGAGAAGAAAACCAATGGGAAAATTGTTGACTTGCTGAAAAGCGTTGACCAAAATGCTGCATTAGTTCTTATTAACTACATTTACTTCAGGGGTAAGTCCTTGGCTATGGGATGTGTTTATCAAATCAATACACATAACAAAATTCTGAAAATAATATATATCTTAAAGGGACATTAAACACTAAATAAATGCTAGATAGAATGATGCATTTAAAGAATCAATTAGTCTAAGAATAACATGTAGATGTATTTTTAAAAGTTTCATTAGCTGTTTAAATATTGACAAAATGAGTGTAAAGTTTTAGTGTCTATAAAACTATGAGAGCTGCATTGTTGTAACTTAGGTTACCTTTTCTGCTGTGGCCAATTAGAGACAGTTATAAATAGGTCACTAGAGTGTGTAGCCAATGGCTGTGTGGTATATAATAGTAATCGGCACTTCCATTTCTAATAGGAACTGAAAATCTCACAATTTCTGAATAGGATTACATGAAAAGGGGGCAAAATAAATAATGACAATATATCACAGACCTTTTTTTATATATATGATTTATCATTTTATATCGCCATCTCAAAGTGTTTAATGTCCCTTTAAATGTTGCACAGTTATAGTATAATGTTTAAAGGAATTTGAGTAATGAATTTCCAATATTAAATACAACTATATAGTTTAACAATAAAACATAGACTATGTGCAACTTTCTTTAACAACTTTCTGAATGTGGCTTAAATTGGTTCATTATATTTATTTTTAGGAAAGTGGGAACATCCTTTTAGAGAAGAAAACACAAATGAAGATGATTTCAATGTGGATGAGAAAACTGTTGTGAAGGTGCCAATGATGTACAGACACGGCTACTACAATGTGTTAATTGATGAAAAGCTGGGTTGCACTGTAGTAGAGCTACCATACAAAGGAAATGCATCTGCATTGTTTATCTTGCCAGATCAAGGAAAACTTAATCAAGTGGAAGAAGCTCTTCAGAAATCCACATTAAAAAACTGGAAAAAATCAATGAGAGGAAGGTGAGGATTTTATATTTTCTACAAAGTTAATTTGTCTAACCAAATACTGCCAAAGGTCATACATTATTGATCCCACAAATTAGTTTTATTTATTATTATTATCAGTTATTTGTATTCAGATTCTGCAGTGTTATAAACATAGGTATGACATGCATGGAAGCATTTATAGGAGACAAATGAGTAGAGTGAAGGGAATGGCAGGAAGAGTATCTGGAGACAAGGTCCGAGGTAGAGGGGGGAAAGTCTTATTGAGAGCCTTGAATGCCAGAGTCTGGATTTTGTGTTTAATTCTGGAGGCTAGAGGAGGCCAGTAAAGGGACTGGAAGAGAGGTGCAGCACAGGAGGTGGAGGCATTTATTATGGAAAGGAGATAGATGGCATCTAGGGAGACCAGAGTGGATGGAGTTTCAATAGTCAATGCAGGAAACTATGAGACAGTGGATTAAAATGTTAGTTGTGTCTTGTGTGCGGAAGTGGCAAATACATTTTGTAGAAGTATTTAAGATGGAATCGGCAGGAATTTGCCAAAGACTGGATGAGGGAAGTGTAAGAAAGATCTGAGTCTAATGTGACCCAAAGAAAGCAGGAATACGGGGCTTGGGTAATAAGATTATTATCAACAGTTATAGGAAATTGGTGGGTGAAAATTTTGGAAGAAGGGGGGAGCTCAGTTTTGGAGAGATTTAGCATAAGGTAGTAAGAGGACTTTCAAGATGAAAAGTTATTAAGACAATTAGTGACTCAAGTTAGCAAGGAGACGTCTGGTACAGAGGGGTAGATTTGGGTGTCATAAGCAAAGAAATTATATTGGAACCTGGTGGACTTTATTAAGGAACCTGAGGATGAGGTATAGATTGAGAAGGGTAGGGTGTCATGGACAGAGATTAGTTATAAAGAGATTTGTTATAAAGGTATGATTAGACATGTAGGAGGAGAACCACAAAAGGCCTGTGTCACAAATGCCATAGAATTGGAGGGTCTGGAGCAAGAGAGGTTTAGTCAACAGCATAAAATGTTGACTGACTGAGAGGCATTTTGATTTTGCTGTAAGTAGGTCATTAGTAACCTTAACTATTGCTGTTTCTGTGGTGTGTTAGATGGAAAGTTATTTTGAGGATAGTTGTGACTAGTGCATGTTTAAGAGATGAGGGAAATATACCAGTGCTGAGGGAGAGGTTTAAAATATGTGTCAGGATTGGAATAATAAAAGGAGAGAGCAAGGGTAGTAGTTGTGAGGGATGGGATTGAAGGGACAAGAAGTGAGGTGGGAAGAAGATATAAGGGCAGAAATGTTTTCCTCAGTAACAGGGGCAAGAGAGGTAAATGTGTGGCTGTGTGGGTTTTGGATGATAACAAGCAGTTGAGAGGGTTGTATGCTACTAGTGTGTAAAGAAAGGATTTTGTTTCTGAAGGAACTAGTTTTGTTTTTGAGTCCCCCTTAATGTGTTTCCAATGACTTGCTATGCAAGTAGCATCAAATGTATGAGAAATCACACCTTTGGGTTTATTTTAGTATGTGAAATAACTGGATTTTTTCATTGTCACCACAACCCTTTACAATGGGATGAACTTACAGGGAAATCAGATCTCCTTATTTTATCACTTTCTATACACACACATGCTTCGTTATGTCTATATAGCAAAGCCCAATACCTAGCATATATTAGTGTGTATATTACATGATATTATTTTCACTAATAAACGTGTTTCATCCTAACAGTCTCTGCAACAACAGCATTTTTTCACACTAACAGTGAAATTGTGACTATTTCCTTTAACCTTTGTTGTTGCTTGCTTTTACAGTTCTATTGACTTATGGATCCCCAAATTCTCTATTTCTGCATCTCTTGATCTTATACCAGAATTAAGAAAATTAGGTGTTACAGATATATTCTCTGATCAAGCTGATCTCTCTGGGATAACTGGAGAAAAGAACCTGATAGTTTCCAAGGTAAGGGTTATTAATAGCACCATCCGTAATGATTTGATAACATAAATATAGTGATATAAAAGCATTGTTGCCAGGTTGCAAAATGATGAGAGCCTTCAGCACTTGTTTATGGTTAAAGATCTCAGAACACAACTATTATTGTCAACCAACAATGTCCTAGGCAGCATCCTGCTATATTTATATATATATACTTTATACAATATCCTTTTATTCCCAGTATTAAACACACATAACGTTTCGGCACCTTACATGTGCCTTTGTCAAATGTCACCAAGCAAAATGTAACCTAGCACCTAAACCACCTAATACAAATTAAAACTGGCATTCCTTATATAGAGTAAATAACAAACAAATTTACCGCCAAACCTTCAGAAGCGCGTTCAGAGTGGCCTGTGACATCAGCATGTAGAGTCGTGATCCACGTCACGGCGTAATCAGCGCCGTCTCTATAGCAACCGACCAACAAAGAACGCAGAAGGATGCGGTAATCTGATTCATGTCATGTCCGCCATCACTGTTGCGCATGCGCAACCAGAACCCTACTCGCAGGGGAACTAGATGGTTGTCATAGCTACCGCTATATACAAACAGCGTACAGTGTGAGGACTGACATATGTGGACAACTTAAAATTAATATGGCAACTGAGTTATACAGGCCCATTTATCAAGCTCCGTACGGAGCTTGAAGGGCCGTGTTTCTGGCGAGTCTTCAGACTCGCCAGAAACACAACTTATGAAGCAGAGGTCTAAAGACCGCTGCTCCATAACCCTGTCCGCCTGCTCAGAGCAGGCGGACAGGAATCGCCGGAAATCAACCCGATCGGGTTGATTGACACCCCCCTGCTGGCGGCCGATTGGCCGCGAGTCAGCAGGGGGCGGCGTTGCACCAGCAGCTCTTGTGAGCTGCTGGTGCAATGTTAAATGCGGAGAGCGTATTGCTGTCCGCATTTAGCGAGGTCTTGCGGACCTGATCCGCAGTGTCGGATCAGGTCCGCAAGCCCTTTGATAAATGGGCCTGATAGACTTAAGTATATTACCCCTATAGGAAAGAAAGACACATTTAGTGAAGATTTAATAAGGCAGTGATACCATCTTTTAACCCAATAGCCACAAACAGTGTAGAGATACTATAAAAGCCGCATATGAAATTTGCACATATACACTAAATTATGTATATACACAATAAGCCAGAAGTAGGAACTCTGGCTTCATAGACCTACTAATCCGAGAGAGGCGGAGACAATAATTAATATTATTATTCTGTTAGAGTAAGAATACATTCCAACATTTTATATGTACACAGATACCATCTGAAGGTTTGGCGGTAAATTTGCTTGTTATTTACTGTATACAGTGTATAAGGAATGCCAGTTTTAATTTGTATTAGGTGGTTTAGGTGCTAGGTTACATTTTGCTTGGTGACATTTGACAAAGGCACATGTAAGGTGCCGAAACGTTATGTTTGTTTAATACTGGTAATAAAAGGATATTGTATAAAGTCTAGTGAGTGCCTGCTTCTTCTTGGGACATTATATATATATATATATATATATATATATATATATATATAGCTTTGACATTTTATTGATGCCAATATTACACACACAGAGTGATTTGAATCCCCTTGATTGTCAGTAACAGAGAAAGACTAGTGAAATAACATTCCTTTGGCTGACAGTAACTCAACTGTAGTGATTTTACTATTCCTTTTTATTTCAGATACACAAACAATGTAATGATTATCCTTCTTTGCACTAATAATCACAAAGAGACCTGTAATTGTAACACCCATTGCTGCCAGTAATATATACAGACCACAGACCCTATTTCATTTGCTTGGTAGTAGCCCATTTAGAGAAATATTTAAACACTCTGTGCCAGTAACACACATGCATCAGTAGTCCACCCCAACATACACACACCACTTGACGGTGTTGTGTTTTCAAACTCCTTGGATTAGAGAAATATGAACAATTTAGTGAGTGTTCCTGTTGTCTGTGTGTAACACAAATATGTGGGCAAATCTGAAAGGTAAAACACCATTGATATTAAAATATATTATAGAATTTTAAATAGACCTTTACATAAATAAAACAATTTTTGTTTTCATGCTGCTGGAGGTATGTAATATTTATTTAAATAGCTTATATTGAGTGGTTGCAAAATAGTGTAATTTTAACCTTTTGTTTAACACTCTTTGCTGTAAATAACATACATAGATACATACTGTCACTCCACCCCTCTACCATTAATAGAAATAGAGCTAAAAGTCAAAAACCCATGTCAGCCCGATCAAATATTTTACAAACCTTGGCCATTATTAATGAGCATAGAGGAATTATTTCATCTTAAAGGGACATAAAACCCAAAAATTTTCTTTCATGATTTAGGTAGAACATACAATTTTAAAAAACGTTCTAATTTACTTCTATTATCAAATTTGCTTCATTTTCTTGGTATCATTTGTTGAAGGAGCACCAATGCACTACTGGTTTCTAACTGAATGCATGGGTGAGCCAATGACAATCGGTATATATATATATGCTGCCACCAATCAGCAGCTAGAACCTAGGTTATTTGCTCCTCCTGAGCTTACCTTGATAAACCGTTTAGCAAAGGATAACAAGAGAAGGAAACATACTAAATAATAGAAGTAAATTGGAAAGTTGTTCAAAATTGTATGCTCTTTGTAAATCATGAATTTCTAATTATGACTTTACTGTCCCTTTAATGCTAACACACAAAGATATGATTTGTCTCTCTCCCAGCACCATAAATAAATGTTATTTTACACATCATTTGGTTTCCTTTAGTGTATACAGCAATGATTTTACCATTTTGTGCCATTAATACTTAGGGCTGTAAAAGTGCTTTTTACACATAACTTTTCTTTTAGATATATGGCAGAATATGTTTTCGCAATGGGCACAGCAACAATGCAATACTGCACATACAAGAAAAGTTTGACAATATAGTGGAGCGTTAATTATATCGCTACTGCACAATAATTAACCAGCCATTACAATGCGGTAGCAATTAGCACTCAGAACATTAACCAGAGATCCGATCTCTTGTTAAAGGGACACTAAACCCCACATTTTTCTTTCATGAATGAGTTAGAGAATACAATTTTAAACAACATTCTAATTTAATTCCAATATCTAATTTGCTTTATTCTTTAGATATCCTTTGTGGAAGAAATAGCAATGCACATGTGTAAGCCAATCACAGGAGGCATTTATGTGCAGTCACCAATCAGCAGCTACTGAGCCTATCTAGATATGCTTTTCAGCAAAGGATATCAAGAGAATGAAGCAAAATAGATACTAGAAGTAAATTAGAAAGCTGTTTAAAATGACATGTTCTTTCTAAATCATGAAAGAAAAAAATTGGGTTTCATGTCCCTTTAATTTTTGAAAAGTTCCCCAAATGCCCTCAAAATAGAGGACATTATAGTATTGTATTAAAGGGGCAGTCTAGTCAAAATTAAACTTTAATGATTCAGATAGGGCTTGTAATTTTAAACAACTTTCCAATTTACTTCTATTATCTAATTTGCTCAATTCTTTAGATATCCTTTGTTGAAGAAATAGCAATGCACATGTGTGAGCCAATCACACAAGGCCTCTATGTGCAGCAACCAATCAGCAGCTACTGAGCATATCTAGATATGCTTTTCAGCAAGTGATATCAAGAGAATGAAGCAAATGAGATAATAGAAGTAAATTAGAAAGTTGTTTAAAATGACATGCTCTTTCTAAAAAAAAAAATTTGGGTTTCATGTCCCTTTAATAAAAAATAACGGCACTAGGCAGTTTTAGGGCCTTAAAGTTGGTGCAAGTGGGGTGTAAGAAAAAAAAAACGTTACTAAAAAGTGCCTTTACATTGCAGTCTATGGGTACTGTGTGTTTCCGTAGACCACAATGTAAATATTTTTTTATATATATACACATATAAACGCATAAATATATATGCATATACACATATAAACACATAAATATATATGTATATACTCATATAAACACATAAATATATATGTATATACTCATATAAACACATAAATATATATGTATATACTCATATAAACACATAAATATATATGTATATACTCATATAAACACATAAATATATATGTAAATTATTCAAAGGGAAGGATTGAAAACAAATATTGTAACAATCAAAGAAGGACCAAAGGCTGCACAATAGTTCTACAACGCTTTCTTACTATATATTATCTTGATAAAATGGGCCATCTATCCTCCACCCATATTTCATATAGTCACCACATACACATATAATTAAAATGCATGACAAGCAATGAAAAGAAACTACGTTGAAAATATTTTACACAATTCTAAACACTGATACTGCAGTATGCTTCTAGGACAAATTTGAAACACTCTTCCTTATATAGTATAACAACCAACAGGCTGACACATAAAACCATAAGAAGTGTGTCAAGTACAAAGCTGTATATTTTGTATGCAAAAAATAGCTGTGGGGCCCCAGAAATTGAAAGAACGGATGGATTTCAGAGTCCTTGATACAAATTGCAAACCAGGAACTCAAGTTTTAAAAACACGCTCTGGTATTGGTACATGGAGCTCTTGATAAGGTACAGTCAAAACAATGGCCAAATTGCGCTATGCGCATATAACTTGTATCATAACAATTCTACAAGGGGTATCCACTTTGTTTCAAGTGCGTTGTGATAATTAGATACAGTCCCGTATCATCAAACTTTTTCCTGGACTTCTCACGGGGTTGCAAGACTTTAAGCCAAACATCACCTGTAATCCAACATGCTTCATTCACCACTGGATAGGATACTCAATACCTTATTATTCTGCAGTTATACAGCATGGGTGAGTTGGCGTCTTCACTTGCCGATGTGCTGTAGTGCACTAAACACCTGTTTGTCCAATTCAACGTGGTTGCTTACACAGCCTGTATGATCGTAGCCGTTACGTCATCATTGATTCGTTAGACATGACGCGTTTCGCCCCTCCCACAAAGGGCTGAAGCCGGGGCCTCATCAGATGTAGATCTTGTAGGGCATACTTGCTATTTATTCATTCTTGTGTTAAAAGTACCACCCTCATTTACTGAGATATCTCAAAGTTCAGTGACAGCGACCAAAACATGCTCTCAATACCTTGTGTACAGGTGGCTAACCATGAAACTGATTGCTTAAGTATTATAAATGTATTACTATCATTAACACACTGCAGTATCAGCGTTAAAATTTAAAGCGCCAAACTACCATAAAATCCATTATGTTCATCATTGTAATTTGGAGTAAAATCTATACCTAGCTACATTATAAATACTTTACTTTCATTAAGACTAATATAAGCACAGATATATACATTTAAAAATTAGCCTATTGTCAGATTCACTAGACATAGATAGCATTTTACCTTGAGAGATTTATTTGTGTATATATAGATATTTATTTACAAGGCATATTTAGATAGACAATAAGACTGCACTAAACATGCCAATTCCTGCATATTACAGAAAGCAAGAGTACCCTCTTTTCTCATTTAAGCTAATAGGACTAAGAGTGTTTAATCTATAGATCCATCTTGACTCATGTTGTAGAATTACTCTATCAAGATTCCCACCACGTCTGCTTGATCTCAACTGCTCGATACCCATAATCTGTAATTTACTATCATCAGAGTTATGGCAGGATTTGAAGTGTCAAAGTCTGGCTAAAAATAAATACAAAAAAAATACAAAAGAATAAACTAACAGATATATTTTCATGAAGGTTTCTGCAAGAACTATTAGAAATGATAATTTTACATATTGTGAAAACAAAAGTACCTATTGCAGCAGGAACATGGCTACTATTTTCATTTTTTTTTTTTTTTCTTTCTCTCTTTCTTTGTTTTTTAAACCAAACCTGTGTTGGCCTGGCTTTTCTGCTTTGTAGATGTGCACATATGCACCAGAAATCAAAACAAAGGAGCCAAATTATCAAGCTCCGAATGGAGCTTGATGCCCCTGTTTCCGCGCGAGCCTTCAGGCTCGCCGTAAACAGTAGTTATGAAGCAGGGTTCTAAAGACCATAACTGCTCTATAACTTGACCGCCTGCTCTGAGGCTGCAGACATCAATCCGCCCGATCCTATACGATCGGGCTGATTGACACCCCCGGCTAGTGGCCGATTGGCCATGAATCTGCAGGGGACGGCATTGCACAAGCAGTTCACAAGAACTGCTTGTGCAATGATAAATGCTGTCGGCATTCATCAATGTCTGTCGGACATGATCCGCTAAGCGGATCATGTCGGACAGACCGATGATAAATCGTCCACAAAAGATCATTTTGTCATGTCCATGTCCATTTATAGTTGTATTTTCTTAATATAATGGACAATTCTCTATGTGTTTTTTGCTGTTTTTGCATTATTCCAAATATATTTTACATTAATAATTGAACTTTCTATATCTGCAAAGTATAATTTTACGTTATTCTTGTAGCCATAGCTCTGTTAAAAAAATATGTATTTTTTTTAATAATTCTATCTCTTATTTTAAAGCATTGCTATATTTTATAGTTCTGAGTACATGACCAAGGCTTACATAAGACTAAAGTAAATCACTATAGATGTAATAGATGTGTTGCATTGTTAAGTGGGACATTTTTTATTGAAGAACCGGTTCAGATGTACATCGGTTTGTTACAAAAGAACAGTTGTATACGTAAATACATAATGTTGTACAAAAGGAGGATACAGTATGCAAATCTTGTGTTCTTGTTCATTCATTAATCTGGAACCTAGTGCCTCAAGTTTTTTTTTCAGATAAACTGCTGTAGTAAATGTTTGATGCAGCCAGATCTAATAGAAAGGATGTCTGGAGAGAGCAGTTCCTGGAATATCTGTAGTGTAGGGAATAGCCCAAGCTGGAGTGAGTGGGGAGAGAAGAAGGAGAAAGAAGGGGGGGAGGAGAGAGGGAAAAAAAAGGGGGGGAGGAAGGGGACGGAAGTTGCAGTTAAGAGTCTGTTTTAGTCTGGAAATCTTTCGATCCAGGGGGACCAGGTCTCTAGGTAGAAGTCAACCTTGTCCAAGGTTCTGTGTGAATATAATTCCATCTGTTTAATGTAATGTACTATGGAGAAAACTTGTGGTAAAGGGGGTGGGTCTTTGTTTTTCCACATTCTTGCTATAGTTAGTTTGGTGGCTATGAGAAGATATATTGGCAGGGCTTCCCTAGCCGGAGTTAGACTTGGGAAATTAATGTGGAGTAGAAAAACCTCTGGTTTGAAGGGTAAGGTGATGTTTAGTGAGCTGAGGATTATGAAGATCCTTCGCCAAAGAGGACGTTCCCTGGGGCAGGACCACCACACGTGTAGGGAGGTACCTAACTGTCCACATCCTCGCAAACACTTTGGGGGAGTGAGTGCCATATATCCTGTGCAGTGTGCAAGGCACAAGATGCCATCGGACTAGAATTTTGTACTGTAGCTCCCAGAGGGTAGCACAATGAAGGAGTTTTTTAGTTATAAGAATGCGTGTATGCCATGTATCGGTGTCGGCCGTGAAACCAATCTCTCTCTCCCAGGCTCTATGTTGGGAGAGTTTATGAAGAGTGGTGGGCTCGAGAAGGAGGTTGTAATGGAAGGATAGGGCATGTCTGAGGCCATTCCCCTGGGTCCATTTGGTCTCCCATCTAGATAATTTTCTCAAATTTTGTCTGGGGTATCCCCATGATCTCAACCAAGAACTGAGGTGGAAAGCCTCAAAGTGTAAAGAAGTTGGGATTTCGAACTGAGAGTGTGGAATCCACTGACCCTGGTCGTAGAAATCCGTGACCAAGGTAGGTGGGAGATTCCGCCAAGACCCAACATGAGATTCTGGTAAACAGTAAAGGGCACCGGTCAGAGAGAGTACTGGGGAGGGGTGTGGAGCTAAGTCTGGGTTGTGTCTTGTTTGGTCCCAAAATTTGAGGGCATCTAATAGTATTGGGGACGTGTTAGCTAATCTTTCCTTGTAGTGGTAGGGAATCCATAACAAGTCGGGAAGGATAAGTCCTGACGGCAACACTGATGCTTCAGTATCAAACCAACGGGGACGATCGTCTGTAATGTTCCAACTAATTAAGTGTGATAACCGAGCTGCGGTATAGTATAGGATAATATTGGGGAGTGCTAAGCCTCCTTGCGAGATTGCAGTGTGGATATAGAGGTTCTAGGCCTGTGATCCTTCCATACATAAGTGGTGACTCTGTAATTTGTTTAATAGAGGCCTTGGGATGTTATATGGAATGCACCTGAACAGATAAGTAAGTTTGGGTATGAAGGACATCTTTATTGCCGCTATTCTCCCTGTCCACAAAATTTCTTTGAATTCCCATGTTAAGAGGAGATTCCGGAATTCTATTAGCCTGTCTGTGTAATTTTTAGCAATTGTGGTTTCTGGATCAGGGCTTAAAAGGGTGCCTAAAATGTTGATAGTGTGAGGGTTCCATTGGAATTGGCATATTTTTTGTAAGGAAGCTAGCTCCTGAGTAGGGATGTTTAAGTGCAAGGCTTCAGTTTTATTGATGTTCAGTTTATAATATGATAGTTGGCCAAAACTATGGAGGAGTTTGAATACAGCAGGAATATAGATAGTCTGTGAAGTGAGGAAGAGAGTTATGTCATCTGCATATAGGGAAATGCTATGGGATGACGTCAGTTGTGCTCCAGCAATTTGGGGGTTAAGTCTGATCGCCTGTGCTAAAGGTTCTAGTGCGAAAAGAAGGGGCGAGAGCGGACAGCCCTGCCTAGTGCCATTGGTGATGTGAAAAGGATCTGATCTGAAGCCCACTCCCTTCACCCTAGCTGAGGGGGCAGTATAATGGGCTTGTACTGCATGAATTAAGGTGTCTGGGAAATTAAAGGCTCCCATCGTGATCCAGAGGTATTCCCATCTCACTCTGTCGAAAGCCTTCTCAGCGTCAAGAGATAGAGCAAGGACAAATGACGTTTTAGTGAATAGGGAGGATGAAGTGTAAATGGGGAGGACATAAATGCATTTGTAATTTATACATTTGAACATATTTGCTATAGCATATTTAGAAAACATTTATTGTCAACATTTTGTTCTAAAGTCTTTTAGTTGTCCTGGTCCATTTAAAGATTTCTGCTTTGAATTATTTCATATGACTGATCATAACCTGCTGCATTTCTGTTCTCTGCTTTAGGCACTTCATAAAGCTGTTCTGAGTGTTGATGAAAGTGGATCTGAGGCTGCTGGGGCAACAGCATTAGAACTTATGACTATGTCACTTTCCCCATCAGTTGTGTTCAACAGGCCTTTCTTGATAGTATTTTATCATCGTCCAACTAGAAGCTTACCCTTCATTGGAAAGATTGTAAATCCCACTGCATAGAATTATGCATTCACTACATGTTTGTTTGTTTTTTGTTCAAATAAAATAACAATTGTCTGACTGAAGTTTTTGCCTTTGGAAATTAAAATTATTTATTCAAAAGTCACCAGAACTATTTGTAAAGCTTAAGAAAGAGACATTTAATAGGGTAAAAAAGGACCAGATCAACTCTACTACATTAGCAAGCTTAAGATGTCTTGAGGGGTGCTAAGTCCTTCCAATAGTTATTGCAGAACTCCATAGAGTCTAGAAGAGTCTAGCCCCTAACGTGTTCCTGTCTCTTGCTTGCTCCTTATTTATGGTCCCTCATCAGAACTCTACTGCACTTTATTGTATAAGTGTCCCAGTATTCCAATAGCTCTCTATCATTCCAGTGTCATTAGGGTGCCTCCCCTCATCAGAACTCTACTGCACTTTATTGTATAAGTGTCTCCAATATCTCTCTCTCCTTCCCTGTGTCGAGTTTATCCTCTAGTGTATGACTGTCTCTCACTAGCTCTATTCCTTATGGTGCCACCCCTCATAAGAACTCAGAACAAGTGTTTTTTCACTCATGAGCTAGAACTGCACCTCCCCTCTCTGTTCCTAGAATTGCTTACCATCCTTGCATACATTCGCCAATCAAGCAATCAGGTTGTGTCAGATTTTTTTTTCTCACGCATTTCGCACCTTACAAGTTTTATGCATCTGCATTTTTCACACATATTGTATACAGCAATATTTGGAGTACATTACCTGCTGCAGGCTAGTTATTATTTGGTTCCTAGGGCATTGTGATATTGCAACGTAGAGCTCTTAGTGGGCCAGATTGCAAGTGGCACGCTAAATATCTTTTTCGCTCACGCGTAAACACCACTGATAGTAATCTTTTAACATGGGTGGGTTAGCACTTGTATTACAAGTAGAAAGTAAACTGTTTGCGCACAAGCGAAACTCAATGCGCACTAACAGCTGGACCTCGTTGAAATCTTCTCCTCATAGACTTCAATGGAGTGTGCTTTTCAACAAAAAAAAAGGAACACGTATCGCTCGTGCGCCAACCCGACACTGCTTTAGACCTGCAGCACAAAACCCGAAGGTAGTTATAAATATTTCACATTCCAATGTTCTTCACGTAGAAGAAAATGTTCTTTTTATTTTTAAATATTTATATATATTATTTGCATATATATACTAGCTGTTGACCGCTGCTTCGCTTGTGTGGATTTTGTAATTTGTAAAATATAGTGAAAAACGCAACCACTCGTAATCACGTGTGCCCTCACGTGTGTGCCCGTTTGGGTTGCACACTCGCTGACATGAACGTCTTGAGTTTTCGTTAATTCTCTGTGTTTCTTGTAATCTAAATAACAATTTTCATGTCTGTAACATCTTTGCTTTTTGAGATATAGGTATCCTCATAAATCAGCCCCCACCTTTTGACCCCCCCTTAAGTGGATTTTTGGGAACTGGTAAAACACGTATTTCTTTATTTTTAAAGGAGAATCTAAATATCAATTTTCACGTCTGTAACATCTTTGGTTTTTCAAGATATAGGTATCCTCATAAATCAGCCCCCCTTTTGACCCCCCTTAAGTATATTTTGTGGAAATGGTAAAACAAGTGTTTCTTTATTTTTCAAGGAGAATCTAAGCACCCAGCTTTTTCACCCCCTTAGGGACGCAATTTCCAAAAATCCTTCCTTAGTGGGTGCCTATGTCCTAAAAACAACGTGACTTCCAAATTTCACATTTTGATGTTGATGAGTCAGTCAGTCATTCAGTCAGGAAATTTTATATATATATATATATATATATATATATATATATATATATATAAAGAAATATATAGGAATATATATTTTAAAATACAAAGAACATTTTCTACTACGTGAAGAACATTGGAATGTAAAATATTTACATAAGGGCCATAGGTCTTGTCTGAGGTCTCATGTGCCTTTAACTTTCAGGTACTTCTGTACCATAGGTATGATGTTCTGAGTTTATTGAGTGAAAATTAAATCCTGCAACCCTATTTTATTATTTTTCTTCCCTCTTTTTGGTTTGGCCCAAATGTCCATACCTTTAATGTCATGCCTGCATTATTAATTATCAGAGGTGTTTCTAGATGACTTAAATAACTAGGGGCTTCAGCCCAAGGGTATATTTGAAGCCCCCCTCAACTTATGTTAAAGTGTTAGAAAGCAGCATACTATAAACATGTCCACAGTTATCTGCATTTTATTTCTCCCTATCTGCAAAATTTAGTACACAAAGTATACCTTGGGATTTTCTGACTCCTCTATCACAGCCTTCCTTCAGTTCTCCATAAAAAGCGCACTACCACATCATCATGAACAAGGGACAACTTTAAGTGACATAAAAATTAACATAATAAACAGCCCTTATTTGCAGATGTAAATTAAAATATTATTCTCACATTATATTGCAATGACTGGAATTGTACACAAAATATAAATAGCATTTGTACAACATTTGTTGTGTTATAATACAAAGCTGGTCTGCTCACTTCATAAATTAACTATTTAGACAACTTATATTATCCACTGAAAGGGGCTGGGTAAAGAAAAAGAGCAGACACTCCCCTCCTCCCTCCCTTCCCTGCATATTAAAAGACATAACATAAACAGGAGCCTGCAGGAGTCTGTAGACATCAGAATACATCTGGCACTGTGGGGCTTGGTTAGGAGTCTGAAAATCAGCACAATGTTCTTAAAAAATAAGCACAACTATACATTTTTATAAAAACACTCCCAGATGGGTTATATTAATGGATCGTCTACAAAACATATATGCAAAGAAAAATCTTGTGTACAATGTCCCTTTAAGCTTCTTGTTTTTTTTTTTTAAATTGTATGTATGTAAAATCTGTTCAATGCTCCATACAAGTGTAACACTATCGCCTAGATTTAGAGTTCTGCGTTAGCCGTCAAAACCAGCGTTAGGGGGTCCTAACGCTGGTTTTGGCCGCCCGCTGGTATTTGGAGTCAGTCAGGAAAGGGTCTAACGCTCACTTTCCAGCCACGACTTTTCCATAGCGCAGATCCCCCTACGCCATTTGCGTATCCTATCTTTTCAATGGGATCTTTCTAACGCCGGTATTTAGAGTCTTGGCTGAAGTGAGCGTTAGAAATCTAACGACAAGACTCCAGCCGCAGAGAAAAGCCAGGAGTTAAGAGCTTTCTGGGCTAACGCCGGTTCATAAAGCTCTTAACTACTGTGCTCTAAAGTACACTAACACCCATAAGCTACCTATGTACCTCTAAACCGAGGTCCCCCCACATCGCCGCCACTCTATTAAATTTTTTTAACCCCTAATCTGCCGACCGCACACCGCCGCAACCTACATTATCCCTATGTACCCCTAATCTGCTGCCCCTAACATTGCCGACCCCTATATTATATTTATAAACCCCTAATCTGCCCACCCCAACATCGCCGCTACCTACCTACAATTATTAACCCCTAATCTGCAGACCGGACCTCACCGCTACTATAATAAAGTTATTAACCCCTAATCCGCCTCACTTCCGCCTCAAAAACCCTATAATTAATAGTATTAACCCCTAATCTGCCCTCCCTAACATCGCCGACACCTAACTTCAAGTATTAACCCCTAATCTGCCGACCGGACCTCGCCGCTACTATAATAACTGTATTAACCCCTAAAGCTAAATCTAACCCTAACATTAACACCCCCCTAAGTTAAATATAATTTTATTCTAACGAAATAAATTAAATCTTATTAAATAAATTATTCCTATTTAAAGCTAAATACTTACCTGTACAATAAACCCTAATATAGCTACAATATAAATAATAATTATATTGTAGCTATTTTAGGATTTATATTTATTTTACAGGCAACTTTGTATTTATTTTAACTAGGTACAATAGCTATTAAATAGTTAATAACTAATTAATAGCTACCTAGTTAAAATAAATAAAAAATTACCTGTAAAATAAATCCTAACCTAAGTTACAATTAAACCTAACACTACACTATCAATAAATAAATTAACTAAACTATCTACAATTATCTACAATTAAATACAAATAAATACACTAAAGTACAAAAAAAAAAAAATTAAATGTTACAAAAAATAAAAAAATAATTTACAAACATTATAAAAATATTACAACAATTTTAAGCTAATTACACCTACTCTAACCCCCCTAATAAAATAACAAAGCCCCCCAAAATAAAAAAATGCCCTACCCTATTCTAAAATAAAAATTGTAAAGCTCTTTTACCTTACCAGCCCTTAAAAGGGCCTTTTGCGGGGCATGCCCCAAAGAATTCTGCTCTTTTGCCTGTAAAAAAAAACATACAATACCCCCCAACATTACAACCCACCACCCACATACCCCTAATCTAACCCAAACCCCCCTTAAATAGATCTAACACTAAGCCCCTGAAGATCTCCCTACCTTGTCTTCACCACGCCGGGTATCACTGATCTGTCCAGAAGAGGGTCCGAAGTCTTCATCGTATCCGGAAAGAAGAGCTCCTCCAGAGGGTCCAAAATCTTCATCCTATCGGGCAAGAAGAGGACATCCGGACCGGCAGACATCTTCATCCAAGCGGCATCTTCTATCTTCTTTTCTTTTAGATATATGGCAGAATATGTTTTCGCAATGGGCACAGCAACAATGCAATACTGCACATACAAGACAAGTTTAACAATATAGTGGAGCGTTAATTATATCGCTACCGCACAATAATTAACCAGCCATTACAATGCGGTAGAAATTAGCACTCAGAAACGTAACCAGAGATACGATCTCTTGTTAAAGGGACACTAAACCCCACATTTTTCTTTCATGAATGAGTTAGAGAATACAATTTTAAACAACATTCTAATTTAATTCCAATATCTAATTTGCTTTATTCTTTAGATATCCTTTGTGGAAGAAATAGCAATGCACATGTGTGAGCCAATCACACGAGGCATTTATGTGCAGCCACCAATCAGCAGCTACTGAGCCTATCTAGATATGCTTTTCAGCAAAGGATATCAAGAGAATGAAGCAAAATAGATACTAGAAGTAAATTAGAAAGCTGTTTAAAATTACATGTTCTTTCTAAATCATGAAAGAAAAAAAATTGGGTTTCATGTCCCTTTAATTTTTGAAAAGTTCCCCAAATGCCCTCAAAATAGAGGACATTATAGTATTGTATTAAAGGGGCAGCCTAGTCAAAATTAAACTTTAATCATTCAGATAGGGCTTGTAATTTTAAACAACTTTCCAATTTACTTCTATTATCTAATTTGCTCAATTCTTTAGATATCCTTTGTTGAAGAAATAGCAATGCACATGTGTGAGCCAATCACACAAAGCTTCTATGTGCAGCAACCAATCAGCAGCTACTGAGCATATCTAGATATGCTTTTCAGCAAGTGATATCAAGAGAATGAAGCAAATGAGATAATAGAAGTAAATTAGAAAGTTGTTTAAAACGACATGCTCTTTCTAAATCGCGAAAGAAAAAATTTGGGTTTCATGTCTCTTTAATAAAAAATAACGGCACTAGGCAGTTTTAGGGCCTTAAAGTTGGTGCAAGTGGGGTGTAAGAAATAAAAAAACGTTACTAAAAAGTGCCTTTACATTGCAGTCTATGGGTACTGTGTGTCTCCATAGACCACAATGTAAATATTTATTTATATATATACACATATAAACACATAAATATATATGCATATACACATATAAACACATAAATATATATGCATATACACATATAAACACATAAATATATATGTACATACTCATATAAACACATAAATATATATGTATATACTCATATAAACACATAAATATATATGTATATACTCATATAAACACATAAATATATATGTATATACTCATATAAACACATAAATATATATGTATATACTCATATAAACACATAAATATATATGTATATACTCATATAAACACATAAATATATATGTATATACTCATATAAACACATAAATATATATGTATATACTCATATAAACACATAAATATATATGTAAATTATTCAAAGGGAAGGATTGAAAACAAATATTGTAACAATCAAAGAAGGACCAAAGGCTGCACAATAGTTCTACAACGCTTTATTACTATATATTATCTTGATAAAATGGGCCATCTATCCTCCACCCATATTTCATATAGTCACCACATACACATATAAGTAAAATGCATGACAAGCAATGAAAAGCAACTACGTTGAAAATATTTTACACAATTCTAAACACTGATACTGCAGTATGCTGCTAGGAGAAATTTGAAACACTCTTCCTTATATAGTATAACAACCAACAGGCTGACACATAAAACCATAAGAAGTGTGTCAAGTCCAAAGCTGTATATTTTGTATGCAAAAAATAGCTGTGGGGCCCCAGAAATTGAAAGAACGGATGGATTTCAGAGTCTTTGATACAAATTGCAAACCAGGAACTCAAGTGTTAAAAAAACGCTCTGGTATTGGTACATGGAGCTCTTGATAAGGTACAGTCAAAACAATGGCCAAATTGCGCTATGCGCATATAACTTGTATCATAACATATCACCCATAACAATTCCACAAGGGGTATCCACTTTGTTTCAAGTGCGTTGTGATAATTAGATACAGTCCCGTATCATCAAACTTTTTCATGGACTTCTCACAGGGTCTTTAAGCCAAGACTTTAAGCCAAACCTCACCTGTAATCCAACATGCTTCATTCACCACTGGATAGGATACTCAATACCTTATTATTGTGCAGTTATACAGCGTGGGTGAGTTGGCGTCTTCACTTGCCAATGTGCTGTAGTGCACTAAACACCTGTTAGTCCAATTCAACATGGTTGCTTACACACCCTGTATGATCGTATCCGTTATGTCAACATTAATTCTTTAGACATGACGCGTTTCGCCCCTCCCACAAAGGGCTGAAGCCGGGGGCCTCATCAGATGTAGATCTTGTAGGGCATACTTGCTATTTATTCATTCTTGTGTTAAAAGTACCACCCTCATTTACTGAGATATCTCAAAGTTCAGTGACAGCGACCAAAACATGCTCTCAATACCTTGTGTACAGGTGGCTAACCATGAAACTGATTGCTTAAGTACAGGTATACCCCGCTCATACAGCGGGTTAGGGACCAGAGCCCCGCTGTAAAGTGAAAACCGCCTTAAAGTGAAACAAGGCAGTTTTAGCTATCTTTTCACTTGCCAGTGTGTTTAAAAACTTAAAAACATGTTTAAACTAACATATATTAGAGGTGCAATATTGCTATGTTTAGTTTAACACTAGCTCAGCACAGTATTCAATAAATACTGTACCTGTAAAATAGTAACAATTACTGTAGTAAAATTTGCCAGACTATAATACTGAGACACGGATTGCACTGCAATGCTGTAAACAAAGTGAACTGCGCTTAACAAAATGGTGACAGTCACTTTTCTTGCAATCTCACGAAGATTACAGCACTGTTTCAAATTTTTGGAGGTTGAACTTCAGCGCCACAAAGCGCTGTATTAGCGAAACGCTGTAAAGTGAAGCGCTGTAAAGTGAGGTATACCTGTATTATAAATGTATTACTATCATTAACACACTGCAGTATCAGCGTTAAAATTTAAAGCGCCAAACTACCATAAAATCCATTATGTTCATCATTGTAATTTGGAGTAAAATCTATACCTAGCTACATTATAAATACTTTACTTTCATTAAGACTAATATAAGCACAGATATATACATTTAAAAATTAGCCTATTGTCAGATTCATTAGACATAGATAGCATTTTACCTTGAGAGATTTATTTGTGTATATATAGATATTTATTTACAAGGCATATTTAGATAGACAATAAGACTGCACTAAACATGCCAATTCCTGAATATTACTGAAAGCAAGAGTACTCTATTTTCTCATTTAATCCAATAGGACTAAGAGTGTTTAATTTATAGATCCATCTTGACTCATGTTGTAGAATTACTCTATCAAGATTCCCACCACGTCTGCTTGATCTCAACTGCTCGATACCCATAATCTGTAATTTACTATGATCAGAGTTATGGCAGGATTTGAAGTGTCAAAGTCTGGCTAAAAATAAATACAAAAAAAATACAAAAGAACAAACTAACAGATATATTTTCATGAAGGTTTCTGCAAGAACTATTAGAAATGATCATTTTACATATTGTGAAAACAAAAGTACCTATTGCAGCAGGAACATGGCTACTATTTTCATTTTTTTTTATTTTTCTTTCTCTCTTTCTTTGTTTTTTAAACCAAACCTTTGTTGGCCTGGCTTTTCTGCTTTGTAGATGTGCACATATGCACCAGAAATCAAAACAAAGGGGCCAAATTATCTAGCTCAGAATGGAGCTTGATGCCCCTGTTTCCGCGCAAGCCTTTAGGCTCGCCGGAAACAGTAGTTATGAAGCAGTGGTCTAAAGACCATAACTGCTCTATAACTTGTCCACCTGCTCTGAGGCTGCGGACATCAATCCGCCCGATCCTATACGATCGGGCTGATTGACACCCCCTGCTAGTGGCCGATTGGCCATGAATCTGCAGGGGACGGCATTGCACAAGCAGTTCACAAGAACTGCTTGTGCAATGATAAATGCTGTCGGCATTCATCAATGTCTGTCGGACATGATCCGCTAAGCGGATCATGTCGGACAGAGCGATGATAAATCGTCCACAAAAGATCATTTTGTCATGTCCATGTCCATTTATAGTTGTATTTTCTTAATATAATGGACAATTCTCTATGTGTTTTTTGTTGTTTTTGCATTATTCCAAATATATTTTACATTAATAATTGAACTTTCTATATCTGCAAAGTATAATTTTACGTTATTCTTGTAGCCATAGCTCTGTTAAAAAAATATGTATTTTTTTAATAATTCTATCTCTTATTTTAAAGCATTGCTATATTTTATAGTTCTGAGTACATGACCAAGGCTTACATAAGACTAAAGTAAATCACTATAGATGTTATAGATGTGTTGCATTGTTAAGTGGGACATTTTTTATTGAAGAACCGGTTCAGATGTACATCGGTTTGTTACAAAAGAACAGTTGTATACGTAAATACATAATGTTGTACAAAAGGAGGATACAGTATGCAAATCTTGTGTTCTTGTTCATTCATTAATCTGGAACCTAGTACCTCAAGTTTTTTTTTCAGATAAACTGCTGTAGTAAATGTTTGATGCAGCCAGATCTAATAGAAAGGATGTCTGGAGAGAGCAGTTCCTGGAATATCTGTAGTGTAGGGAATAGCCCAAGCTGGAGTGAGTGGGGAGAGAAGAAGGAGAAAGAAGGGGGGGAGGAGAGAAAGAAAAAAAAGGGGGGGAGGAAGGGGACAGAAGTTGCAGTTAAGAGTCTGTTTTAGTCTGGAAATCTTTCGATCCAGGGGGACCAGGTCTCTAGGTAGAAGTCAACCTTGTCCAAGGTTCTGTGTGAATATAATTCCATCTGTTTAATGAAATGTACTATGGAGAAAACTTGTGGTAAAGGGGGTGGGTCTTTGTTTTTCCACATTCTTGCTATAGTTAGTTTAGTGGCCATGAGAAGATATATTGCCAGGGCTTCCCTAGCCGGAGTTAGACTTGGGAAATTAATGTGGAGTAGAAAAACCTCTGGTTTGAAGGGTAAGGTGATGTTTAGTGAGCTGAGGATTATGAAGATCCGTCGCCAAAGAGGACGTACCCTGGGGCAGGACCACTACACATGTAGGGAGGTATCTAACTGTCCACATCCTCGCAAACACTTTGGGGGAGTGAGTGCCATATATCCTGTGCAGTGTGCAAGGCACAAGATGCCATTGGACTAGAATTTTGTACTGTAGCTCCCAGAGGATAGCACAATGAAGGAGTTTTTTAGTTATTAGAATGCGTGTATGCCATGTATCGGTGTCGGCCGTGAAACCAATCTCTCTCTCCCAGGCTCTATGTTGGGAGAGTTTATGAAGAGTGGTGGGCTCTAGAAGGAGGTTGTAATGGAAGGATAGGGCATGTCTGAGGCCATTCCCCTGGGTCCATTTGGTCTCCCATCTAGATAATTTTCTCAAATTTTGTCTGGGGTATCCCCATGATCTCAACCAAGAACTGAGGTGGAAAGCCTCAAAGTGTAAAGAAGTAGGGATTTCAAATTTTGTGCAGAACTGAGAGTGTGGAATCCACTGACCCTGGTCGTAGAAATCCGTGACCAAGGTAGGTGGGAGATTCCGCCAAGACCCAACATGAGAATCTGGTAAACAGTAAAGGGCACCGGTCAGAGAGATTACTGGGGAGGGGTGTGGAGCTAAGTCTGGGTTGTGTCTTGTTTGGTCCCAAAATTTGAGGGCATCTAATAGTATTGGGGACGTGTTAGCTAATCTTTCCTTGTAGTGGTAGGGAATCCATAACAAGCCGGGAAGGATAAGTCCTGACGGCAACACTGATGCTTCAGTATCAAACCAACGGGGACGATCGTCTGTAATGTTCCAACTAATTAAGTGTGATAACCGAGCTGCGGTATAGTATAGGATAATATTGGGGAGTGCTAAGCCTCCTTGCGAGATTGGTCTCTGCAGTGTGGATATAGAGGTTCTAGGCCTGTGATCCTTCCATACATAAGTGGTGAATCTGTAATTTGTTTAATAGAGGCCTTGGGATGTTATATGGAATGCACCTGAACAGATAAGTAAGTTTGGGTATGAAGGACATCTTTATTGCCGCTATTCTCCCTGTCCACAAAATTTCTTTGAATTCCCATGTTAAGAGGAGATTCCGGAATTCTATTAGCCTGTCTGTGTAATTTTTAGCAATTGTGGTTTCTGGATCAGGGCTTAAAAGGGTGCCTAAAATGTTGATAGTGTGAGGGTTCCATTGGAATTGGCATATTTTTTGTAAGGAAGCTAGCTCCTGAGTAGGGATGTTTAAGTGCAAGGCTTCAGTTTTATTGATGTTCAGTTTATAATAGGATAGTTGGCCAAAACTATGGAGGAGTTTGAATACAGCAGGAATATAGATAGTCTGTGAAGTGAGGAAGAGAGCTATGTCATCTGCATATAGGGAAATGCTATGGGATGACGTCAGTTGTGCTCCAGCAATTTGGGGGTTAAGTCTGATCGTCTGGGCTAAAGGTTCTAGTGCGAAAAGAAGGGGCGAGAGCGGACAGCCCTGCCTAGTGCCATTGGTGATGTGAAAAGGATCTGATCTGAAGCCCACTCCCTTCACCCTAGCTGAGGGGGCCGTATAATGGGCTTGTACTGCATGAATTAAGGTGTCTGGGAAATTAAAGGCTCCCATCGTGATCCAGAGGTATTCCCATCTCACTCTGTCGAAAGCCTTCTCGGCGTCAAGAGATAGAGCAAGGACAAATGACGTATTAGTGAAGAGGGAGGATGAAGTGTAAATGGGGAGGACATAAATGCATTTGTAATTTATACATTTGAACATATTTGCTATAGCATATTTAGAAAACATTTATTGTCAACATTTTGTTCTAAAGTCTTTTAGTTGTCCTGGTCCATTTAAAGATTTCTGCTTTGAATTATTTCATATGACTGATCATAACCTGCTGCTTTCTGTTCTCTGCTTTAGGCACTTCATAAAGCTGTTCTGAGTGTTGATGAAAGTGGATCTGAGGCTGCTGGGGCAACAGCATTAGAACTTATGACTATGTCACTTTCCCCATCAGTTGTGTTCAACAGGCCTTTCTTGATAGTATTTTATCATCGTCCAACTAGAAGCTTACCCTTCATTGGAAAGATTGTAAATCCCACTGCATAGAATTATGCAATATTTGGAGTACATTACCTGCTGCAGGCTAGTTATTATTTGGTTCCTAGGGCAGTATGATATTGCAACGTAGAGCTCTTAGTGGGCCAGATTGCAAGTGGCACGCTATATATCTTTTTCACTCACGCGTAAACACCACTGATAGTAATCTTTTAACATGGGTGGGTTAGCACTTGTATTACAAGTAGAAAGTAAACTGCGCACAAGCGAAACTCAATGCGCACTAACAGCTGGACCTCGTTGAAATCTTCTCCTCATAGACTTCAATGGAGTGTGCTTTTCAACAAAAAAAAAGGAACACGTATCGCTCGTGCGCCAACCCGACACTGCTTTAGACCTGCAGCACAAAACCCGAAGGTAGTTATAAATATTTCACATTCCAATGTTCTTCACGTAGAAGAAAATGTTCTTTTTATTTTTAAATATTTATATATATTATTTGCATATATATACTAGCTGTTGACCGCTGCTTCGCTTGTGTGGATTTTGTAATTGGTAAAATATAGTGAAAAACGCAACCACTCGTAATCACGTGTGCCCTCACGTGTGTGCCCGTTCGGGTTGCACACTCGCTGACATGAACGTCTTGAGTTTTCGTTAATTCTCTGTGTTTCTTGTAATCTAATTAACAATTTTCATGTCTGTAACATCTTTGCTTTTTGAGATATAGGTATCCTCATAAATCAGCCCCCACCTTTTGACCCCCCCCCCCCCTTAAGTGGATTTTTGGGAACTGGTAAAACACGTATTTCTTTATTTTTAAAGGAGAATCTAAATATCAATTTTCACGTCTGTAACATCTTTGGTTTTTCAAGATATAGGTATCCTCATAAATCAGCCCCCCTTTTGACCCCCCTTAAGTATATTTTGTGGAAATGGTAAAACAAGTGTTTCTTTATTTTTCAAGGAGAATCTAAGCACCCAGCTTTTTCACCCCCTTAGGGACGCAATTTCCAAAAATCCTTCCTTAGTGGGTGCCTATGTCCTAAAAACAACGTGACTTCCAAATTTCACATTTTGATGTTGATGAGTCAGTCAGTCAGGAATTTATATATATATATATATATATATATATATATATATATATATATATATATATATATATATAAAGAAATATATAGGAATATATATTTTAAAATACAAAGAACATTTTCTACTACGTGAAGAACATTGGAATGTAAAATATTTACATAAGGGCCATAGGTCTTGTCTGAGGTCTCATGTGCCTTTAACTTTCAGGTACTTCTGTACCATAGGTATGATGTTCTGAGTTTATTGAGTGAAAATTAAATCCTGCAACCCTATTTTATTATTTTTCTTCCCTCTTTTTGGTTTGGCCCAAATTTCCATACCTTTAATGTCATGCCTGCATTATTAATTATCAGAGGTGTTTCTAGATGACTTAAATAACTAGGGGCTTCAGCCCAAGGGTATATTTGAAGCCTCCCTCAACTTATGTTAAAGTGTTAGAAAGCAGCATACTATGAACATGTCCACAGTTATCTGCATTTTATTTCTCCCTATCTGCAAAATTTAGTACACAAAGTATACCTTGGGATTTTCTGACCCCTCTATCACAGCCTTCCTTCAGTTCTCCATAAAAAGCGCACTACCACATCATCATGAACAAGGGACAACTTTAAGTGACATAAAAATTAACATAATAAACAGCCCTTATTTGCAGATGTAAATTAAAATATTATTCTCAAATTATATTGCAATGACTGGAATTGTACACAAAATATAAATAGCATTTGTACAACATTTGTTGTGTTATAATACAAAGCTGGTCTGCTCACTTCTTAAATTAACTATTTAGACAACTTATATTATCCACTGAAAGGGGCTGGGTAAAGAAAAAGAGCAGACACTCCCCTCCTCCCTCCCTTCCCTGCATATTAAAAGACATAACATAAACAGGAGCCTGCAGGAGTCTGTAGACATCAGAATACATCTGGCACTGTGGGGCTTGGTTAGGAGTCTGAAAATCAGCACAATGTTCTTAAAAAATAAGCACAAGTATACATTTTTATAAAAACACTCCCAGATGAGTTATATTAATGGATCGTCTACAAAACATATATGCAAAGAAAAATCTTGTGTACAATGTCCCTTTAAGCTTCTTGTTTTTTTTTTTTATATTGTATGTATGTAAAATCTGTTCAATGCTCCATACAAGTGTAACACTATCGCCTAGATTTAGAGTTCTGCGTTAGCCGTCAAAACCAGCGTTAGGGGGTCCTAACGCTGGTTTTGGCCGCCCGCTGGTATTTGGAGTCAGTCAGGAAAGGGTCTAACTCTCACTTTCCAGCCGCGACTTTTCCATGCCGCAGATCCCCCTACGCCATTTGCGTATCCCATCTTTTCAATGGGATCTTTCTAACGCCGGTATTTAGAGTCTTGGCTGAAGTGAGCATTATAAATCTAACGACAAGACTCCAGCCGCAGAGAAAAGCCAGGAGTTAAGAGCATTCTGGGCTAACGCCGGTTCATAAAGCTCTTAACTACTGTGCTCTAAAGTACACTAACACCCATAAACTACCTATGTACCCCTAAACCGAGTTCCCCCCACATCGCCGCCACTCTATTAAATTTTTTTAACCCCTAATCTGCCGACCGCACACCGCCGCAACCTACATTATCCCTATGTACCCCTAATCTGCTGCCCCTAACATTGCCGACCCCTATATTATATTTATTAACCCCTAATCTGCCGACCGGACTTCACCGCTACTATAATAAAGTTATTAACCCCTAATCCGCCTCACTTCCGCCTCAAAAACCCTATAATAAATAGTATTAACCCCTAATCTGCCCTTCCTAACATCGCCGACACCTAACTTCAAGTATTAACCCCTAATCTGCCGACCGCACCTCGCCGCTACTATAATAACTGTATTAACCCCTAAAGCTAAGTCTAACCCTAACACTAACACCCCCCTAAGTTAAATATAATTTTATTCTAACGAAATAAATTAAATCTTATTAAATAAATTATTCCTATTTAAAGCTAAATACTTACCTGTACAATAAACCCTAATATAGCTACAATATAAATAATAATTATATTGTAGCTATTTTAGGATTTATATTTATTTTACAGGCAACTTTGTATTTATTTTAACTAGGTACAATAGCTATTAAATAGTTAATAACTAATTAATAGCTACCTAGATAAAATAAATAAAAAATTACCTGTAAAATAAATCCTAACCTAAGTTACAATTAAACCTAACACTACACTATCAATAAATAAATTAACTAAACTATCTACAATTATCTACAATTAAATACAAATAAATACACTAACTAAAGTACAAAATAAAAAAAAGTTACAAAAAATAAAAAAATAATTTACAAACATTATAAAAATATTACAACAATTTTAAGCTAATTACACCTACTCTAAGCCCCCTAATAAAATAACAAAGCCCCCCAAAATAAAAAAAATGCCCTACCCTATTCTAAAATAAAAATTGTAAAGCTCTTTTACCTTACCAGCCCTTAAAAGGGCCTTTTGCGGGGCATGCCCCAAAGAATTCTGCTTTTTTGCCTGTAAAAAAAAACATACAATACCCCCCCCCAACATTACAACCCACCACCCACATACCCCTAATCTAACCCAAACCCCCCTTAAATAAATCTAACACTAAGGCCTTGAAGATCTCCCTACCTTGTCTTCACCACGCCGGGTATCACTGATCCGTCCAGAAGAGGGTCCGAAGTCTTCATCGTATCCGGCAAGAAGAGCTCCTCCAGGGGGTCCAAAGTCTTCATCCTATCGGGCAAGAAGAGGACATCCGGACCGGCAGACATCTTCATCCAAGCGGCATCTTCTATCTTCTTTTCTTTTAGATATATGGCAGAATATGTTTTCGCAATGGGCACAGCAACAATGCAATACTGCACATACAAGACAAGTTTGACAATATAGTGGAGCGTTAATTATATTGCTACCGCACAATAATTAACCAGCCATTACAATGCGGTAGAAATTAGCACTCAGAAACTTAACCAGAGATACGATCTCTTGTTAAAGGGACACTAAACCCCACATTTTTCTTTCATGAATGAGTTAGAGAATACAATTTTAAACAAAATTCTAATTTAATTCCAATATCTAATTTGCTTTATTCTTTAGATATCCTTTGTGGAAGAAATAGCAATGCACATGTGTGAGCCAATCACACGAGGCATTTATGTGCAGCCACCAATCAGCAGCTACTGAGCCTATCTAGATATGCTTTTCAGCAAAGGATATCAAGAGAATGAAGCAAAATAGATACTAGAAGTAAATTAGAAAGCTGTTTAAAATTACATGTTCTTTCTAAATCATGAAAGAAAAAAAATTGGGTTTCATGTCCCTTTAATTTTTGAAAAGTTCCCCAAATGCCCTCAAAATAGAGGACATTATAGTATTGTATTAAAGGGGCAGTCTAGTCAAAATTAAACTTTAATCATTCAGATAGGGCTTGTAATTTTAAACAACTGTCCAATTTACTTCTATTATCTAATTTGCTCAATTCTTTAGATATCCTTTGTTGAAGAAATAGCAATGCACATGTGTGAGCCAATCACACAAGGCCTCTATGTGCAGCAACCAATCAGCAGCTACTGAGCATATCTAGATATGCTTTTCAGCAAGTGATATCAAGAGAATGAAGCAAATGAGATAATAGAAGTAAATTAGAAAGTTGTTTAAAATGACATGCTCTTTATAAATCGCGAAAGAAAAAATTTGGGTTTCATGTCCCTTTAATAAAAAATAACGGCACTAGGCAGTTTTAGGGCCTTAAAGTTGGTGCAAGTGGGTGTAAGAAAAAAAAAAACGTTACTAAAAAGTGCCTTTACATTGCAGTCTATGGGTACTGTGTGTTTCCATAGACCACAATGTAAATATTTATTTATTTATATATATATACACATATAAACGCATAAATATATATGCATATACACATATAAACACATAAATATATATGTATATACTCATATAAACACATAAATATATATGTATATACTCATATAAACACATAAATATATATGTAAATTATTCAAAGGGAAGGATTGAAAACAAATATTGTAACAATCAAAGAAGGACCAAAGGCTGCACAATAGTTCTACAACGCTTTATTACTATATATTATCTTGATAAAATGGGCCATAAGAAGTGTGTCAAGTCCAAAGCTGTATATTTTGTATGCAAAAAATAGCTGTGGGGCCCCAGAAATTGAAAGAACGGATGGATTTCAGAGTCCTTGATACAAATTGCAAACCAGGAACTCAAGTGTTAAAAAAACGCTCTGGTATTGGTACATGGAGCTCTTGATAAGGTACAGTCAAAACAATGGCCAAATTGCGCTATGCGCATATAACTTGTATCATAACATATCACCCATAATAATTCCACAAGGGGTATCCACTTTGTTTCAAGTGCGTTGTGATAATTAGATACAGTCCCGTATCATCAAACTTTTTCCTGGACTTCTCACGGACTTCTCACGGGGTTGCAAGACTTTAAGCCAAACCTCACCTGTAATCCAACATGCTTCATTCACCACTGGATAGGATACTCAATACCTTATTATTGTGCAGTTATACAGCGTGGGTGAGTTGGCGTCTTCACTTGCCGATGTGCTGTAGTGCACTAAACACCTGTTTGTCCAATTCAACGTGGTTGCTTACACAGCCTGTATGATCGTAGCCGTTATGTCATCATTGATTCGTTAGACATGACGCGTTTCGCCCCTCCCACAAAGGGCTGAAGCCGGGGGCCTCATCAGATGTAGATCTTGTAGGGCATGCTTGCTATTTATTCATTCTTGTGTTAAAAGTACCACCCTCATTTACTGAGATATCTCAAAGTTCAGTGACAGCGACCAAAGCATGCTCTCAATACCTTGTGTACAGGTGGCTAACCATGAAACTGATTGCTTAAGTATTATAAATGTATTACTATCATTAACACACTGCAGTATCAGCGTTAAAATTTAAAGCGCCAAACTACCATAAAATCCATTATGTTCATCATTGTAATTTGGAGTAAAATCTATACCTAGCTACATTATAAATACTTTACTTTCATTAAGACTAATATAAGCACAGATATATACATTTAAAAATTAGCCTATTGTCAGATTCATTAGACATAGATAGCATTTTACCTTGAGAGATTTATTTGTGTATATATAGATATTTATTTACAAGGCATATTTAGATAGACAATAAGACTGCACTAAACATGCCAATTCCTGCATATTACAGAAAGCAAGAGTACTCTATTTTCTCATTTAATCCAATAGGACTAAGAGTGTTTAATCTATAGATCCATCTTGACTCATGTTGTAGAATTACTCTATCAAGATTCCCACCACGTCTGCTTGATCTCAACTGCTCGATACCCATAATCTGTAATTTACTATGATCAGAGTTATGGCAGGATTTGAAGTGTCAAAGTCTGGCTAAAAATAAATACAAAAAAAATACAAAAGAATAAACTAACAGATATATTTTCATGAAGGTTTCTGCAAGAACTATTAGAAATGATCATTTTACATATTGTGAAAACAAAAGTACCTATTGCAGCAGGAACATGGCTACTATTTTCATTTTTTTTTTTTTTCTCTCTTTCTTTGTTTTTTAAACCAAACCTTTGTTGGCCTGGCTTTTCTGCTTTGTAGATGTGCGCATATGCACCAGAAATCAAAACAAAGGGGCCAAATTATCTAGCTCAGAATGCTCTATAACTTGTCCGCCTGCTCTGAGGCTGCGGACATCAATCCGCCCGATCCTATGCGATCAGGCTGATTGACACCCCCTGCTAGTGGCCGATTAGCCATGAATCTGCAGGGGACGGCATTGCACAAGCAGTTCACAAGAACTGCTTGTGCAATGATAAATGCTGTCGGCATTCATCAATGTCTGTCAGACATGATCCGCTAAGCGGATCATGTCGGACAGACCGATGATAAATCGTCCACAAAAGATCATTTTGTCATGTCCATGTCCATTTATAGTTGTATTTTCTTAAAATAATGGATAATTCTCTATGCGTTTTTTGTTGTTTTTGCATTATTCCAAATATATTTTACATTAATAATTTAACTTTTTATATCTGCAAAGTATAATTTTACGTTATTCTTGTAGCCATAGCTCTGTTAAAAAAATATGTATTTTTTTAATAATTCTATCTCTTATTTTAAAGCATTGCCATATTTTATAGTTCTGAGTACATGACCAAGGCTTACATAAGACTAAAGTAAATCACTATAGATGTAATAGATGTGTTGCATTGTTAAGTGGGACATTTTTTATTGAAGAACCGGTTCAGATGTACATCGGTTTGTTACAAAAGAACAGTTGTATACGTAAATACATAAAGGAGGATACAGTATGCAAATCTTGTGTTCTTGTTCATTCATTAATCTGGAACCTAGTGCCTCAAGTTTTTTTTTCAGATAAACTGCTGTAGTAAATGTTTGATGCAGCCAGATCTAATAGAAAGGATGTCTGGATAGAGCAGTTCCTGGAATATCTGTAGTGTAGGGAATAGCCCAAGATGGAGTGAGTGGGGAGAGAAGAAGGAGAAAGAAGGGGGGGGAGGAGAGAGGGAAAAAAAAGGGGGGGGGAGGAAGGGGACGGAAGTTGCAGTTAAGAGTCTGTTTTAGTCTGGAAATCTTTCGATCCAGGGGGACCAGGTCTCTAGGTAGATGTCAACCTTGTCCAAGGTTCTGTGTGAATATAATTCCATCTGTTTAATGTAATGTACTATGGAGAAAACTTGTGGTAAAGGGGGTGGGTCTTTGTTTTTCCACATTCTTGCTATAGTTAGTTTGGTGGCCATGAGAAGATATATTGGCAGGGCTTCCCTAGCCGGAGTTAGACTTGGGAAATGTATGTGGAGTAGAAAAACCTCTGGTTTGAAGGGTTAGGTGATGTGTAGTGAGCTGAGGATTATGAAGATCCATCGCCAAAGAGGACGTACCCTGGGGCAGGACCACCACACATGTAGGGAGGTACCTAGCTGTCCTCATTCTCGCCAACACTTGGGGGAGTGAGTGCCATATATCCTGTGCAGTGTGCAAGGCACAAGAAGCAATCGGACTAGAATTGTGTGCTGTAGCTCCCAGAGGATAGCACAATGAAGGAGGTTTTTTTAGTTATAAGAATGCTGGTAGTGGTAGGGAATCCATAACAAGTCGGGAAAGATAAGTCCTGATGGCAACACTGATGCTTCAGTATCAAACCAACGGGAACGTTCGTCTGTAATGTTCCAACTAATTACGACCGAGCTGCGGTATAGTATAGGATAATATTGGGGAGTGCAAAGCCTCTTTGTGAGATTGGTCTCTGCAGTGTGGATCTAGAGGTTCTAGGCCTGTGATCCTTCCATACATAAGTGGTGACGATACTCTGTAATTTGTTTAATAGAGGCCTTGGGATGTTATATGAAATGCACCTGAACAGATAAGTAAGTTTGGGTATGAAGGACATCTTTATTGCCGCTATTCTCCCTGTCCACAAAATTTCTTTGAATTCCTGTGTTAAGAGGAGATTACGGAATTCTATTAGCCTGTCTGTGTAATTTTTAGCAATTGTGGTTTCTGGATCAGGGCTTAAAAGGGTGCCTAAAATTTTGATAGTGTGAGGGTTCCATTGGAATTGGTATATTTTTTGTAAGGAAGCTAGCTCCTGAGTAGGGATGTTTAAGTGCAAGGCTTCAGTTTTATTGATGTTCAGTTTAGAATAGGATAGTTGGCCAAAACTATGGAGGAGTTTGAATACAGCAGGAAGAGAGATAGTCGGTGAAGTGAGGAAGAGAGTTATGTCATCTGCATATAGGGAAATGCTATGGGATGACGTTGTAAGTTGTACTCCGGCAATTTTGGGGTTAAGTCTAATCGCCTGGGCTAAAGGTTCAATCGCTAGTGCGAAAAGAAGGGGCGAGAGCGGGCAGCCCTGCCTAGTGCCATTGGTGATGTGAAAAGGATCTGATCTGAAGCCCACTCCCTTCACCCTAGTTGAGGGGCAGTATAATGGGCTTGTACTGCACAAATTAAGGTGCCTGGGAAATTAAAGGCTCCCATCGTGATCCAGAGGTATTCCCATCTCACTATGTCGAAAGCCTTCTCAGCATCAGGAGACAGAGCAAGGGCAAATGATGTTTTAGTTAAGAGGGAGGATGAAGTGTAACTGGGGAGGACATAAATGCATTTGTAATTTATACATTTGAACATATTCGCTATAGCATATTTAGAAAACATTTATTGTCAAAAAAAATTTGTCAAGTCTTTTAGTTGTTCTGGTCCATTTAAAGATTTCTGCTTTGAATTATTTCATATGACTGATCATAACCTGCTGCATTTCTGTTCTCTGTTTTAGGCACTTCATAAAGCTGTTCTGAGTGTTGATGAAAGTGGATCTGAGGCTGCTGGGAAAACAGCTTTAGAACTTAGGACTATGTCACTTTCCCCATCAGTTGTGTTCAACAGGCCTTTCTTGATAGTATTTTATCATCGTCCAACTAGAAGCTTACCCTTCATTGGAAAGATTGTAAATCCCACTGCATAGAATTATGCATTCACTACATGTTTGTTTGTTTTTTGTTCAAATAAAATAACAATTGTCTGACTGAAGTTTTTGCCTTTGGAAATTAAAATTATTTATTCAAAAGTCACCAGAACTATTTGTAAAGCTTAAGAAAGAGACATTTAATAGGGTAAAAAAGGACCAGATCAACTCTACTACATTAGCAAGCTTAAGATGTCTTGAGGGGTGCTAAGTCCTTCCAATAGTTATTGCAAAACTCCATAGAGTCTAGAAGAGTCTAGCCCCTAACGTGTTCCTGTCTCTTGCTTGCTCATTATTTATGGTCCCTCATCAGAACTCTACTGCACTTTTTTGTATGTGTCCCAGTATTCCAATAGCTCTCTTTCCTTCCAGTGTCATTAGGGTGCCTCCCCTCATCAGAACTCTACTGCACTTTATTGTATAAGTGTTTCCAATGCGCACTAACAGCTGGACCTCGTTGAAATCTTCTCCTCATAGACTTCAATGGAGTGTGCTTTTCAACAACAACAAAAAAGGAACACGTATCACTCGTGCCCTAACCCGACACTGCTTTATACCTGTAGCACAAAACCTGAAGGTAGTTATAAATATTTCACATTCCAATGTTCTTCAGATAGAAGAAAAGGTTCTTTTTATTTTTAAATATTTATATATATTACTTGCATATATATATATATATATATATATATATATACTAGCTGTTGCCCGCTGCTTTGCTCGTGTGGATTTTGTAATTTGTAAAAAAAATAGCGAAAAATGCAACCATTCGCAATCACGTGTGCCCTCACGTGTGTGCCCGTTCGGGTTGCACACTCGCTGACAAGAACGTCTTAGGTTTTCGTTAATTCTCTGTGTTCCTTGTAATCTAAATACCAATTTTCATGTCTGTAACATCTTTGCTTTTTGAGATATAGGTATCCTCATAAATCAGCCCCCACCTTTTGACCCCCCCTTAAGTGGATTTTCGGGAACTGGTAAAACATGTATTTCTTTATTTTTAAAGGATAATCTAAATATCAATTTTCACGTCTATAACATCTTTGGTTTTTTAAGATATAGGTATCCTCATAAATCAGCCCCCCTTTTGACCCCTTTAAGTGGATTTTGGGGAATTGGTAAAACAAGTGTTTCTTTATTTTTCAAGGAGAATCTAAGCACCCAGCTTTTTTTACCCCCTTTGGGACGCAATTTCCAAAAATCGTGACTTCCAAATTTCACATTTTGACGTTGATGAGACAGTCAGTCATTCAGTCAGGACTTTTTCTTATATATATATATATATAAATCCAAAAGGAAAAAAGTAAATGGCTCCAGCACTGTTTCTTAAAAGTGAAAAAACCTTTATTAAGGTGACAAAATGAACAGACAGCAACGTTTCGGGTAACACAGACCCTTAATCATGCATATGTGGATTTACATATGAGAGGTGAGCAGGACCCTCTGGCTACCGTGCACTTTGCTAACTAACTCTGAACTGTTACTTGTGCTGGACCTATTGCACTCTTTATATATATATATATATATATATATATATATATATATATATATATATATATATATATATATATATATCCTGTATATAAAAAAATACATTTTTTGTAAAATATATATCTATACCTATATATCTAAATTAATAAATACAGATATAGATATATGAAGAAATATATAGGAATATATATTTAAAAATACAAAGAATATTTTCTACTACGTGAAGAACATTGGAATGTAAAATATTTACATAAGGGCCATAGGTCTTGTCTGAGGTCTCATGTGCCTTTAATTTTCAGGTACTTCTGTACCATAGGTATGATGTTCTGAGATTATTGAGGGAAAATGATATCCTGCAACCCTATTTTATTATTTTTCTTCCCTCTTTTTGGTTTGGCCCAAATTTCCATACCTTTTATGTCATGCCTGCATTATTAATTATCAGAGGTGTTTCTAGAAGACTAAAATAACTAGGGGATTCAGCCCAAGGGTTTATTTGAAGCCCCCTTCAACTGTGATATTAATAAACTAGAGGACTGGTCAAATAAATGGGATCTGAAATTTAATATCACCAAGAGCAAAATTATGCAAAAACCCAAAGGCCAATTATAGTCTCAATGGTACATTACTGACTGTAATTAAAGGGACATTCCAATCAAAATATAAATGCACATAGATTTATTGCATCTTTGGATAGAAACATATTTGCAATATACTTGTATTGGCAAAAATGCTTCTAGTAAAACTAATCACTGTTTTAGTGTTAACATTTTTCTCTGGACGTGCATGTGAAGCATAGCTAGATATTGTCACTGCACCCACATTTTAAATAATGCAGCTTCTCAGATCATCAGCGGGGCTTGTATCATGTAAGCAATTAACAAATTGAGTCATTACCAGACGGTACAAGCACCTTAGGCTCTCTAAACAAGTGCTGTGTTTAAAATGCTGGTGCACGGTGCATATTTAAATACACTTTTGAAACAGCTATATTTTTTTTATTAGAAGCATTTTTGCTAATGCATGTATATTACAAAATCTCTTCTTTTCAATACCAAAATACACCCATGTGGTTTACAATTTTGGCTGGAATATCCCTTTAAAGAAGAAAGGGATTTGGGAATTATTATTTCAGATGATTTAAAATTTGGTACACAATGCCACAGTGCAGCCAGCAAGGCCAGTCAAATGCTTGGTTGCATTGGAAGAGGTTTTAGTAGCAGAAATAGCAAGGCTCTTATGCCACTTTACAGATCATTAGTTAGACCAAATCTGGAATACTGTGTACAGTTCTGGAAACCATATCTTCAGAAAGATATAAATAAACTAGAAGCTGTCCAAAGGAGGGCTACTAAAATGGTACATGGTCTAAAATATAAAACGTACAAAGAAAGACTCTATGATCTGTATAGTTTAGAGGATAGAAGGGAAAGAGGTGACATGATAGAAACCTTCAAATATATGAAGGGACTTAATAAAATAGAAGCTGAAAGCATTTTTCACAATAAAATAAATGCCAAAACAAGGGGTCACAATCTAAAGTTAGAGGGTAGTAGATTCAGGAGAAATTTGAGGAAGCATTTTTTTACAGAAAGGGTGGTGGATTCATGGAATAAACTTCCATTTGAGGTGGTAAACACAAACGCCTAGATTTAGAGTTTTGCGTTAGAAGGGGTGCGTTAGCTACGCGTGGTTTTTTCCTCCCGCACCTTTTAAACAACGCTGGTATTTAGAGTTCTCAGAAGGGCTGCGTTAGGCTCCAAAAAAGGAGCGTACAGGCATATTTACCGCCACTGCAAATCTCAATACCAGCTTCAAAAACGTGCTCATGCACGATTCCCCCATAGGAAACAATGGGGCAGTTTCAGCTGAAAAAAAACCTAACACCTGCAAAAAAGCAGCGTTCAGCTCCTAACGCAGCCCCATTGTTTCCTATGGGGAAACACTTCCTAAGTCTGCACCTAACACCCTAACATGAACCCCGAGTCTAAACACCCCTAACCTTACACTTATTAACCCCTAATCTGCTTCCCCCGCTATCGCTGACCCCTGCATATTATTTTTAACCCCTAATCTGTCGCTCCGTACACCGCCGCAACCTACGTTATCCCTATGTACCCCTAATCTGCTGCCCCTAACATCGCTGACCCCTATATTATATTTATTAACCCCTAATCTGCCCTTCCAAAGTCGCCGCTACCTACCTACACTTATTAACCCCTAATCTGCCGACCGGACCTCACCGCTACTATAATAAATGTATTAACCCCTAATCCGCCTCACTCCCGACTCAAAAACCCTATAATAAATTTTATTAACCCCTAATCTGCCCTCCCTAACATCGCCGACACCTAACTTCAAGTATTAACCCCTAATCTGCCGACCGGACCTCGCCGCTACTCTAATAAATGTATTAACCCCTAAAGCTAAGTCTAACCCTAACACTAACACCCCCCTAAGTTAAATATAATTTAAATCTAACAAAATAAAATAAATCTTATTAAATAATAATTAATCCTATTTAAAACTAAATACTTACCTGTAAAATAAACCCTAATATGGCTACAATATAAATAATAATTATATTGTAGCTATTTTAGGATTAATATTTATTTTACAGGCAACTTTGTATTTATTTTAACCATGTACTATAGCTATTAAATAGTTAATAACTATTTAATAGCTACCCAGTTAAAATAATTACAAAATTACTAGTAAAATAAATCCTAACCTAAGTTATGATTAAACCTAACACTACACTATCAATAAATTAATTAAATAAACTACCTACAATTATCTACAATTAAATCAACTAAACTAAATTACAAAAAATAAAAAAAGATTACAAGAATTTTAAACTAATTACACCTACTCTAAGCCCCTTAAAAAAATAACAAAGCCCCCCAAAATAAAAAAAATGCCCTACCCTATTCTAAAATAAAAATTTTACAGCTCTTTTACCTTACCAGCCCTTAAAAGGGCCTTTTTGTGGGGCATGCCCCAAAGAAAACAGCTCTTTTGCCAGTAAAAAAACATACAATACCCAACCCAAAAACATTACAACCCCCCCACATACCCCTAATCTAACCCAAACCCCCCTTAAATAAACCTAACACTAAGCCTCTGAAGATCTCCCTACCTTATCTTCACCACGCATTGTATCACCGATCCGTCCACCGAACCTAACACTAAGCCCCTGAAGATCTTCCTACCTTATCTTCACCACGCCAGGTATCACCAATCTGTCCAGAAGAGGGTCCGAAGTCTTCATCCTATCCGGCAAGAAGAGGTCCAGAAGAGGGTCCGAAGTCTTCATCCTATCCGGCAAGAAGAGGGCATCCGGACCGGTAGACATCTTCATCCAGGTGGCATCTTCTATCTGATCGGAATAGCCAATAGAATGCGAGCTCAATCTGATAGGATGAAGACTTCGGACCCTCTTCTGGACGGATTGGTGATACCTGGCGTGGTGAAGATAAGGTAGGAAGATCTTCAGGGGCTTAGTGTTAGGTTTTTTAAGGGGGGTTTGGGTTAGATTAGGGGTATGTGGGTGGTGGGTTGTAGTGTTGGGGGGGTATTGTATGTTTTTTTACAGGCAAAAGAGCTGTTTTCTTTGGGGCATGCCTTGCAAAAGGCCCTTTTAAGGGCTGATAAGGTAAAAGAGCTGTAAAATTTTTATTTTAGAATAGGGTAGGGCATTTTTTTATTTTGGGGGGCTTTGTTATTTTTTTAAGGGGCTTAGAGTAGGTGTAATTAGTTTAAAATTCTTGTAATCTTTTTTTTATTTTTTTTTTATTTAGTGTTTGTTTTTGTAATTTAGTGTTTGTTTTTTTTGTAATTTAGTTTAGTTGATTTAATTGTAGATAATTGTAGGTAGTTTATTTAATTAATTTATTGATAGTGTAGTGTTAGGTTTAATTGTAACTTAGGTTAGTATTTATTTTACTGGTAATTTTGTAATTATTTTAACTGGGTAGCTATTAAATAGTTATTAACTATTTAATAGCTATTGTACATGGTTAAAATAAATACAAAGTTGCCTGTAAAATAAATATTAATCCTAAAATAGCTACAATATAATTATTATTTATATTGTAGCCATATTAGGGTTTATTTTACAGGTAAGTATTTAGTTTTAAATAGGATTAATTTATTTATTAAGATTTATTTTATTTCGTTAGATTTAAATTATATTTAATTTAGGGGGGTGTTAGGGTTAGACTTTAGAGGTTAATACATTTATTAGAGTAGCGGCGAGGTCCGGTCGGCAGATTAGGGGTTAATACTTGAAGTTAGGTGTCGGCGATGTTAGGGAGGGCAGATTAGGGGTTAATAAAATTTATTATAGGGTTTTTGAGTCGGGAGTGAGGCGGATTAGGGGTTAATACATTTATTATAGTAGCGGTGAGGTCCGGTCAGCAGATTAGGGGTTAATAAGTGTAGGTAGGTACTACAAACAGCTGGGCTCATAGGCTTACATGCTATGGGGTTTAAGGGGATAGCAGTGGAGATAGGAAAGTTAGTGTAGGTTGTATGCATCCCTGAATAGTAGAGTCTTCAGGGAGCACTTAAAACTTTTAAAACTAGGGTAGAGCCTTGTGGAGTGAGGCAGAGAGTTCCATAAGATGGGAGCCAGTCTGGAAAAATCTTGTAAACGGGAATGTGAGGAGGTAACAAGAGAGGAGGAGAGTAGGAGATCATGAGCGGAGCGAAGGGGTCGGGAGGGAGAGTATCTGGAGACAAGGTCTGAGATGTAGGGGGGAGCAATGCAATTGAGGGCTTTATAAGTCAGATTGAGAATTTTGTGTTTAATCCTGGAGGCAAGAGGAAGCCAGTGAAGGGATTGGCAGAGAGGTGCGGCAGATGAAGAGCAACGTGTAAGGAAGATGAGCCTGGCAGAGGCATTCATTATGGATTGTAAAGGTGCTAGATGGCAGCTAGGGAGACCAGAGAGGATGGAGTAGCAGTAGTTGAGGCGGGAAAGGATTAGAGAGTTGATTAAAATCTTAGTTGTGTCTTGTGTAAGGAAATGTCTGATTTTAGCAATGTTTTTAAGGTGGAAGCAGCAGGCTTTAGCCAAGGACTGATTGTGAGGAGTGAAAGAAAGATCTGAGTCAAGTGTGACCCCAAGACATCGTGCGTGTGAGGTTGGGGTAATGATGGAGCTATAAACAGTTATAGAAACATGGGGTGTGGAGATTTTGGAAGAAGGGGGGAAAATAAGGAGCTAAGTTTTGGAGAGATTTAGCTTGAGGTATTGAGAGGACATCCAAGATGAGATATGAGAGAGACAGTTAGTGACACGGATTAGCAAGGAAGGAAATAGTTCTGGTGCAGAGAGGTATATTTGGGTATCGTCGGCATACAGATGATAGTGAAACCCGTGGGACTTTATTAAGGAACCTAATGAGGAACTGTAGATTGAGAAAAGAAGGGGACCGAGGACAGAGCCTTTGCGGTACCCCAACAGAAATAGGTAATGGGGCAGAGGATGCCGCAGAGAAGGCTACACTAAAGGTACGGTTAGACAGATAGTGAGAGAACCAAGAGAGAGCTGTGTCGCAGATGCAAAAGGATTGGAGGGTATTGAGCAAAAGAAGGTGGTCGACAGTTTCAAAGGATGCAGACAGATAAAGGAGGATAAGTAGAGAGAAGTGGCCTTTGGATTTTGCTGTAAGTAGGTCGTTGGTAACCTTAACAATTGATGTCTCTGTTGAGTGAAGGGGGCGAAATCCAGATTGCAGTGGATCAAGGAGGGAGTTTAATGTAAGGAAATGGGATAGACGTGCATATATTAGTTTTTCAAGAAGGTTTGAGGCAAGAGGGAGTAGGGAAATAGGGCAGTAGTTGGATGGGGAGGTTGGATCGAGAGAAGTTTTTCTGAGGATAGGTGTGACTAATGCATGTTTAAGAGATGTGGGAACTATACCAGTGCTAAGGGAGAGTTTGAAGATGTGTGTGAGTATAGGGGTAAGGGTAGAAGAGAGGGAGGGAAGTAGGTGTGAGGGGATGGGGTCGAGGGGACAGATAGTGAGGTGAGAGGATAGTATAAGGGCAGAAATTTCTTCCTCTGTAACAGGGGCAAAATAGCTTAATTTTTGGCAATGTGGGTTTTGGATGATTGTGATCTTTAGAGGGGGTGAGAGACCGGTAGTAAGTTGAGAGCTGATTTTGTTTCTGATGGAGTCGATTTTGTTGTTGAAGTAGCTTGCAAAATCTTGAGCTGAGAGAAAAGTTGCTGTGGGAGGTGAGGGTGGGCGGAGAAGAGTATTGAATGTGGAGAACAGACGTTTTGGGTTTGAAGAAAGAGTAGAGATAAGAGTGGAGAAGTAATGTTGCTTATATAGATTAAGGGCAGAATAGTAAGAGTTCAAGATGAATTTATAGTGAAGAAAGTCAGCAGAACTCCGAGATTTCCTCCAGTGTCGCTCAGCAGTATGGGAACATCTACGTAGGTACCGTGTCAGAGGAGTATGTCAGGGCTGAGGCTGAGTGTATGTTTTCCGAGCTATGGTAGGTGGGGCCAGATTATCAAGGACCAATGTATGGGTGGAGTTATAATGGCAGATTCATCAGGGCAGGAAAAAGAGGGGATAGAAGAGAGAAGAGGTTCAAGAGAGCTAGCGAGCTGTTGCTGATCTAGTGACTTGATACTTCTGTGTGTATACCATTAAGGATGCCATTCAGAGAATTAAAGAAGAGGCTATGAAATCTGCAGCATTTGCGAATATTCAGACAGAGTTAATGATACAACCCTTAACACCGGGATTAAGAAATCTCATTATAAGAACTGCTCCCCCTGCATACAAAGATGTAGTTATGACATTATTACTTGATATGATAGACCAACCTATACGAACAGTAGCAGAAAGATTACAAGAATTACAAGTTATGGGAGATTGGGATAAAGGGAAAAACACTAATAATGAGAACAGATATCCCAATAATAACCAGAAACGGTATGATGGGGGTGAAGATAGAGTGTGAAGAAGAGACATGTTTATGGCCCTTTTAAAAGCTGGGATAGCGAAAGATCAGATTGATGGAAAAGAAACAAAGGAAGTGTGGAGACTATACAAAAAAACATGTCAGTACGAAGCCTGTCAAAACTCAGGTAGAAAAAGTTCCTACTGCTCCACCCACGGTACAAAGTACCCCACAGTACCCAGATTGGGGTGAATTTAAAAAAATATGAGTTTCATTTGGGAGAAGAACAGCAAGTGGCATTTGAATTAGCCAAGGAAGCCATAAGCAGGTTGTTGACCTATGGCCATTACAAGAAGGAGCTGTAGAACTCCAGGGGTCCAAAAATCTAAATTATTCTGATTGGTCACTATGGCAAATACCTTGGGATTTTTGAATAGGAAATTACCTGAGGCTTGAAATAAATATACTACCTTTGAGAAACAAGTGTTAGCATGCTATTGGGCATTGGTAGATACTGAAAAATTGATAAAAGGACATGATGTTCTGTTACGTCCTAGCATACCCATTATGCAATGGGTATTATCTAGCCCAAAAAGTAATCAAATAGGACATGCGCAGGAACAGCATATAATTAAATGAAAGTGGTACATTGCTTACAGGGCAAAGTAAGGTGAGAGTGGGACCACTCTATTACATGAAAAAGTAGGTAGAATACCAGTAGAAGGTATACAACAGATAGATCCCCCACAAGAATCTTCAGTAAAATGTGGAAAAGTTTACGGGGAGTTAACAGATGAACAGAAACAACATACATGGTTTACTGATGGTTCAGCTAAGTATGTAGGAGGAAAGCGGAAGTGGAAAGCAGTAGCTTTTAACCCTAAAACACAACAAATGATAGAAACAGAAGGGGAAGGGAAAAGTAGTCAATATGCTGAATTATATGCAGTATATTTAGCTATCAGAAAAGAACAGAATAATCAATGTCACATATACATTGAGTCATGGTCTGTTGTCAATGGATTGGCAACTTGGATGATGCAGTGGAAAAGTAGGGACTAGAAAATACATTCAAAAGAAGTGTGGGGAAAAGAAATCTGGGAAGATATAGCACACATGGTTGTAAATACTCAAGTAACAGTATATCATGTTAATGCTCATGTACCATTAGATTCACTAGAACGTTTGTATAATTCACAAACTGATGCTGCAGCAGCAATAAAAAAGGCTGATCGTGAAACAGAGAATTAAGTGGTGGAAGAATGGCTCTAAGGTACAGCTCTTTGGGCACACCAAAAAAGTGGACATCTTGGAGAAAAGGCCACTTACAGGTGGGCACAAGAAAGAGGTCTACCTTTGACAATGGATATAATTAAAACTGTAATCCTAAACTGTACCACGTGTCAACATACACAAGGACGGGTAGTACCACATACAGTAATGGGACATATAGGATGAGGTAGATTACCAGGTCAAATTTGGCAAATGGATTTTATAGGCCCATTACCTGAGAGTAAAGTGTGTCAGTATATTTGCACCGCTGTAGACACATTTAGTGGTTATTTATTGGCACACCCTTGTAAATCTGCTAGTCAATGGAGTACTATTAAAACACTGGATCTTATAGTGCAATATTATGGATTGCCCTTGCAGATCCAAACAGATAATGGAAGTCATTTTAATGGACAGCAGGTAAACATATATGCTACCGATAATAATATAGAAGCTGCAGGATTAGTGCAACGTATGAATGGGTTATTGAAGCAACATTTAAAGAAATTAAATGATTGGAGTTATGGGCAATGGAGAAATAATTTGTCACAAGCTTTACAGATTATTAACAACCGACCCATAGGAGAACCCACTACTCCATTAATGTGCATGTTGACACCCAATCTTCAGATTATGTCCTCACATACAACACAGTTAACTTATTGGAAGATGGACCCTAGAGCAAAAGAACCTTTTAGAGCATCTCCCGATTCAGATGGGTTAGACATACATGCATTGGAGGGGACCAGCTTAATCCCAGGAGACATTTACACTATGCGCACTGGAGTTGGTTGTCAGCTGCCCCCGGAACATTATGGACAGCTGGCTTCCAGATCTAGTTTAGCTCTTAAGGAAGTGGTGGTGATGGGAGCAGTTATTGATTCAGATTATCAAGGTGAAATTAAAGTAATACTATTGAATAGTGGAAAGCAGCATTTGCAAATTCAGGCCGGAGAGAGAATTGCCCAGTTATTAATAATTCTCTTATTTACTGCTGTAATGAAAGAAGGAGAGCCCCCAACCATGCTAACTATCAGGGAAGATAAATGATTTGGATCCAGTAATATAAAAAATGTAGGTGCTAAGATAAGGATACAAAATAACCAAGGACCGCCTGATGCAGCTGAGGTGATTGCAGTAGGTAATGAGCGTACCGTTATTAATAATGAGGCCAGGAAGGGAGCAATGGGAATATGTACCAGAGGAGAAATGTTACTTACGTGAATAAAGTTATTTTCCCTCTTACAGATACCGTTATGTGTGATGATTCTTACTTTTGGCCTCCTTGGAGGGCTGTGTGGAGTGTCAGCAGTAACACAAGGAGAAGAAATAATCCAGAAAGACAACCAAATGGTGCAATGGGGATGGACAAACTGTCCATCAGCACAATTATGTGTTACAGCAATGTGACAGTACATCCAGGGCATATATGGACGCCACCATCTGGACAAAGATATCGCCCAAATTATTGTCTATATAATGAAGAAGGAATCATAAGGGTAATTAACCTAACAGCAATTCGATGTTGCAGTTTGCCATTATACTTTATATGGAAAACTGTGAAAGAACGAATAGACATAATTACTCAATTACAGGACAATGATACTCAATATCTACCTTATGTACTGTATATAGTAATAATGCTTTGGAATAAAATATGACTAATGTTTCTGTATTTGCTTGTCATAATGGCACCGAAATTATTAATTGTGCCATATGGGTGCAATATATTATACTGGTTAATAGAAATAGAAAAATATATGTTAGTAAGTACTGTGCTGGCCAAAAAATATAGATGTCAAACCCTTCTAAAAACACACCTTCCTCCAAAGTATGTTATATAATTAAAGAACAAATTGAATGTAGTATTTAGAGGGCGCTAGGAGAAGCTAAAGATATCTTAATATGCTACCTTAGATAGGTGTTAAAGAGAATTAGCCTTATTGAGACTGTGATTGTCTGTACGTATATTTATATAGACTAAACCACAAATTCAATACCTAAGGATTCCTAAATGATGACTATAGATTGGTGTGAATATAGATTAGTCTTAATTTAACTGGATATGTTTATATGCAATATTATAAAATTTACCCCAAGCAGAGTAGGCAAAGATTATTACAAATTTATTTACAAAGATACTTCAGGTTTAGTATACATTCACAATAGTAAAATTTGGGACGTCTCCCATACAAATAGGACCACTCCTAAAGAATGGCATATAAAAATATAAAAACACTCTCAAATTACAATAAAATGATAAAGCACAAATAAATTCCAACTGATCAGGGGTCATATAGCAGATAAAATCAATCTATATGTATAAACTCTTCCAAATTAACAAATCTGGATAAGTGGATACCCTATGTTAGTATAGCCAGCTATATAAATAACATATACCATTAACTAATTAAAAAAATATGTATTCAGAGGTTATGAACCGCATACCACCATAGGAAAAATTATATGTTATTGAGTCATTTTAGAACTCATCCACTTCTGATTAAATATATCTTTAAGACGTACTGGTAGAAGTTAGTATTGCAGGACATAAACACACTTATGGCGCCACTTTGAAGAGCGAAATAAAAGCAATGTCTCTTGTTGCAAGTCTCTTATAATGAGTTTCCCACTTCAGATTGTGGTAGCATACATTACTATTGCAAACATATTATTCTCAAGGTCATAAGTGAACTGTTCCACAGGTAAGTGACACTTTGTATCAGCAGTTTTAGTTTACCTGCATGAGCTATGCTCCTAGCTCTTGTTTCTTACCGCAGTTTTTAAAGCGTGTGTTTGGTGTGTTGTGTGGCTCCTCTGTGGTGATCCCGTGACATTACCTTATGTCACAGCTCTGATCAGCTATGTAGCGGTTCCGGTTAAGGGCTGGATTGGATACAAAAGAACTTTTCAAAAGTAATAGCAACCTTAAAAGATTGCAACACAAAGTCTCCTTGCACTTAGTGCTGATAGCACGCAAGTAGTGTTGTATAGAGCATATATTATAACCAGGTTATTTTTAAATGTTCCACGATGTTCAAAAGATTAGACACTGGATCAGAAGTTATCCGTAGATTTGTGCCTGTGTGTTAATAATCAGAAATGTTCAGCCTGTATACCATAAACATGTTTCACCCTATGCTGGGCTTTTACAAGATAGATTACAGGCATGAATGGGCACCCTTTTAAATGACCTCAATTGGCCCTATTGGCTAAGAAATTAATGGCAATTTATTAAGGTGGTATGCTTCCGGTTTCATTAGACCAGTTAAGGTGGTATGTTTTTATAATAGACATTCAGGTTATTCATTAGTTATATCCACTTGCATACTATAGGCTGGAATCATATTTTATATCATAATATTTTATAATATATTCTCATAGCTTTAACTTAGTAGGGCTAGGAAGAGAAAATTTTAATAATGCAAATTTTATAGTAATTATATTCTCTTATTGTAATATTTGTCTCAGTATTTGAACATATCTAGATATCCAGATGTTCATATTCTTATCTTCAAAAAATTATATTAGAATATGGTCTTATGTATAAGAAATAAAGAAAATTTCATATGGCTAAATATTGTGTTCCCTTTGAAATTATTTTGATAAATTAGTTATTAAGTTTGTTCCACACTTGAGCATATTTACATATCCAGAGTTTTGTTTTTTTCTTTAAACTAGATCTATTGGTCTTACACTCGTCTACAGTCAACTTTAGTGCTGTGATCTTTTATTTTATTCAAAAAGAAATGGTGATAAATTAGTTATTAAGTTTGTTACACAATTGAGCATATTTACATATCCAGAGTTTTTTGTTTTTTTTTAAACTAGATCTATTGGTCTTACACTCGTCTACAGTCAACTTTAGTGCTGTGATCTTTTATTTTATTCAAAGAGAAATGGTGATAAATCAAGTTCAGAATTTAAACCTCTAGGATACAGTGTGTTAAATCTGTAAATAAGTTCGGCTTCCTTTATAAGCAGTTTTTTCTCGATGTCTCCCCCTCTCCTACTTTCTTTAATCTTACATATTCCCCAGTATTTTAGATCATTACTTCTCCCTTTGTGTACATCTTGAAAGTGTTTATATAAAAGTGTTTTATCTATCTTGTTATCTATGCAACATAAGTGTTCCCTAATTCTATCCCTTAATATTCTTTTTGTTTCACCTATATATATCAAATTACACATGCATTGTCATGCATAGATAATGTTTTTATGTGTACATCTAATCAAATATCTAATATTAAATTCTTCATTAGTGTTGGTGATGGTGATACTTTTCTTTTTTGTACTATGGTGACATGCTTTGCATGTATAACATTGGTAAAAACCCGTGACTTTATTACCTTTTATATCTAAATCTTTTTGTGATTTTTTTTTTTGTTTTGTCTAAAATCACTAGGGGCTAGAATGAATTTTAAATTTTCTTCTCTTCTAAATACAAATTTTGGTTTTGGAGATAGTAGATCTCCTAAGAGTGGGTCTGTTTTAAGTAAATGCCAATGTTTTCTTAATAATCCCATGATCTGCACTATAGTCTGTTATACATGGAATATTGATTTCTTTGGCTTTCTCATTGTCTAAAGAGACTTGCTCTTTGTCTTTGTATTCAATGAGTTTTTTTCTGTCAATTGACTTTGTTTTCAAGACTGCTTTATTTATTACATCTTCTTTATAGCCCCTAGAGCTAAACTTTTCTATAAGAGTAATGGCTTGATCTTCAAAATCCTCTATCCTTGAGCATTTTTTTCTTTTTCTTATACATTGTCCCAAAGGTATGTTCTCTTTCAATCTGCTAAGATGGCAACTTTCTGCATGGATATAATTGTTGGAATCAACATCCTTAAAGTGAGTTTTTGTCTCTATCTTATTATCTACTATCATTAGATCTAAATCTAGGAATGGTATCATTGATCTACTATAATTGTAAGTGAATAGCAGTCCTTTGTTGGTATTATTCATATCATTAAATAGCTGTACCAATTGTGTCTCAGGACCTTTCCAAATCAATAGAAGGTCATCAATGTATCTTTTGTAGAGTACGAGGTTTGCACCATAGCCATTACCAGAGAAGAAAGATTCTTCCCAATCTCCCATGAAGAGATTGCCATAGCTTGGTGCAAACCTCGTACCCATAGCTGTTCCTTCTATTTGAAGGAAATATTTCCTTTCAAATGAAAAATAATTATTTTCCAAGATGAAGCTAATGCTTTTAAGAATAAATTCGACTTGCTCTTTGGACATTGTCTGGTCTTTTTTCAGATATTTCTCTACTGATTTGATTCCCATCTTATGGTCTATAATAGTGTATAGAGATGTGACATCACAGGTTGCTGAGATCATGTCTTGTTCCCATATTATATCTTCTATTATATTTAAGACCTGTGTGGAATCTTTTAGATATGAATTTAAATTTTTTACATGTTTTTGAAGGAATTTGTCCACTTATTGGGAGAGATTCGCGGACATGGAGTTAATACCGGATATTATGGGTCTCCCTGGCGGATTGGAGAGGTCTTTATGTATTTTAGGTAGGAAATAGAAGATGGGAATCCAAGGAAAAGAGGGCGTAAGATATTTGTATTCCCTTTCATTCAGGATTCCCATCTTCTTTTCCTCTGTTAATATTTTGGATCAGCCAATCGGATTGAACTTGAATCTGATTGGCTGATTCCATCAGCCAATCAGAATTATCCTACCTTAATTCTGATTGGCTGATAGAATCCTATCAGCCAATCGGAATTCGAGGGACGCCATCTTGGATGACGTCATTTAAAGGAACCGTCATTCAGCGAGTAGGCACCGGTAGAAGAGGATGGATCCGTGTCGGCTGGAAGAAGATGGCTCCGCTCCGCTCCGGATGGATGAAGATTGAAGATGCCAATTGATAGAAGACTTCAGCCCGATGATGGACCTCTTCAGCGCCCGCTTGGATCAAGACTTCAGCCGGATGATGGACCTCTTCAGCCCGATGATGGACTTCTTCAGCCCCCGCTTGGGCTTGGATGAAGACTTCGGAGGCTCCTCTGGACGGATCGGTGATACCCGGCGTGGTGAAGATAAGGTAGGGAGATCTTCAGGGGCTTAGTGTTAGGTTTATTTAAGGGGGGTTTGGGTTAGATTAGGGGTATGTGGGTGGTGGGTTGTAATGTTGGGGGGGGTATTGTATGGTTTATTTTACAGGCAAAAGGGCTGAATTCTTTGGGGCATGCCCCGCAAAAGGCCCTTTTAAGGGCTGGTAAGGTAAAAGAGCTTTTCTTTTTGTATTTTAGAATAGGGTAGGGCATTTTTTTATTTTGGGGGGCTTTGTTATTTTATTAGGGGGCTTAGAGTAGGTGTTATTAGCTTAAAATTGTTGTAATCTTTTTATAATGTTTGTAAATTATTTTTTTTATTTTTTGTAACAGTTCTTTTTTATTTTCTGTACTTTAGTTAGTTTATTTAATTGTATTTATTTGTAGGTATTTTATTTAATTAATTTATTGATAGTCTAGTGTTAGGTTTAATTGTAGATATTTGTAGGTATTTTATTTAATTAATTTATTGATAGTGTAGTGTTAGGTTTAATTGTAACTTAGGTTAGGATTTATTTTACAGGTAATTTTGTAATTATTTTAACTAGGTAGCTATTAAATAGTTCTTAACTATTTAATAGCTATTGTACCTGGTTAAAATAAATACAAAGTTGCCAGTAAAATAAATATTAATCCTAAAATAGCTACAATATAATTATAATTTATATTGTAGCTATATTAGGGTTTATTTTACAGGTAAGTATTTAGCTTTAAATAGGAATAATTTATTTAATAAGAAATAATTTATTTTGTTAGATAAAAATTATATTTAATTTAGGGGGGTGTTAGTGTTAGACTTAGCTTTAGGGGTTAATAAATTTAATAGAGTAGCGGTGAGGTCCGGTCGGCAGATTAGGGGTTAATACTTGAAGTTAGGTGTCAGAGATGTTAGGGAGGGCAGATTAGGGGTTAATACTATTTATTATAGGGTTATTGAGGCGGGAGTGAAGCGGATTAGGGGTTAATAACTTTATTATAGTAGCGGTGAGGTCCGGTCGGCAGATTAGGGGTTAATAAGTGTAGGTAGGTGGCGGCGACATTGGGGGCGGCAGATTAGGGGTTAATAAATATAATATAGGGGTCGGCGGTGTTAGGGGCAGCAGATATGGGGTACATAGGGATAACGTAGGTTGCGGCGGTGTGCGGTCGGCAGATTAGGGGTTAATAAGTGTAGTTAGGTATCGGCGACGTTGGGGGGGCAGATTAGGGGTTAATAAATATTATGTAGGTGTCGGTGATGTTAGGGGCAGGAGATTAGGGGTATATAGGGATAATGTAGGTTGCGGCGGTGTGCGGTCGGCAGATTAGGGGTTAAAATTTTTTTATAGAGTGGTGGCGATGTGGGGGGACCTCGGTTTAGGGGTGCATAGGTAGTTTATGGGTGTTAGTGTACTTTAGAGCACAGTAGTTAAGAGCTTTATGAACCGGCATTAGCCCATAAAGCTCTTAACTCCTGGCTTTTTGCTGTGGCTGGAGTCTTGTCGTTAGAGTTCTAACGCTCACTTCAGCCAAGACTCTAAATACCAGCGTTAGAAAGATCCCATTGAAAAGATAGGATACGCAATTGACGTAAGGGGATCTGCGGTATGGAAAAGTCACGGCTGCATAGTGAGCATTAGACCCTTACCTACAAGACTCTAAATACCAGCGGTAGCCCAAAACCAGCGTTAGGAGCCCCTAACGCTGGTTTTGACGGCTAACACCAAACTCTAAATCTAGGCGTAAGTGTTAACGCATGCGCAGTAGTATGCAATCTTCATTTCATTACACTAACAGACGAACTAGCAGATCTGCTACCCAACGTAAAAGTTTCATTAGTCAGTCTGCTCTATTAACAAAGAATCTGTCCCTCTATTGGTGGATACACGCATGTCTCTAAGAGCTATAGCAAGTGCTTTTTACGCATATGTAAATGAACAACAGATAGCTGGAATTACAACAGAGTCATGGATTTAGGTCACAATTATGAACTTTATTGTCAAAACATCATAGGGCAATACGAGTTAAGTCTCACACAAGCACACCAGAGTACTATCTGATATATCAGTGGATCGGGTTGATATGTTTTAAACTTGTTTGTTTATACATCTGTGAAGCTTTCACACTATTGGCTAAACAGAACACACCCACCACTGCTACAAATAGATTAAGTGTTAGCGCATGCGTAGCAGCAAGCAACCCGATATGAATGTTCAGATGTGGGTCCAGACTGTGACAGGATACATTTGCATAAGAATATAAATAAAAATAATTACGCTATAAAGACTGACAAAAAGTTTTATTTATGACAGCAACCAGCACACCAATCCATAATATGATCGATATAGAGACACACTGATAGATAATTAGAATCACACACCCCTTCATCACATGGCGTGTTTGGACCAATAAGGAACGATATTTACACTAACAATTAAATCCATGGGGTTTATAAGTCCCACAATCCCATAAGACTGAATCCTCTGAAGAAGAAGGTAACCCATTCACTAAATACCTTTGAAACGCGTTAGGAGATTACTATAAGAGACTTTATTCATCTGCTTTTGAGAAACCGTATTACTTTTTGTTTACCTCACTCCGTGTAAATGATGGATCAATTTCTGATGTACAAACTTCTAAACAACTGTTACTGATGTGACAAAGATTTACTATATGCCTTTGTGATACCTCATATTGGATTAAGGGTTATAAATGTGAGCATTTTTAATATTGAGAGAATAAATTTATCTTTTAAAGTACATACAGTGTTGCACTACTGGTTTGTATTTGTATCCCTCTCTTATATGTTTATGACACACCATACTATTGAGAGGAAGAGATCTGACAGAATTTGCATCACAAGTAGTCCATTCTACCATATTGAGGAGACATTGAAGTGGTTTCTGGGATTGCTGAAGGGACATCCATTCCTTTAAGGGACGCATTTACTTACCTCATAGGATTGAGGTAACCTGCTGTAAATAGGCATCTATCTATATTTTTGGATTATATAAGGATAAGAAAATATACCAAGCAAATTTGAGAATTCAATAGTGTGTTTTCTGATACAGATACTGCATTATATATATTGACTTATCTACCAAGAAAGATTTTTTTATTGATTTTTTATTGATTTTTAAAGAAAATGTGGGTTTTTTTTAAAAAAAAAGGTTTTTAAACAATATTTCACCTGGGACTAAATCTATTCATTTTATTCATCTATTTTATTGATGAAGTTCATATTATAGCCATATATATGCTACCTGTTCCATTCTTTTCATTTACTGTTTGAATTAATCTGTATGGCAAATGTTATCAGATTCTGAGAAACATCTAAAGAATAGGAACTAACCTACATATTTATTTATTTTTTCTATTTTTTTATATATTGTGTTTTATTGGGCATTTTTTCTACTGACTAGTTCATGTTAGCCCAAAACACGGGGGAGCAGCTGGGTGGGACTAGCACTGAGGGTGGTAGGGGCCGAGGATCAGTTCAGTATAGGGCTGATGGGGAAGGTAGGGGGGACCTTGGCCTAGTGGGGCACATGGAGCCCTTTTATGTGGGGGCTATTCCCCAGGGACAGCTAGCGACCGTGTGGTCGCTAGTGCAGTCCCTTTCTAATGCTTTAGCCCCGGTTTTCGGAGGGCAAGGGGCTATCCCCTTGTCCTCCGCTTCTTTTGCAAATGCTCAGGGCGGGGGGCCATCCGCAGGGGGGGTTCTCTCCCAGGCGGAGGCCTCATCCGCCGTCCTGCTGGGGCCTAGCAGCGGTCCGACACGTGGCCCATCCGTGAGCGGGGATGGGCCCCTGGCGGCCGCTGGGCCTTCTGTTACTTCTAATGCCCCAAGCACCGGCGCGCCGCGCGGCCCATCTGACAGCTTGGATGGGCCCGCGGCGATCTCCGGTACATCTACCGCCATACTACTGCCTGCGGTAACCGGAGCACCACGTGGTCCACCCACTTGCCTGGATGGCCACATGGCGGCCTCCGGACCTTCTACGGCACTCACCACCGGGCCGTCGCATGGCCCATCTGCTGTTCCGGGTGGCGTGGGAGCAGGCAGGCCTTGTCTTCCAGGCCTCGCTAGGCCTCCACAGGCCTTGGATCAAATAGTGCGGCCCATCCATGCGCCCGGAGCCCCGCCCGCTAACGTACTTCCGGTGGGCGGGACTTCCGGTCGCGGCCGCACTCGAACTTGTGACGCAGCCAGGAGAGGAGCCAAACGGACGGCTCTCTCTGCATCCCTCTCCCCGGAAGGTAGGAGGGGGGTGCCGGCTGCGGGGGGGTGGGGGGCGCGCAGCGAAGGTCTCATGCGCGCGCGTCGGGATTATTTTGTAAACAAATTGGGGGGTGGAAGGGAGGCATTTGGGGGGATAGGGGGGGAGATGCGGGCATCACACAGCCCAGCGGTAGTGCGCGAGCCTGGGGATCAATTGATGAATACAATGGGGGTTAGGGGGGAGACATTTGGGGGGGACAAGGGGAGTATGCTCAAATAGGGGTTATGCGTTTAGGGAAAGGGGTGAATTCAATGATTATTACACTATGAGCCCTGGGCAGTCAGGCCCACGGGACAGGGGTACATATTTGAATATGCAAGACAGGGAGGGTGCAGGTTTGCACCATTTAGGTGATTATGGCTCAGAGCCCCAAAATTGGGGAAGAATGGGGAGCATGCAGGATGGGGTTCAACATTTGCTGCAAGGAGGGCAGAGGGCTGAGGATAGGGAGCGCAGAGTGAATGATGGAGGCGTGAATGTGTCCTTGCCTCCCCAGTCAGCCGGTACTCCTCTCCTGTCTCTCTTCCCACAGGTACATTCGCAGCAGGCAGCGATGCAGGGGACTGGATTGCCCTCGACTACCTCCATGGCAGCAGTAACATCGGTGGCGCCACCGGCACAGTCGGCAGAAACGGGACAAGGAAGCACAGGGGCAGGTGAGCAATATCTTGCACCACAGACACAGGAGGAGGGAGAGTCTAGTTCATCAGAGTCAGAGTCTGACAGTGACACTGAGTTAGGGTTACACAAGAAAGGGGAGAAGCGTATGTACAGGATGCTAAGGACCCTAATGGCGGATAGGAAGAAAGCGCGCAGCCAGGGCTCAGGGCAGCAAACAGAGCAAGGGGGTTGCGAGGAAACGGGCGCAGCAGGGGAGCAGGGGAGTACCCAAGGGGGTAATAGGAAATCTGCGCTAGAGGGGGATTCGGTCACGGTAAAGGTGCACTGCTTGCACGAGCACCTAAAAACCAAGACAATTAAGAAAATACACGGTAGGAAATACGTGAATATATTTGAGCTCTCGGCTGAGGCTCAAAAACAAAAAGAAATGGCGGAGGATGGAACGGGCCCCAAGAAGCTGAAGAGGCCAGACACTTACGAGGAGTGGGTGAGCTGCTTTAGGGTGCTGGGGTCTTGCTATTTGGCCAAATGGCCTACGCAAGGGGCAGATATCTTGAAATATCAAAGCACCATAGAAAGGATCTATAAATGCCATAAAGAGGGAATATGGAGGGATTATGATATTGCGTATCGCAGAAAGATGGCGGCTGATCCATCATTGTCGTTTGGATCCATTGAGTTACTACTATGGAACAAACTAGGGCCTGAGGTGCAGGCTTCACCTGCAGGGTCATCGGGTAGTCAGCCCTTTCGGGCTGGCGCACGGGCACGGCGGAAAGGTTGGGAATGCTGGAAATTTCAAGAGAAGCAGTGTGACAGGGGGCAAAGTTGTTCCTTTCGGCACGTGTGCCGCTACTGCGGGGGCCAGCATCCAGTGTTCGAATGCACTAGAAAGCGTGAGCAGGCAGGTGATCGCAGCGGGGGCAAGTTGCCGCCAGCTGGGAAGGGCAGCCACCCCGCTGAGGGTGGACGCCCTTGAAAGATGGCTGGCCATATATCCGCACCGGGCGGCGGCGCGGTTGCTGCAGTCCGGTCTGAGGGAGGGGTTTGTCATTCCCGTGGAGGGAGTGGTAACGGGATCCGTAATCCGGAGGAACTTGAAATCAGCAACGCAGTTCCCAGGGGTTGTTCGCGAGAAAATTATGAAGGAAGTTAGTTTGGGGCGGATGGCAGGCCCATTCAAGCATCCGCCGATGGAGGGACTAATTGTGTCCCCATTGGGTGTGGTGCCTAAGAAACAAAGCGGGAAATTTCGCCTCATACAGCACCTTTCGTTCCCGAAAGGGGGATCAGTGAATGATGCCATCTCACCAGAGCTCAGTTCCGTGCAGTATCAATCATTTGAATCTGCACGACATTGCTCTTTTAATCCCTTACTAGGAATAAGGTAGTTTAAGGTGGGGACCTTCTATCTATCATTATTCCGGGTATTAGGCAGCAGGCTTATTCCTTAAAAACCATATATTAAAAAAAAAATATTTATATATATATATATATATATATATATATATATATATATATATATACATGCAAGTCCTGTGGTGAACATTTTTTATACAAAAGTCAAATTATACCCTGACCAAAAAATATTATGGCTGAAAAACAGCCTAAAACCTAGGAGGGGTGAGAGGGCAGCAGAATTTTGTGTGCCTAGGGCAGCAAAAAAACTAAATATGCCCCTGATTGTGGGCATGTGGTCTACAACTGCAGCAGTATCTGTTATCTGATCTGTGTTCTAATGTGGACTTGTGGCTGATGTTCCAGTGTTTTGTTCTAAGGTCTAATGTAGGCATGTCGAGGGCTAGGAATTGATTGTAGGCATGTGTCTGACAAGGTCTTTAAGCATTTGGGTATAATGCCCCTACTCCACTGTACTACGCAGTATTACAGCAAATCAATGAGTTTTGTTAGGGGAGGGCAGTAACTGTAACAGTTATAGACTAAATGACTGAACTAAAAAAAGAGGTGTCCATAGTCAGCGCTGCGGAATCTGTTGCCGCTCTACAAATACCTAATAATAATAATAGTACTAAAGCTATAGAAGTAACACAGATGAACAGCAGTGTATATACAATGTTATGGGGCATTAAGGAATATCACTATATTAATATTAATATTATACTTTGATGTCAGAGTTCCTATATATGATGCCCATATTTTATTTAAGTCTAGATACTATTTATTTTTAGATTTATTATAAAATTATCAAAAACAATGTCATGCTGTCTATAATTTAGTTTCAAAATGCTTTTTTGAACATACCAAAAAATACCTTTACTTAAAAATAGTTCTATAGTACATTAATTTAAGACTTGAGGACTATAGTTGTTAAACTCTGGGCATGTACACCTCTTTAAAAGGACATGAAGGATGAATCATATATATTAAAACATCTTTACAATAAATTTTCATCATTTATTTTGTCCCATTTCCATGTAATTCCACTTTGAAATTGTGAGCTTTCCAGTTCCTGTTAGAAATGGAAGTGCAGGACACTGTTATATACCACACAGTCATTGGCTGCACACTCTAGTGATCTATTTATAACTGTCCCTAATTGGCCACAGCAGAGAAGGTAACCTAAGTTACAACATGGCAGCTCCCATTGTTTTATAGACACTAAAACTTTTTGTTTTTGTCTATTTAAACAGTTTATGAAACTTTTAAAAATAAATCTACTTGTTATTCTCATACTAATATTTTCTTTAAATGCATCATTCGATCTTGCATTTGTTAAGTGTTTAAAGTCCCTTTAAGTCAGCTAGTGCTGAGTGCTTAAGCTCTCATGTAATTGTCTGAGCGGTTAATTCTGGTCACATATATCGCAAGCTTAACCCGGGGTTGTGCTAATCCGATAGTGTGCAAGTAGTGGAGTTCTTCATGTAGTTCTGTGCTATACTATTAATATTAGTGATTTACTTCAGGTCTTAAAATGAACCACATTTTACAACATAATTTTGTATATATATATATTTGTGTGATGTATTTTATAGGAACTGATCTTGTATTGAATGTGAGTATAAGTTGTGTTATTGTATAACCATCCTTTTATGATTGTGTTTTCTTGTAGGATAGCTCAGAGGGTGCAAAATGAGGGTCCTCCTCTTTCTATGTGTGAGTGTGGCTCTACTTTATATGGTCACCAGTGATCACAAGGAAGGACACCATGATAATGATAAGCATAACCACACAGACCATGAGCATCATAAGGGCCACAAGGCCCATGATGATAAACATGACTACAAACACGACCACCACAAAAAAGGAAAGCACCATCACCATCACAATGAATCAACAGAATGCCACAAAATAGCACAAAGCAATTATGGATTTGCATACAAGCTCTTCAGACAGGTAGCTGCAGATCATCTATCCGAAAACATTTTCTTCTCCCCGGTGAGTATTTCCACTGCATTTGCTATGCTGTCCTTGGGTGCCAGGTCTCAGACCCACCATCAGATCATCGAAGGTCTGAACTTCAATATCTCAGAGATATCAGAACTAGAGATCCATGCAGGCTTCCAACATCTCCTACACATCTAAATGAACCTGACAGTGAATTGCAGCTCAACAGTGGGAACGCTCTATTTATAAGCAAAAACTGGAAGCAACTCCAGAAGTTCTTAGAAGATGTCAAGAATTTCTATGAGTCAGAGGCATTTTCTACTGATTTCCACAATGCTGAAGAGGCAAAATCTCAGATCAACAGTTATGTGGAAAAGAAAACAAATGGGAAAATTGTTGATTTGCTGAGCAGTGTTGACCCAGAAGCCGCACTAGTTCTTATAAATTATATTTACTTCAGAGGTAGGTCCGTCATTCTGTTACATCATCCTTAAAACAAATTATTAGTTAAGGATATATTAGAAGTTTATAGCTAACTTGATCATTTATTGAGTAGTGTTGACCCAGAAGCCGCACTAGTTCTTATAAATTATATTTACTTCAGAGGTAGGTCCATCAATCTGATAGATCCTGCTTAAAACAGCTTATTAGTTAAGGATAGTTTAGAAATGTATAACTATATTGACCATTAATCATATTGCTCCTAACGACCTCCTTTATATACCAAAGAAAGTCCAGGTTATATTAAAGCAAAGTGGAGCTTATTTGTTATGATTTCACAAACTAAAAACACTGCTATTTTATTGTCTCTGTTCCCTAAGAACTGCATAGTTTGTTTTTTTCTCACTGGACAATGTTTGAATTAGATAATTTAGACAGATGTGGCAAACCTATGGCATGAGTGCCTACGTTGGCATTTTTAATAACATTTTTGACACTCTGCCACCACAATAAGTGCTGAAACTTATCAGCAGTAAAGCTTTAATTATTGATATATGTGTTTGGAATTTAAAAGAAAATATAACTTTAATATCCAGTTTTTTTTAGAAGATAATGGATAATTTGGGTAAACATCTAAAAGGTTTTTGCTGCACATGATCTAAAGGATTGTGTTATTACTTGATTTACAACCAGTTAAATAAATATTATTTTTATATCTAATATCTTTATATCTTTGTCCTAACCACAAGGAAGCAGATATGTTAGTGATATGTTACCATCAGCAACATCATTTACCTAACCTAAGAGAAGACAGTACAAGTACCAGGGATATGTGAGAAGTTAAATAGACAGTAAAGTCAAAATTAAAATGTCATAATTCAAATAGATCATGCAATTTTAAACAACAATCCAGTTTACTTCTGTTAACTAATTTGCTTTGTTCTCTTGGTATACTTTGTTGAAAAACATACCCAGGCAGGCTCAGGAGCAACAATACACTACTGGAACCTAGCTTGTGATTGGTGACTGCACATGTATGCCTCTTGTCATTGGCTCACCTGATGTGTTCAGCTAGCTCCCAGTAGCGCATTGCTGTTCCATCAACAAATGATATCAAGAGAATGAAACACATTTGAAAATAGGAGTACAGTGGAAAGCTGTTTAAATTGTATGCTCTCTCAATCAAGTATAAAAAATCTTGTTCTTTAAAAGTTTTGCAACATATTAGAAAATGATTATTTGTCATGGAATACTATTATATTTATTTTGATAATTTTCAGTTTGTTTTATATTTGCAGAAATCTACAGTTCTAAATCTATTTTTAAAATATACTTTGCTTTATGTAGCATATTAGTAAATCTGCTAAACTAGTTGTCTTAAATGTGTCAATCACTAGGAAAATGGCAAAACCCTTTTCAGGAAGAATTAACAAAAGAAGGTGATTTCCATGTTGATGAGAACACTGTTGTGAAGGTTCCAATGATGTTCAGAAATAACTACTACAGGGTAGTACATGACAGGGATCTTGGTTGTCATGTGGTAGAAATACCATACAAAGGAAATGCCACGGCATGGTTTATTCTGCCAGATGAAGGAAAATTTAAAGCAGTGGAAGAAGCTCTTGGGAAACCCACCTCAAAAAAATGGCTAAAGGATTTTAGTGACTGGTGAGAAATGTTTTGTACTTTATGTATTTGTATAGATGTTTGTGGAATTTGAAAGAGGCAGCCTAAAGCAAAAATGAAAAATGACAATGTGATTTTTGCATTTCTAACCTAGACCTAGATTTAGAGTTTGGCGTTAGCCGTCAAAACCAGCGTTAGCGGCTCCTAACGCTTGTTTTTTACGGACTCCGGTATTTAGAGTTTAGTTACCGACACTCAAAAATCACCCAACGCACAAATCTCTACCGACAGCTCAGACCCAGTAGTTAACATCTACCGACAAAATAAACATCCACGAATCACAAAACAAATATTACACAAACTACACTTACACTCATACAAACACTACACTATATTTATTTTTCAGATTTAATAATTTTTCATCTAAATACAAAGGATTAAAGTTGCGAGATCTCGGGTGTTAGAAAAAAAACAACACAAATCCATTTTCCCATTGACTTACATTGACACACGGGAAAAGACCCTCATATAGCTACATCTAACTAATAACATTATCACAAACATACACTCATCGATGCATACAAACAATATACACCACATTACATACACAAACAAGTTATTTATTACAAAATGAACACGATTTAGTTACTTTTTCACACAAGCTCATGACGTCACTCACTTTACGAGGAAAACCAGTCTTTGAAAAAAAAAAAAAAATTTGGAGCCTCCATTGACTTCTATGGGGAAGACGTGCTCGTGCACGCGACAGGCAGATTTTCCTAAAGCACGCAAATAGCGTAGACAAAAAAACTCCAAATACCAGCGCTAGAAATAGGAAAAAAATACATGCTTTTCTGCGTTACACCCAGCTATGACAAATAGATCAAGAAATGCCTATTTCCCTATGGTGGACTTATGGATTTTACTTATTGAATATTCACAACACCATTAAATTGTTTAAGACTTTTATATTACATCAACTACAAATCAACATCACTAGTAACAAACATTTTTACAAATAAAATCACATTTAAACGGACACAAAAATAATTACAACATTTCAGGATTCACAAACAGTACACAATGGGAAACACCTCTCATATACCTTTATTATTGCATTTCATTTATTCAACTCATATGCTTGCAGCAACAGCATATCTACATAGGCTTAACACATGATCAGTCATGGATGCACATACATTACTTTTAACATTCACTCATACATGTGCATTCAAATGATGGGGGAAAAACAAATTACATTCTCTATAGGAATCACAAAACAGAACATATGGATTTTACTGTACTTTTAACATCATGATTCCATCACAATAAACCATTAGGAATTACGTACAAGAAGAACATCATTACACCAGATTACAGATGTCACTTTATGGGAAGGAACAACAATGCCAGACCGCTATATAGAAGTCAGCATATGTGGGACACAATCACAATATATATGTAGATGTACATAACACGCATCACCCATCACGCAACCACAAAGCACACATTTATATTTTATTCAGCACACAATAACAATGTAGTCAAATACAACAACACAATGAGGATTTCAGAACTACATAGGCAGGTTAATAATATGATGACGTCATTAGAAGATTCAACCATACACATGACAGATTCACGACTGTACCGCCCCTTTCAGAAATTTAACACTCAATACTACAATACAACATATACGTAAACAACAGTTTGGAACAGCATTATTAGGGCGATTTGAATGGGACAATTAATAAATATTGTCAGATCGCAAATCACTTATATATATAATACTACAGATGACAGCCGGAAGTTATTCAGTATTAGTGCCATTTGAATAGGACGCATACAATATTGACAGCTCGGCAATCACTTATATATACAATACTACAGATGACAGCCGGAAGTTCTTCAGTATTAGTGCGATTTGAATAGGACGCATACAATATTTACATCTCGGCAATCACTTATATATACAATACTACAGATGACAGCCGGAAGTTATTCAGCATTAGTGCGATTTTAAAGGGACGCATACAATATTGACAGCTCGGCAATCACTTATATATACAATACTACAGATGACAGCCGGAAGTTATTCAGTATTAGTGCGATTTTAAAGGGACGCATACAATATTGACAGCTCGGCAATCACTTATATACACAATACTACAGATGACAGCCGGAAGTTCTTAATTATTATTGCGATTTTAAAGGGACGCATACAATATTGACAGCTCGGAAATCACTTATATATACAATACTACAGATGGCAGACGGGAAGTTCTGAATTATTATTGCGATTTTAAAGGGACGCATACAATATTGACATCTTGGCAATCACTTATATATACAATACTACAGATGACATCCGGAAGTTCTTCAGTATTAGTGCGATTTTAATGGGACGTGTACAATATTGACATCTCGCTAATTACTTATATATACAATACTACAGATGGCAGGTGTTACTTTATCGTTTACAAACAATATTGCAGCAACATTGATCGATCACATTCGATGCACATTATACACAACTATGCACTTTCATTCATGTTAGCCTGGACGTGTGCTTGTTACTATAATATCACGTTTAAGAAATATTGATTACGCATATGATCAAACATTACAAACATGCACTGTATGTGTGATATTTGACACTTTCACATTGAGATTCATTGGGGGAAAAGAACATTTCAGCAAACAACAAAAAAACGCCCACTTTGAAAGCATTTGCGCCGCTCACATACAAACAAGTGAATACAATTAGCAATCATTACAAACTCACTACCATTGGACTAATTGTACTATAAATCACCCAAACAACATAGCCAAAGCATCACTTGTGATCCACATCAGATCAATTTGCATACCTTGTTACGCTGTTTTGAAAGATGGATGACGATGACATGGTAGATGCTGCTGGTGCTGCTATTGGCGAACTAGCTGTTGATCGAATCAGGCAGCCTCGGCGGCTCAGACTAAGACGAAGGGGTCGTCTGGTTCGAGGTCCTCGTGTCTACAGGGTGAGACCCACCTTGGAAAACATGAGCGACTTTGAGGTTTATGATAAGTATCGGCTCAATCGCAAACAGCTCATTGGCCTTTACGATATTCTTAAACCTCATTTGGAGCCACGTATAAGAATAAGGACTGCTGTTCCCGGCATGAGTAAGATGCTAAGTTGTCTATACGTCCTGGCCTCTGGGAGTTTTCAATCCGGAGAAATGTACATGCATGGCCTGGCTCAAGGTACATTCTCTGTGGTGTTTGATAAATTTTTGGACGCCATGGTACGTATCAGTAAGCAATACATAGGATTCCCACAAAATGATGGTGATTGGAGGCGCCTGAAGCGGGAATTCTTTGATATTGCTCAATTGCCCAATGTCTTGGGAGCCATAGATTGTACCCACATTGCGCTGCATGCTCCAATTGATGACTTGCCCTTCAGAAATCGCAAACATTTTCATAGCCTCAACGTGCAGTATGTTTGTGACGCACAGATGAGGATTGTGCATGTGTGTGCGAATTTTGGAGGAGCTAGTCATGATGCCCGCATCCTCTTTCAGTCATCCCTGTGGAGACCGATTGAGGAAAGACAAATGCCCCCTGGTTATCTCGTTGGTGAGTATTTGTGCACAACATGGTTAATTAGTTTGACAATTGCCACTGTAGTTTTAAAATGTTAGCGTAATGTTCAGCTATAGGATGCAATTTAACCATTTATTTTTATTTCCGCAAATGTCTAGTTTTAGTTCAATGCAGATATGTAGCATGTCTTACCTTAAATGCTCAGATAGAGAATGCAATGTAACCATTTAGTTTGCATTTTACACAAGGTCTGGTTTAGGAGAAATACGCATATGTAGCATGTCTTAGCTGAAATGGGAAGATATTAGCTAATGCAATTAAACCATGTCATTGTCTCTTTCCGCTAATGTCTAGTTTTATTTCAATGCAGATATGTAGCATGTCTTACCTTAAATGATCAGATAGAGAATGCAATGTAACCATTTAGTTTGCATTTTACACAAGGTCTGGTTTAGGAGAAATACGCATATGTAGCATGTCTTAGCTGAAATGGGAAGATATTAGCTAATGCAATTTAACCATGTCATTGTCTCTTTCCGCTAATGTCTAGTTTTAGTTCAATGCAGATATGTAGCATGTCTTACCTTAAATGCTCAGATAGAGAATGCAATGTAACCATTTAGTTTGCATTTTACACAAGGTCTGGTTTAGGAGAAATACGCATATGTAGCATGTCTTAGCTGAAATGGGAAGATATTTGCTAATGCAATTTAACCATGTCATTGTCTCTTTCCGCTAATGTCTAGTTTTAGTTCAATGCAGATATGTAGCATGTCTTACCTTAAATGCTCAGATAGAGAATGCAATGTAACCATTTAGTTTGCATTTTACACAAGGTCTGGTTTAGGAGAAATACGCATATGTAGCATGTCTTAGCTGAAATGGGAAGATATTAGCTAATGCAATTTAACCATGTCATTGTCTCTTTCCGCTAATGTCTAGTTTTAGTTCAATGCAGATATGTAGCATGTCTTACCTTAAATGCTCAGATAGAGAATGCAATGTAACCATTTAGTTTGCATTTTACACAAGGTCTGGTTTAGGAGAAATACGCATATGTAGCATGTCTTAGCTGAAATGGGAAGATATTAGCTAATGCAATTTAACCATGTCATTGTCTCTTTCCGCTAATGTCTAGTTTTAGTTCAATGCAGATATGTAGCATGTCTTACCTTAAATGCTCAGATAGAGAATGCAATGTAACCATTTAGTTTGCATTTTACACAAGGTCTGGTTTAGGAGAAATACGCATATGTAGCATGTCTTAGCTGAAATGGGAAGATAGAGAATAATATTGAACTAGATTATTCTTTTAAAAAATAAACATTTGTTAGTGGATTATCGTGTACAAAAACTTTTATTGGACTCAAAATACTATTTTGAGGATTCAGTTTGAATTATGTTCTGTTCATAATTTATAGGTGATTCTGGGTACATGAGCCGGCCTTGGCTTATTAACCCCTTGCGTAGCCCGACTGATGTATCTGAGGAGCGCTACAATAGGGCTCATAAGAGAACCAGGGCGGTGGTTGAACGAATGTTCGGGCTCCTGAAGATGAGGTTCAAGTGCCTTGACCGGTCGGGAGGAGCCCTCCAGTACAACCCAAAGAAGGTGGCTAAGATCGTTATAGCCTGTAGTGTCCTGCATAATATTGCACAGCGGGCTGGGATGCTGCAGGGCGTCCAGGCGCACCGAAACCTCCTCAGAGATGAGGAGGATGATCCTGTTCTAGAGGGGCCATTCCGGGACGAGGGGCTCAATGTCAGAGCAGACATCATCAACCGCCACTTTAGAAGGTAAATAATAGAAGTTAGACTGGAGTATTGTCAATAGATGTGAACTCTAGGGAAATGACAAGTAGAGAATTGTGCAAACATGTTATGATTGTTCATCAAATGCTAAAAATGTGTTTGATTTATTAATATAGGTGATGCTCTGGTCATTGGGTCCTGTAGCGAGTCTTTGCCACCTGGTTTTTAAAGAGGACATCAGCTGGTAAGTATAAATGTATGGACTGTTGCTGGCATGAATTGTACACAAATACATCATATGGCATACATTTTCTAAACTAGTATTTAGTTTACACATTACTTAAAATGTGCATACTCAGAAAGGGATCCTCTAGCATAACTATCCTCTAGCATGACTATGGTTCAATGTCACACATTAGAGGTTCGTTCTGCTCAATATGACTCATCTTCACACTTGATAGAACATAACACAAGATGCTACACACGATTAGTAAGCTAGTGACAGAAATTGATTCAGAAATGGGGGGTGGGAGAGGGGTACAGAACTGATTCACACACTTGTAGTAATAATTTTTATTAAACTTTTTCTGCCATTAGGGAGCTGACTTAATCTAAAGACTGAAAGGGAAGAATTCGAAGCCTGACAGTGAAGATTGCCCAGACTGACAGTGGAAAAAGCCAAGATTGAAATTGAAGTATACCAATGGGATCATGTCTGGCATTATCTTTCCAATCTGCTGACCTTGAAAACCATACAAAGACATGTTCACATGGTAAGTGCCAACTATTTGATTGAATAAGGCTGTGGAGGCATCCTATTGGAGACACATATTATTTTCTAATTTTTAGATGGTATTTCACAGTCCTCTATTTTTGAAATGATGAATAAGACACCTATTGAAGATCAACTGTTTACCCCTGAATTGACTTTCAAAGACCATGCATTATCCAGGTTGGTTTACCAATGCATGCTAGTTAAGAATCACATGAAGAATGTAGAATATTTGTAGCTTACATACATTAGTCATACTTTGTTCAGAATTAGATATTTAGGTATCACAATCAGACACTTAGATGATTTTCTAATTTTTAGATGGTATTTCAGTCCTCTATTTTATGAAATGATGAATAAGACACCTATTGAAGATCACCTGTTTTCTCCAGAATTGACTTTCAAAGACCATGCATTATCCAGGTTGGTTTACCAATGCATGCTAGTTAAGAATCACAGGAAGAATGTAGAATATTAGTAGCTTACATACATTAGTCATACTTTGTTCAGAATTAGATATTTAGGTATCACAATCAGACACTTAGATGATTTTACTTTTTTTTAGATGGTTTTTCAGTCCTCTATTTTATGAAATGATGAATAAGACACCTATTGAAGATCACCTGTTTTCTCCAGAATTGACTTTCAAAGACCATGCATTATCCAGGTTGGTTTACCAATGCATGCTAGTTAAGAATCACAGGAAGAATGTAGAATATTTGTAGCTTACATACATTAGTCATACTTTGTTCAGAATTAGATATTTAGGTATCACAATCAGACACTTAGATGATTTTACTTTTTTAGATGGTTTTTCAGTCCTCTATTTTATGAAATGATGAATAAGACACCTATTGAAGATCACCTGTTTTCTCCAGAATTGACTTTCAAAGATCATGCATTATCCAGGTTGGTTTACCAATGCATGCTAGTTAAGAATCACAGGAAGAATGTAGAATATTTGTAGCTTACATACATTAGTCATACTTTGTTCAGAATTAGATATTTAGGTATCACAATCAGACACTTAGATGATTTTACTTTTTTAGATGGTTTTTCAGTCCTCTATTTTATGAAATGATGAATAAGACACCTATTGAAGATCACCTGTTTTCTCCAGAATTGACTTTCAAAGACCATGCATTATCCAGGTTGGTTTACCAATGCATGCTAGTTAAGAATCACAGGAAGAATGTAGAATATTTGTAGCTTACATACATTAGTCATACTTTGTTCAGAATTAGATATTTAGGTATCACAATCAGACACTTAGATGATTTTCTAATTTTTAGATTGGATTTTCAGTCCTCTATTTTATGAAATGATGAATAAGACACCTATTGAAGATCACCTGTTTTCTCCAGAATTGACTTTCAAAGACCATGCATTATCCAGGTTGGTTTACCAATGCATGCTAGTTAAGAATCACAGGAAGAATGTAGAATATTTGTAGCTTACATACATTAGTCAGACTTAGTTCATAATTAGATATTTAGGTATCACAATCAGAAAAAGGAATACATAGTATAGTTGATATAGAGGTATTTGAATGGACATGAAATATTACAATTATATTCAGCATACATATATATTTATTATTGAAATGTGATATACATTATTATGTATAATTAGAAATTTTGATATTTAAATTTAATTTTTATTACACAATATGTGTAATATGTGTATGTTTATTTTTTTTTTAAAAAAATTCAATCATAAATATCTTGATAAAATGTTGCACAAAGTTAGAGCATAGACACAAGATGATTGTAAATGTATTTTATGAATATTTTACAACGTGTGTATTAACTTTGTAAAATTTTGTTTTTTAATTTCAGATTGTCATCTGATGACTTCCAGGAATATTTTTTTGTTTTTCTTTTTGTTAAAAAAACTTTTTATTTTTAAATGGTAATAATCAACATTTTATTATTAAATACCTTCTTTTGAACAGATTATAATAAATATCCATATAATCTGTCAATAAAAAACAATTTGACTCCCATGACTGGTTGTTGTCTATTTGACAAGCACATGCATAAGATCAAATTATGCATTAATTTTAGAAAATCCACTGATTCAGAGAATATTAAATTAAACTATCTTTTTTAAATTAATTGGGGAGTGAGATCCATCGATGTTTTTCTTAGATGTTAAAATAATTTCGGATATGTAGTCTGAATTTGACATACATTTTTTTGTTTCACTTTTAAGAAGGGGAAGTGGTTCACTTACATTAAAGTGACAGTGTTGTTGAATGTAAAATTAATTTAATAAGATCTTGTATCTTCTTTAGGTATCTAAAAACATTATTTTATTAAATTTATAAATTTTAAATTTAAAAATGGTAGGTCATTTAACTTCATATTTTGCACAAGCTAGTTATTGGATGCCATGTTAATAGATTTTATTTTCTAGTGGAGTCATTTAAAGGGACATTTAATATAGTTATTAATATTATGTAGTTTTTAAAATCTTACCTCTTGGGTTAGACATCACATATCTATATATAATTTTCATTCCCCTTTAGTTTCTTTCGACAATGTTAAATCAACATTCAGAATGTTTTTGTCCTTAAAGGGACATTCACAAAGTATATTGTGTATTGAATTTTAAAAAATCATAAAAGATTTTAAACATATTTAGAAAGTACTATAGAATTACATTCAGTCTTTAAATATACTTCGAAAAAGATACATCAATGCACATATCTTAGTCAATTACATAAGGCATCTATGTGCAACCAACAATCAGCATCAAAATAGCCTATGTAGATATGTATTTAATCTAAGAATATATATAATTACAATCTAATGATTGAATAACAAAACATATTAAGTTGTTCAAATATTATAATCTTATCCAAAATGCATAAATAACATATAGCTTAATGTCCCTCTAAGATGAAGACTGCGAAATACATCCATTACAATATATATTTCAGTCAGTGTGTAAAACAATCCAGAAGTTAATCTAAATATGCTTTACTCATATGTTATACTAATTTTGCAAAAGGAAGGTGCCTAGGTTTATGATTTTTCAAGCATTATTGTGTCTCCTTAAATGGACATGAACTCAAAATATACTTAAAGGGAGACAGTTAAAAAATTAATGATTTATACATTCAGAATGAGTATTCTATTTTAAGCAACTTTATAAATTGTCTCATATTATCAATGTTCCTCGTGATGTTGCTATCATTACTTTAAAAATAAGGCATTAAATTGATTATTTATTTGCTTTAGTACTCTGGACAGAACTTTTTTTTTTTTGGGTGGATTAATTTATCCAACAATCATCAAGGACAACCCTGTTTTTTTGAAAAAATTGTCCGTAATCTAAAATATAATTATTGATTTGCAAAGAAAGATAACAAGATAATTCTTAACATTTGAGAATCGGATTAAATTATAAAGTTGCTTAACATTTCATGCTCAATCTGAATCACGAACGCTAAATTTGTTTGGACAGTGTCCCTTTAAGAGATTTAAAGAGTGTATTTACTTCTCTTCTTATCTTGACATACTTTGCTTGAAAAGCATATTGAGATAGGCTCAGTAGATGAAGATTGGTGGATGCACAGAGATGCCTTATGTGATTGACTCAACCATGTGCATTTAAATTTCTTCTGTTGAGGATATCTAAATACAAAGATAAATTGAGTTACATTTTAAAGTCTAAACAATTTTCTATCTCTACAGATCATTTGATACAATTGTTTGTTTGTAATGTCTATTTAAAAATAAAGACGCCATTGCACAATAACATATATGAGCACTTCAGACAAATACAAGCTCAAGGTTTATTTACTAATAACAAACAAACCTGTAGTTTAACATCTATAAACATATTATCCAAGTTACGGACATTATAACCTGAATTTGAACATTCTGAAATGTTGCATGGGAAACGGATCTTGAAACACCAGATTTGCATCTTTAAACATTAGAGTCTAATGTCACGCAATAGCACACAATCAATGTGCATTATAAATACATTTAATAGAGCAATGTCAATACTTCACAATAAGTCAACAAATTGATTTTATGAACAATAAAGACATACAATATTAAATGTGTATTTGTATTAAAGAAACAGACCGTTATTAAACCGAAAAATGTATACAACATTTAATAATGTGACAGTATTAGATTTTAAAGAGAATTTAAACATTAATATTTAACAGATCACGGATATTAAATCTGCGTCACACATATCCGCATGACAGACCCATGAGTTACAAATAAGTCTACATGAAAAATGAAGTAACAGCACCACCAGGAGGTATGTGTAAGGAAGTTACTAAGATATGAAACATTAAGGAACGGCCAATCAGAGTTCATCACACAAACACAACTTGAGTCAGGATGGTCTCACAGACATTCTAACAATATTTCAAACTTTTATCCAATCAGATGTACAGATAACTTGTCCCATGGTGCATCTCATGTTTACTTCACCATATAAAAGTCCATTACACGTTGCCATCTTTGTCAGTTCTCTAATGCCTGCAGGCAGTTTATATTATTATAATATATTTATTGGACAACCCAGCAGGCATGTCACCTCCCAGGTTTACCAAGCAGGAGAGCGCTGCACTGGTCCACGCCGTCAAGGACTTTTATCCCCAGCTGTTTGGGAACAAGAGGAGGTCGACAGATGCGCCTGTTAAGAAGGCCCTCTGGGAGTCTATCACCAATGCAGTTAAATTTGTGTGTGGCGTCCAGAGGAGCCAGGATCAGATCATGAGGAGATTCGGAGATATGAGGTTGCGCTTGACAAAAAAGTCAACCTCATAAGGGAGTGGGTACAAGCCCGTAAAAGAGGGGGCCAAAGAAAGGCCCCGTGGAAACTATACCTACTCCCTTATGAGGTGACTTTATGCAAGCTCCTCACTCTCCGGGTCCCCAAAAGATTTAGATCCTCGCCATCCTCGGCCTTCTCTTCTTCCCTCCCAGCTGCGGGATCTGAAAGTCCTGACGCGGGGGCCAGGGCAGCTGCTTCTCCGTCCGGTGGCCTGGGAGGAGATGAAAGAGAATCTGAATCAGGTAACTATCCAACTTCATATAATATCTTAATATTTGATTAGAATTTTAAAAAATGTGTATATAGTCAGATACTAAACCTATACAGATCTCACAACATACACTACATATGATGTTTAGATATCTTATTTTAGATTAGTGACACATGAAATAGGAATGATGTTTCTTGTGCTCTACAGAATATGCATCACAGAGCGAAAATTGAATTGCGCATACACGTTAACATGGGTTTGCTGTAAGTGGCATTGCTTTATACATGTTGGTCAAATGACGTATGCGTAATTCCGCTTGGAATCATTGCGCAATGATCGCGAAAATTAGAATTGCGCATACACGTTAACATGGGTTTGCTGTAAGTGGCATTGCTTTATACATGTTGGTCAAAATGAAATGTGAATTATTATATATGTGAAGAATACAGTATTCTTATTTTCAATATTATACATAATAAAAAAAAAGCAGAATCCAAATAAATAATAACATATGCCCATCAATTGATGAGAATGAAATAACACAAAAAAATAATTAAAGCTACAGCAAACAACACAACTGATTGAAAATAAGAGTACAGGATATATTTATCATGAATTTAATTGAGGAAACAATTAACTCATGGGACTACCAAAAGATTAATAGTTTTTAATTGATTTGCTAATAATGTAAAGATTTTAAACATGGCATGATTTGTATTAATGATATCCAATCCTCATTTAATATATTACAGATCTGGATGTTGGTGCTGGATCCTCAATCCAGGGCTTGTCACAGTATGGTATGTCTCATTTTAATTGACATTTGTCTTAGAAACATGGACAGAACATTACATACTAAATCCACATTGTTCAATATTTATATGTATCTGCAAAATGGATTATTAAAATATTTACAAATAAGAATAAAAAAAAACAAAAAACATAGGATTACATTGTAAGACTACTCTGAATTTTTATCGAATTTAAGATATCCCATCTATTCTGGATATCTTAATTTTAATGTAAGATTCTTTGAATGTCCAATTTATATTCTTCCCTTGTGTATTGCTTAATCTTATTTGTATACATTTAGTAAAAATTCACACACTTTTGCATATGTTTTGATTTTAAAAATATAGATTCCATTTTTGAAATTGATCACGTCATTTAAGGGACATGCCAACTAAATTTTACATTGAATGATTTTTAAACGTGATTTTATTGTTTTGTTTAAACATTTTATGAGCTACATTGGTTCAGTCTATTGTTTTAGTTCTTCTAAAAAAATATTGATTTTGGTTTAGGTTAACCCCTTAATGACCGCAGCACTTTTCCATTTTCTGTCCGTTTGGGACCAAGGCTATTTTTACATTTTTGCGGTGTTTGTGTTTAGCTGTAATTTTCCTCTTACTCATTTACTGTACCCACACATATTATATACCGTTTTTCTCGCCATTAAATGGACTTTCAAAAGATACCATTATTTTCATCATATCTTATAATTTACTATAAAAAAATTATAAAATATGAGGAAAAATTGAAAAAAAAACCACTTTTTTTAACTTTGACCCCCAAAATCTGTTACATATCTACAACCACCAAAAAACACCTATGCTAAATAGTTTCTAAATTTTGTCCTGAGTTTAGAAATACCCAATGTTTACATCTTCTTTGCTTTTTTTGTAAGTTATAGGGCCATAAATACAAGTAGCACTTTGCTATTTGCAAACCACTTTTTTTTCAAAATTAGCGCTAGTTACATTGGAACACTGATATCTTTCAGGAATCCCTGAATATCCATTGACATGTATATATTTTTTTTTAGTAGACAACCCAAAGTATTGATCTAGGCCAATTTTGGTATATTTCATGCCACCATTTCACCGCCAAATGCGATCAAATAAAAAAAATCGTTCACTTTTTCACAATTTTTTTCACAAACTTTAGGTTTCTCACTGAAATTATTTACAAATAGTTTGTGCAATTATGGCACAAATGGTTGTAAATTCTTCTCTGTGATCCCCTTTGTTCAGAAATAGCAGACTTATATGGCTTTGGTGTTGCTTTTTGGTAATTAGAATGCCACTAAATGCCACTGCGCACCACACGTGTATTATGCCCAGCAGTGAAGGGGTTAATTAGGGAGCATGTAGGGAGCTTGTAGGGTTAATTTTAGCTTTAGTGTAGTGTAGTAGACAACCCCAAGTATTGATCTAGGCCCATTTTGGTATATTTCATGCCACCATTTCACCGCCAAATGCGATCAAATTAAAAAAAACGTAAAATTTTTCACAATTTTAGGTTTCTCACTGAAATCATTTACAAACAGCTTGTGCAGTTATGGCACAAATGGTTGTAAATGCTTCTCTGGGATCCCCTTTGTTCAGAAATAGCAGACATATATGGCTTTGGCGTTGCTTTTTGGTATTTAGAAGGCCGCTAAATGCCGCTGCGCATCACACGTGTATTATGGCTAGCAGTGAAGGGGTTAATTAGGTAGCTTGTAGGGAGCTTGCAGGGTTAATATTAGATTTAGTGTAGAGCTCAGCCTCCCACCTAAAACATCAGACCCCCTGATCCCTCCCAAACAGCTCTCTTCCCTCCCCCACCCCACAATTGTCCCCGCCATCTTAAGTACTGGCAGAAAGTCTGCCAGTACTAAAATAAAAGCTATATATATTTTTTTTTAATGATTTTTTTAAGCATATTTACATATGCTGCTGTGTACTATCCCCCCTTAGCCCCCAACCTCACTGATCCCCCCCCCCAAACAGCTCTATCCCCTCCAACTCTAACTTAATGGGCGCCATCTTGGGTACTGGCAGCTGTCTGCCAGTACCCAGTTTAGAAGAAAAAAATGGTTTGTTTTTTTAATTTGTTGAAATTTTCTGTAGTGTAGCTTCCCCACACACAAACCAACCCCCCCACCCCTCCACGATCGTTTTTTGTGCTTTTGCACAAACATGATTAGCCAGGTTTTATGAAATGATTATGAAATACTTTTCCGTAGTGTAGCGGTTCCCACCCGCTCCCGCCCCGTGCACGCGCCCGCCCGCCCGCCACCCTCCGTGCACGCGCGCGCGCCCGTGCGCGCCCCTGACGGTCACGCCCCCGATCCCGCCCCCCGTGACATCACGCGGCACACCGATGGCCGCCCACCCGCCTCCCAATTCGGCTCCCACCCACCAACGATACCGGCCATCGATGTCCGGTGCAGAGAGGGCCACAGAGTGGCTCTCTCTGCATCGGATGGCCATGTGAGGTTATTGCAGGATGCCTCCATATCGAGGCATCACTGCAATAACCGGAAAGCAGCTGGAAGCGAGCAGGATCGCTTCCAGCTGCTTTCCACACCGAGGACGTGCAGGGTACGTCCTCAGGCGTTAACTGCCTTTTTTTTGAGGACGTACCCTGCACGTCCTCGGTCATTAAGGGGTTAAACAATGCATTACTGGTATTATCCGGCTGTTTTTTATGCATAAATTTGCATTTGGTCAAAAGTTAAAATCATGTGTTCAGATAACAGTAGTACATAGTTTAAAAAAGTATACAATTACACATTTAGAGCTTCATGTCCCTTTAATAGATGAAAATTAAATAATTCTTAGGATATCCTTAAATAACATGTTAGATTGGAATTGCATGCTCAATCCCATTCATTACATCAACATATGGAGTAGAGAATTCATTAACACCAACATTGTCAAATCAATATATTTTTATATTAAAGGGACACTGAGCTAAAATTATTAATTTTGTCATTCAGATAGAGCATGCAATATTAAGCAACATTTAAATATAATACTATAATCATATGTGAAATATTCTATTGCTAAATGTATTTTAAAATCAAGAATTTACGTTTATCTGCAGCTCCATTTTGGATGACCAACCTGGGTTTTTATTGATGATTGGTGGATATCTTCAACAAACAATATTTATTGAATCCAATATTGCTTATCTGCCTTTAAGATTAAAATGTAGCAAAATTAAAATTATAATAGGAGTCAATGTTAAATCATTTGTAACAGTTTGAACAGTGAAATCAATGATTGAAATAAATCATGTCAGTGTCCCTTTAATAAACAATAGATTAATTAATCCTTACATTCTTTGGATTAGACAATATTGATATATAATTCACATATTCACAGTTGGAGTTACTTTCTAGATATAAGCATACTCTAACAGCACCATGATTACATATTTGTACTAATCAATTTGGTTTTGTATCATGATCAATATGTGTTGTGTCCTAAACAAGATTACTGTACATTGCACAAATGGCTCGATGTGGCACATGTCTTTGTTTATATTTGTCAACAGCTGTTATTCAAAATGTGGTTTGTGTGTATTCTTTTAAGAACATTGATCAATGGGTATATTTAGATATGCAATAGCATCGTATGAGATGAGTTTGATGTCTAATATAGTCAGAAATTAAACATATGTTTAATACATCATGTTTTACAGATTCCCCTTGATTCAATCTAGCATTTTTTTTTATAATGACTGCTCTATTCTTCACATTTTCAAGTTGATTATTCTTATAAATCGAGACAGATGTGATTTAGTGCTATCCCAAATGTGTTCACTAATATATATCTATATCATTCATAGATAGAGTTGTTGTGGGGAGCCCAGAGGGATCCAGCACCAACACAGAGCTGCCTTTGCGGTCTTCTGGTAAGTCCATTGACTCATTTATATGTCATTGAAGGTGTATTGGTAATCAATATTATGAGCATGATTCTGATGAAGCATAACATTTGAAACAAACATATAATTTACTCCTCTGATTATATATTAATTTTATTTAAATATTGAAAGATTAAGAATTAAAACTTTCTTAGTCTACACCTTTGTTATTCAGAAGATGTATAGCATATGTTTGTTTCCATGTTCAATTTTGACAACAATCATCAAGTGATACACACATGAGAAATCTTAAATGTTCAATGTACTATGCTTTTATGATTTTTAAATTAATACAAACAATAAATTGAAAATCAGAATCATTGAGAATAACAAATCTAATGTCATTTGTATGCTCCATCAAAATGATGTAAATCATAACTTTGGGTGTGTATATCTTTAATGCAACATTGATGTGTGTCTTTGAGCAACAGTAACATATGTTATAATATCTGATCCTAACGTGTACACAACATGTTATGTTTTACAAAGATTGATTTAACATGTGGGACGGAGGAGGAAGAGGCTCCCTTGAAGTCTGATGGTATGTGAAATATATCTAACATGTATCCAACATGTTTCTTTATTGGAAATCATTTTATTGAAGACATTCAAAGTCTACAGCTTTTGTACTTTAAAAAGGAATATTATTTGTCTGTTCAAATACACTACTGCCCCCTTTATATATCAAGCAGCATGAAGATATGCTTGGATTTGTTTAAATATTTGGATTTCTAATTCATGCCATCATGATGTCACATGCATATTCCAGGCCAAACCACAATAATAATTTTATAATTATACAGACAGTCATTGCTATTCATCTGAGTGCCTATATGCATACCATATCCTCATATCCTCATGTCATCATTGTTTAGAAATTAAAACACACTTCTAAGTATATTGCAAACATAATCAAGTTGAAATGCATTGATTTGATTTCATGATGTATGAGATGTTAATATATTTTTAATATTTATTTCAGATGGATCCTCCGCTTCTGGTCATCAGTTTTCCGCCCCTGCCCACTCCCCTGCCCAGTCCCCTGCCCAGTCCCCTGCTCACTCCCCTGCCCACTCCCCTGCCCCTCCAGGCCCTTCCCATTTGTCCTATCCTGTCCCTCCAAAAAAATGCCCCTTCCTCCCCCTTCGCCGCTCTCCCCGTATTTTGGCCCGTACAGCTACCCCAGCTGCCCAGCCCCCAACTCACCACTCCCCAGCTGTACGGGCTACCCCAGAGCAGCAGCCCATCCCTCCCCAACCCAATCCCATCCCTCCCCAACACAATCCCATCCCTCCCCCCTGTCTCAACCTTCATTGTCCTGGGTGTCGGATTGTCCTTCCCAGGCACAGCTGTAAGTATCATTCAAAATCAACATTATAAGATACTTAAAGGTACACTGAAGGCAAATTGTTTCTATTGTGATTCAAATAGAGCATGCAACGTTAATGACATTTATAATTTACTACTCTTATCAATTATTCTTCATTCTCTTGCTATCTTTATTGAAACAAAGAAATGCCTCCAATTATGTTTTAATAAAACAAAATCTGGACATCATTTTTTTATTGTTGGATGAATGTATCCATCAATCAGCAGGGACAACCAAAGTTGATACCCAAAAATGGCCTGCCCTATAAACTTACATTCTTGCATTTCAAATATAGCTAGAGAATTCAAACATTTAAAGAATACGAGTAAATTAATAAATCTTTTTAATGTCATGCTCTATCTGAATCAGTAACTCAAATATTTAGGTTTACTGTCCCTTTAATTTGATATCACTACATATACCAATCACCACTATTTGGATCCAACAATTTATATACAAATGTTCATACATTATCTCTTGTATAACCCAGTGGGAATGTAATTTCTTCTGGTTGCTATGTTTACACAGCTTGTCCTCAACGCCAAAATGTTTAAGGATAGGTGTGCCTACCACAGTATAACAAAAATCTTTAAATTGCTAATATAAGTACAATGTAAATCCTTTTACAAGATTTTAGACACTCAAGCTGTAAAAGTGGATCATCAAAAACCAATTAAAGGGGACAACATGCTGGATTAAAATGTCCATTTAATGGTTTATGTCTGTCTGAATAACATATTTCATGTGTAAATAATCAATGTCAACAAATTAATTTAAATAATTATTTGTCTTTATGATGACAATGTATCTTTGCTTTTTATTTTGTCTGTTGTGTAATTATCATTAATATTTGATTTTTTTTCTTTATTTTAGGCTGTGACTCAACATGGCTCACGCTAGAAGGTCTAGCACGCGTAGAGCAGGCCGTGTTGAGGAACGCAGCTGTCCTGAGAGGGATGGCCGACACCATGCAGGCCCAGCTACAGGTTCAGCATATGACTCTACGTCAGATGAGGCGGTGGAACTCAATGCTTGAATCTGTAGCTGGACAGGCACAGGACGATGAAGGGGATGACCAGTAAGTGGAGGATCTGGAGATGCTCCAAGGGCGCAGATAAGTATCCTCCGTCCACATGTTGATGTTTGTTTTTATGGTTGCCATTTGGCCTTTTTTTCTGGTTATTGTTGTGCCTGTTGCACTCTTTTACCTTGTCATATGTCTCCAATGGGGCTATGCTGGCCCTTGGCAACTCTCTTCATGGACTGTGATGCACTCTGTTGCCTTGTCATATGGCTCCAAAGGGGCTATGCTGGCCCTTGGCAACTCTCTTCATGGACTGTGATGCACTCTGTTACCTTGTCATATGGCTCCAATGGGGCTATGCTGGCCCTTGGCAACTCTCTTCATGGACTGTGATGCACTCTGTTACCTTGTCATATGGCTCCAATGGGGCTATGCTGGCCCTTGGCAACTCTCTTCATGGACTGTGATGCACTCTGTTACCTTGTCATATGGCTCCAATGGGGCTATGCTGGCCCTTGGCAACTCTCTTCATGGACTGTGATGCACTCTGTTACCTTGTCATATGGCTCCAATGGGGCTATGCTGGCCCTTGGCAACTCTCTTCATGGACTGTGATGCACTCTGTTACCTTGTCATATGGCTCCAATGGGGCTATGCTGGCCCTTGGCAACTCTCTTCATGGACTGTGATGCACTCTGTTACCTTGTCATATGGCTCCAATGGGGCTATGCTGGCCCTTGGCAACTCTCTTCATGGACTGTGATGCACTCTGTTACCTTGTCATATGGCTCCAATGGGGCTATGCTGGCCCTTGGCAACTCTCTTCATGGACTGTGATGCACTCTGTTACCTTGTCATATGGCTCCAATGGGGCTATGCTGGCCCTTGGCAACTCTCTTCATGGACTGTGATGCACTCTGTTACCTTGTCATATGGCTCCAATGGGGCTATGCTGGCCCTTGGCAACTCTCTTCATGGACTGTGATGCACTCTGTTACCTTGTCATATGGCTCCAATGGGGCTATGCTGGCCCTTGGCAACTCTCTTCATGGACTGTGATGCACTCTGTTACCTTGTCATATGGCTCCAATGGGGCTATGCTGGCCCTTGGCAACTCTCTTCAGGGACTGTGATGCACTCTGTTACCTTGTCATATGGCTCCAATGGGGCTATGCTGGCCCTTGGCAACTCTCTTCATGGACTGTGATGCACTCTGTTACCTTGTCATATGGCTCCAATGGGGCTATGCTGGCCCTTGGCAACTCTCTTCATGGACTGTGATGCACTCTGTTACCTTGTCATATGGCTCCAATTTTCCTGATCTTTACAAGATTATTTATAAACGTTGTTGATGTTTTCTGACATACTAATAAAAGACATGTCATTGCACGACTTTGTCCTCCTTATTCATGTCATTGATTGAAATCTCTAGTTTATCTGGTTGATCCTTAAAGGGACCTTACCAAAAATAATGGTGTTTCCTCAATCATATATGTAATACAATTGTAAATGACTTTAAGATTAACATCTCCAATGTAATTTTATTATTTGTCTTTATATATTTTTCGAAAAGCTTTATCATTGCATGATTATGATTAGCATAGTAATTTTTTTATATATGTATATATAGATTGTTATTTGTGTATATATATATGTATATTTCAAATTTAACATCCATGTGTGTATTTATAAACTCTGCATGAATTGATGCACCTTTAACAAATGATCTGAGGATTGATACAATGATATAATCCCTGTAAAGTGTTCATTTTATTGAAATAGTATTGTCTCTGTGTATCCTCTTTTTAAAAATAAAAATCATGTCCCTTTAAGTGATGCTGAGCACAATTGTTAATGAATGGATTTCCATTTCTAAAGCGTTTTTGTCCTTTTTACATGAACAAGGACATATAATCTTATTAATAAACAATCTTATTGTAATGTTGACAGCACATGTATTTCATTTTCAATTCTATATTATTGCAAAAGTGTAACCAAATCAATCTCTGTGTGTAATGCGCATATTTTAGATGAGTAATATGTTTTTCCAAATATTTTTAAAAAATACTTCTCCTCCTATATATGGCTATAGGTAGGCTGACCATATTTCAACTTGAATAAATGACACGTTTGATCAATACATGTGTCATTATTGTTATTCAAAAACAATCTAAACATATCTTAAAACATCAATGGCATATGTATTTCTCATGTGTATCTTTTAAATGTTAAAGATATACACCATAGCTATAGTTAAAGGGACAGTCAAGTCCGAAAAGATGATTCATGATTTTGTGACATTCCTAGATAGCAATCTAGACACATACTAGTTACTAAAATATAAATACGTTTCTTATTGATATGCCAAGCTGTCAACTGAGTCCTTGTATTGGCTGCGTTTTTTCAGCGATCTCGGATGCGCCATGTTGCTTAAGACGTCACCTGCCAGGCTGTCCAATGATTCCTTGTATTGAGTGACGTTTTTACGCGATCAAGGATGCACCTTTTATTGGATGGCGTTTTTACGCGATCAAGGATGCGCCTTTTTTTGGTTTGCGTTCTTACGCGATTAAGGATGCGCCTTTTTTTTGGTTTGCGTTCTTACGTGATCAAGAATGCGCATTTTATTGGATTGCGTTTTTACGTGATCAAGGAGGCGCCATGTTAATTAAGACGTCACATGCAAAGGTGTAAAAAACGTCTGATTGTATTACGTAGTCCCGCAATATTTGTTTGTGCACGTTAAACACGTTTGTGAATGAGAAGACAAGTTTAAAACCATGGCGAATATGGATTGTGTGCATCATGTTACATTGTTGACCCATAGCTGATAATGACCACCACATTCTCTTTTGCTGGATGTCTGGTTGAATAAACGAACAAAAGCAAAATGTTTTCATGCATAAGATATTTCGAGGCAAGTACAAATCTCTATAGTCCATGTTGTTTAATATGTTTGTCAACAATATGTTCCTTTTTATGAAAAATGACTGTTGTGTTTAATGTTAAAGATATCTAATTCATAAATATGCGCTATTGTATTATAATAAAGTAATCAATATGCATTTATCTTTATCATATGCTAAATATATGATGCCGACTTCTTCTAAATGTAATTTCGTCGTATATTTTATTAAAGGTTCATTAGACACTCAATTAAAAACCAAAATATTTTATTTGGTCTCTAGTTATATAGTCCATTGTTTACCAAATACACGTCTCATTTTGCTTCTGTTCAAATAAAATTGAAGTAATTTTCAGACTCCTCGCCAAGCCTCAAAGTTTCATGTGAGTACCATCTCCAGCTTTCTCCTGTTTGTGTAAAGGGTCTTTAGATATGTTAATGATGGGGTATTGTCTTGTTTTACGGTTGTTATGGGGGTTCATCTATTTTTTCAATAGAGATAACCCGATTTTCTTTGAAAGTGTTTAAAGCTTTTTAATATTGATTTTGATATCAGTATATGTTAATCTTGTTGTTTCTAGTAGTGTCTATTACATGCAGTTCTGTTAAAAAGATAGTATACTGTCCCTTTAATGCAAATGTTGATTTTTGTATCCTGTATGAGTTCCACATTGGTTAATCTCCAAATATATTATTGTTAGCATATTTTTCCCCCCACTCCTAAAAGGACTTTAAACCATATTCATTGTTAAAACAAATGTCTTTCTAAAAAAAAAAATAACACAATAATGTCTCTTTAAGAAAATAGACTTTATTTAACACGTCAATATAAATCTGTTTTCAATATTTATTGTTTGAACAAGTACATGTAGATATACCAACAATCTGCAAATATTATATGTTAGCATATGTAATTTTGTTAAAGGGACAGTTTAGAAAACAAATAATATTTTGCATTATGAAAAAAGTCAATTTTGTAATATCAATGATATCAAAGGTTTCTCCCCAATTAATCATTTGTCTGTGTTTATTTTAATTTGCTAGCTAAACCTATGAGGTTCGTGTGCACATTTCTTAGAGCTTGAAGAGTGCATGTAATCATTATGCAATTTGACCACTAGAGGGCATTTGGATATCATTTGTATATCTAAAACCTTGAGCTCATACAGCATATTTACCATGTATTGATCATTGATGTCTAAAATGTTGTTATGTCAGAACAACAAATAAGTGGTCATTTTTCATAGGCATAGATCCAAGGGTAAGCACATAAGTCACACGTATTTCTCCATGTTTTGTTGTTTCCAACTTGATAATGCGTAATACAGTGTTTTCTTTGTAATCAATAATTTTCTGACTGTCCCTTTAAGCTGTGTTATTGGCATTCAAACAGTAATATGCCATCATGGATAATTGTAATGGTCATTTTGTTAGCGATTCGGGAAACAGTTTGAACATCACATCACAGAAACCAATCAATATCATGAACAAGGATAGGTATGTGATGTGGTTTTCACACACTTATAACCCACACTCTGCAAACAATCTGCCTCCATGGACCCGGTCCCATAGAAGTAGATTATATACAGAGTGTGGTCCACAAGTGTATGAAAACCACATCATCACATACCTATCCATTACACATTAAATAAAAAAATAATTAAACATGAAAACAAATACTTCCTTCCTCTTCCTTCCCCTCTTCCCACGGGGCTGAGGCTCTGGGAGGGTCAACTGCCGACTCCGACGAGTTCTCATTGGAGATGTTGTGGGAAGAGTGGAAGGAAGAGTACTGGGACAACCAAGGTGAGGAGGAGGAGATGGGCCGGCAGGAGGAGATGATGGGCCGGCAGGAGAAGATGGCCCGGCAGGAGAAGATGGCCCGGCAGGAGAAGATGGCCCGGCAGGAGAAGATGGCCTGGCAGGAGCAGGAGGCCCAGCAGCAGGAGGCCCAGCAGCAGGAGGCACAGGAGCAGGAGGCACAGGAGCAGGAGGCAGACCAGCAGATGGCGTACCAGGAGGCAGACCAGCAGGAGGCAGACCAGCATGCGCCTCCCGGAAGAAATTAAACATCTCTTGTTGGAGTCTAAAGGTTCTGTTTTGGCCTTCTTCTATTCGAGTAAGGAGGTGTATGATTTGTGTTTGGCCTTCAATGATTTTGTTTTGTCCTTCAATAATTCTAGTTCTGCCTTCTATATTTTGTATCCGGGAGTTACGCATCTGGTCAATGTAGTCTAGTAGAACCTGCACCTCCGCTATTTCCTCTTGTTGTGCACGGCGGGGTGCCCGTGCACGGCGGCCTGCTGGTGCACGGCGGCCTGCTGGTCCTTGAGGGGCCTCTGCTTCCAGGGCCTCTTTGTCAAGGGGGGCCTCTTTGTCAAGGGGGGCCTCTTCCCTCCGAGGTGGAGATTCATCCCCACCACTCTCATCCCGGGGAAAAGGAGGAGCCTGTAGTTGCTGTGCTGCCTCCTCCCCAGACTCTGTATATTTGAAAAATAAATAAATGTATATATTAGCATATTTCCAAATAAAGCTTTAAATTACTTAGCTTACGATACAATTACAAATGCAGCCTCATTAATCCACTTTGAAATCTAACAATCAAAATACGATTTCCGCATTTTCTAAACCCTGTTTGTGATATCTGTGGTCAATCTGAATGTTTTAGCGTTTGTTTTCAGTCTGTTTAAATGCACACCTAACCTATAACCTAGATACTGATGTAACCGCAAAGTAATTGTGAATGCGTGTAAACAACGTAATAGCATTAATCTGATCCTTAAAGAGACATGAAACCCAATGTTTTATCTTTCATGATTTAGAAGCATACAATTATAATCAACTTTCTAATGTAATTCTCTTATCTAATTAGCTTCATTCTCTGGATATTCTTTGCTGAAAAGCATATCTAGATATGCTTAGAAGCTGCTGATTGGTAGCTGAATATAGCTGCCTCCTGTGATTGGTTCACCGTGTGCATGGCTATTTCTTCATTAAAGTATATCTAAAGAATTATTCAAATTAGGTAATATAAGTAAATTGGAATGTTGTTTAAAATTGTATTCTCTACCTTAATCATGAAAGGGAAGGTTTGCGTATAGTGTCCCTTGAAATACATTTGTATGTTAATTTATTCTTAAATGAGCTTACCGTCATATGAGAATTGCAGGTTCCCGGTATCAATTCCTCCGATACCGACTATATCCACCTCGGAGATGCTGGGACGCAACATTTCCTCCCATCGGCAGTAATCGATTTCCAGTGCAGGGCCGCCACCGGTTCCTGCGGCATGTTGGGCCTCCCGGCTTAACTTTTTTTTAAGATCCATCTTGCAGTCCCGGTAGCGATGTTTAATAGAGTCCATATCTCTGTTCCGGCCACCCACTGCATTGACTGCATTCCTTATCTCATGCCAGAGCTTCCTCTTCTCAGTCGGGGTGGTCTTCTGATGCTGCAGCCTCCTATACCTGGCCATATAGGCTTCTACGAGGGCCTCCTTCTCCTCCATAGAAAACCTTGCCTCCCTAGTCGCCTTGGCCTTCCCCTGTGACGATGCCCTCTGTTTCCTGGACTGTGAAGCCCTACTCTGTCCGCCACTGGGCCCAGCCACTTGTTCATCTTGAACCAAGTGGCTGGGTCCACCCACCGCTTCCACCCCCGCTTCCTGCCCCCCTTCCTGCCCCCCTTCCTGTCCTGTTCCTCTCCCCCTCCCTCTCCTCCCCCCTCTACCTCTCCCCTGCCTGCCCTCCATCTCTTCCCTAAACTAAACCCCAAATAAGCAACCCAAAAGTGAGTGTGATCAAATGAAAGGGGGTCAAAATAAAGAACTAAAAAGACCAAAAAAAGTCCATAAAGTGTGAAAGGGATATAAATAAAAGAGGGTAAGGAGTATTTAAATGAACAAAATGAAGAATAAGACTAAAAGGAGGATATGTAAACTAAATGTAACTAGGGGATGGGGATGGGGTATGGGATAAGAGTAAATGGGATGAAAGGGAATGGGAGTACAGGGAATGGGGTATGGAGTGTAGTATGAGAGGGTATGGGGTATGGAGTGTATGTAGTGTTATTGATAAGTGTATGTATGTATTGAATGTGTTTGCGTGTAAATGTGTTAAATGTACAGAAAAAGCACTCGCACACTCACCCAAACCAACTGTCGTTCACTAACTCACACTAGCACTAACTCTCTAACTCACACTAGCACTAACTCTCTAACTCACACTACCACTAACTCTCACTCCCACTCCCACTAACTCTCACTACCACTAACTCTCTAACTCCCACTACCACTAACTGACTCACAATAATGCACCAAATCTCTAAGCTCCAATCTCCAAAAACCCAACAGCAACACAGTGAGAGAAGCCATTCTTGTGTGGTGCTTATATACCCTGTGTAAATGTGTAATGATGTACCGGTTTGCGTTGTAAATTGTGTTCAGGTGTGCTTTATTCTTACTTATTATTAGGTGTGTGAATTTGCGCATGCTCATTTGGAGTTATTTTTTAAGGAATGTGTAGAATGCGATGATGTCATAGTGGTCGTTTTCTATAACATTGTCCAATAGTATTATGTTTAAATGTTAATTTGCGATGGTGTGGTATTAGTGAAGTACTGTATATGTATGTTTGTCCTAATATATAGTAATATTGAATGCGAGTATTTTGCTAGTGTATGATTATTATTTTTTTTCCTTGTTGTTATTTTCCGTATTTCCGCATCTTAAAGTATATGCGTATTCCCTGTATTTTATTTAAATAAAATTGCCCCAGCTTCTGAATGTGTAATGCTTATGTGCTTTGTTTAGTGATTGTTGTTGTGACATTTGCGGCGTGTTATTGTTGTGCATGATGTGGTATGCGTCATATGACCAAGCTGTGCGTATTTCTCGCGAGATCGAGTGTTAGATGAAAAAAGCATGATTGTTTGCATTTCCATTGATCTCTATGGGAGACTGTCTAACGCGGGCAGGATTCCGCGTGTGAAATACACGCGTTAGGAGTATCGTTAGAAGGTATTTTTTGAACTCTAAATACCGGCGGTAAACAGTTAGACATAAACCACGCGTAGCTAACGCACCCCATCTACCGCAAAACTCTAAATCTAGAAGCTAGATAGCTATGCTTAAAGGGACAGTATACTATAAAATTGTTTTTCCCTTAAAGGGTCATGATACCCAAATGTTGAAACACATGAAAGTGATGCAGCATAGCTGTAAAAAGCTGACTAGAAAATATCACCTGATCATCTCTATGTAAAAAAGAAAGATATTTTACTCAGTAGCCACATCCCATTGTAAAGGACTTTCAAGCAGTAAATCAGTATGTCTGTCCCGGGACAGCTAAGGGATTGAGCCTTGTGAACTCTCATGTTGTTTCCCTATTCAGTTTAAGGAAGTATACTATAAAATCTCATGAGAGTTAAGTGAAATCTCATGAGAGTTAAGTGAAATCTCATATGATCACAGTAAAAGAGTTCATGACCTCAGCACTGTTGATGCTGATTGGCTGCAGTTCATTTCTTCATTTTTAAAAATGTTTTACCTGCAGCTGGGCAGCAGCTGAGTATAACTTTTTACAAAGAACTTACTCAGCTGAGCTGAGGAAGTTGTGAGGTAAAATATCTTCCTTTTTTACATAGAGATGCTCAGGTGATATTTTCCTGTCAACTGTTTACAGTTATACTGCATCAGTTTCAAGTGATTTAGCATATGAGTATTATGTCCCTTTAATGTGTTTCCAATTAATTTGTTACCAGCTGCAGAGTATAAAATGTATGAGATTTGCTTTTTTAAGGGTTATTTGTGTATATGAATTAGCTGATTTTGTGTTTTGAAGCCACAACCTACTAAAATGTGTTGAGCTTGTAGGTATAATCAGATCTCATTACTTTTTCACATTGTGTACATATACCTACTTCTGCTTCGTTATCGTATATCTGTCCATAAACCAATCACCAATACTTGGAGAGAACAATGGAAAATTAAATTTTACCTTATCTCTTCTATAACCCACTGGGAGTGTAAATTCTTCTTTCACTGGCTGTGTTAACACAGCTTGGCCTAGAGGCCAAAAACTTTAAGGATAGGTGTGGATACCACAGGCTACATAAACTATTTCAGATGCTAATATAAGGGCAATGGAAATACTTATAAACAATATAATACACTCCAGCAGGTAAAGTGGATCATTGGGAACAAATTAAAGGGGAGAACATTTTTGAGTAAACTGTCCCTTTAAGTATCCTTTTATGGTGTTAATTATTTTTGGCAAGCCATTAACCTTTAAAACAGACATCCTCAAACTTGGCCCTCCAGAGGTTTTGGAACTACATTTCCCATGATGCTCAGCCAGCATATCAGCTGGCTGAGCATCATGGGAAATGTAGTTCCAAAACCTCTGGAGGGCCAAGTTTGAGGATGTCTGCTTTAAAGTGTCTGTCATTAAAAAAAAAATCATTGAGTAGTTTACAAAGCTATGAGATTTTTGTTTTAAGCTTGCTAACTTACCCCAACAGAGGTGCAAAGTGCATATTTTAAAATATATGTACATTCTGTTGCTACTAAAGCAGCTGAGTCAATCACAGTTGAGTGTTGCAAGAGCAAACTGGTCTTTTATACAAAAAGGCTAGAGTTGCTAAGCAACAGACTCTCAGTCGTGACTTTCCCTTTAAAATTACCAATAGCGGGAGAGTTACACGTTACAAAAACTTTGAGCAGTTGTAAACCAGTAGAAGGAGGTATGTAAACTGGACAGAAAATGCAAACCAGTGTCACTTTATAGCAGCCAAATTTGAGTCTCAAAGTTAACATCACCAGTGGGAACCTAACCTATAGATTGGGTACTCACAAAGATATGTAACAAATTATTATGCTTTATATAGAGGTTAGAATAAATAAATGGAGACTGGTACAGATACAGAAGGATTACAGGAAATGTGGTGATTTGCCAAAATCCTTTCAATGACAATGTCCCTTTAAAGCAGTTTTTAGTAAGTGCTTTACCTCTCTTGTACATTTCTGAGCTCTCCACCTATTCTCTGCTATAGCTAATAATTTGTACCACCATAATACTGTTGTCATCATATTAGCTCTGTGTCTTGCATCTTTTACATAGGTTAATAAACTTATGGATCCCCAAATTTTCCATTTCTACCACGCTTGACCTTATACCTGAGTTTAAACAATTGGGTGTTACAGATCTATTTTCTGATGAAACTGATCTCTCTAGTATTACAGGAGAATCAACCCTTAAAGTCTCTAAGGTAAGAGTTTTGTACATTTTTGTTCCTAAAACTTTAAAATCATGGAAACCATGCATTGTATGTCTTTAAAGTTTACTTCTATTCTCAAATTTACTTATTTCTCAATGTGGGCTAGATTACAAGAGGAGCACTAATTTATTGCACGCCCGTAAAATGCCGAATTTGCCTGTTTACGGGCATGCAATAAATAACCAGCCATTACAAGTGGCTGTTTTTTGCTTCTGCGAACTTGCGGTGGCAATTAACACTTAGAAAATTAACCAGAGATGCAATCTCTGATTAATTTTCCTAAAGTGCCCCTATTGGCCCCAAATTTAAGCATTTTAGTTTTTTATAAAAAAAAATTGCATTTTTTTTAAAAATAAAAAACAACTTTATGAAGCAGTTTTTAGGGGTTCAATTTGGCGGGTGAGGGGTGTTAGAAAAAAATGGCACTGTAAAGTGCCTTTACATTGTGGTCTATGGGGACTGTATATTCCCTGTAAATATATATGTATATGCTTATATCTGCACATATAAATATATAAACATATAAAAATATATATGTATATATTCATATACATATATATATTTTACTTTTGCTGCCCATCGCACGGCTTGAGAACGAGGCTCCCATTGGAGCTTATGGTAGCGCAATCTTGTGAGCGCAATGCTTTTCTGCAATGCGAATTCAAAGTCGCGTTCGCATTGCGGCTAACTTGTAATACCACCGCACATTTGCAAACACGATAATTTGCTCTTCACTTGTGATCTAGCCCAGTATTGTTTATTGAAACTTAGCTCCTTTCAATGACAGCAGTGTTTATAGTGTGCTCATGAGCTTCCCTAGGTACGGAAAAGAGTCCATGGGCCCTATTATAAAAAAAATCACAGGATGTGACTTGAAAAACTGTACCAACACTCCCAGGTGCTCCCTCAAGGAATTCCCAAAAAAAGGGCTGCCCCTACTAGTGGTGGCATCTCCAGAAATGAAATATAAGACAGTATTTACCGGAGGGGAAACACAGCGAGAGGAGTGGGTTTGAGACAGAGTGTGACATGTCATGAGTGGGGTCAGATGTGTCGTTGGCAGGTTCAGATGGAGCGGGGGCTTGGGTAGAAAAAAGTAATGAATGGATGATCAAAGTTGGGGGGGGCACATAGAATGCCATGGTGAGTTTCAAAATACCTCCCATAGAACTTTGCAAGAAAGGGAACTTTTGCTGGTAAGAATGAAGTTAGCAGGGAGCAGGGGACAAACTTTTAAAATGTAATAGTGCATCTAATACAAACCAGATTAGCCTGTTTAGATTTGCATGCATTTTTCTATTATGGTAATAAGTGTTGCGCATCATGTGAACCTTGCCACATTTAGGCTTGAGAGATAAAACAGGGAGCACTGCAGGGGGGAATATTTATTTTAATAAATACGCTGAGACCTGGCATAAATCTCTTATTAATGCTCATGGAATGCCCCTTCATCTCACTAGCAGAGGTGAGGAAACACATTATACAATAAGGGAAAACACATGTTTTGAATTTATAACTTACTTAGTAACAATTTCACATCATTTTTGGAATCTACAATGTTTTATCACAATTTCTACCATGTGCATTAAATAGGATTTTTTGTCTGGATAATTTCAATACAAATTTTCATTTTTCAATAAAATATGATTTCTGCAGAACAATTTTGTTAGAATTTTGGATGCAATTGAACAGCACATTTTTTTTTACTTTTTATTTCATTATTTAATTTATTTGTTTTATAATCTCTTCCAACAAAAATCAACAAGGAAGCAAAGCAAATTTGATAATAGAAATACATTGAAAACTTTTTTTTTTAAAAAAACATAATTTATGCTTACCTGATAAATTTATTTCTCTTGTAGTGTATCCAGTCCACGGATCATCCATTACTTGTGGGATATATTCCCTTCCCAACAGGAAGTTGCAAGAGGATCTGCTATATAGCTCCTCCCCTCACATGTCATATCCAGTCATTCGACCGAAACAAGACGAGAAAGGAGAAACCATAGGGTGCAGTGGTGACTGTAGTTTAATTAAAAATTTAGACCTGCCTTAAAAGGACAGGGCGGGCCGTGGACTGGATACACTACAAGAGAAATAAATTTATCAGGTAAGCATAAATTATGTTTTCTCTTGTTAAGTGTATCCAGTCCACGGATCATCCATTACTTGTGGGATACCAATACCAAAGCTTAAGTACACGGATGATGGGAGGGACAAGGCAGGAACTTAAACGGAAGGAACCACTGCCTGTAGAACCTTTCTCCCAAAAACAGCCTCTGAAGAAGCAAAAGTGTCAAATTTGTAAAATTTTGAAAAAGTGTGAAGCGAAGACCAAGTCGCAGCCTTGCAAATTTGTTCAACAGAGGCCTCATTTTTTGAGGCCCAGGTGGAAGCCACAGCTCTAGTAGAATGAGCTGTAATCCTTTCAGGGGGCTGCTGTCCAGCAGTCTCATAGGCTAAGCGTATTATGCTTCTAAGCCAAAAGGAGAGAGAAGTTGCCGAAGCCTTTTGACCTCTCCTCTGCCCAGAGTAAACAACAAACAGGGCAGATGTTTGACGAAAATCTTTAGTTGCCTGTAAGTAGAACTTCAAGGCACGGACTACGTCCAGATTATGTAAAAGACGTTCCTTCTTTGAAGAAGGATTAGGGCACAATGATGGGACAACAATCTCTTGATTGATATTCCTGTTAGAAACCACCTTAGGTAAAAACCCAGGTTTAGTACGCAGAACTACCTTGTCTGAATGGAAAATCAGATAAGGAGAATCACAATGTAAGGCAGATAACTCCGAGACTCTTCGAGCTGAGGAAATAGCCATCAAAAACAGAACTTTCCAAGGTAAAAGTTTAACATCAATGGAATGAAGGGGTTCAAACGGAACTCCTTGAAGAACTTTAAGAACCCAGTTTAAGCTCCACGGAGGAGCAACAGTTTTAAACACAGGCTTAATTCTAGCCAAAGCCTGACAAAAAGCCTGGACGTCTGGAACTTCTGCCAGACGCTTGTGCAAAAGAATAGACAGAGCAGAGATCTGTCCCCTTAACTAACTAGCTGATAAGCCTTTTTCCAAACCCTCTTGGAGAAAGGACAATATCCTAGGAATCCTAACCTTACTCCATGAGTAACTCTTGGATTCGCACTAATACAGGTATTTACGCCATATCTTATGGTAGATTTTCCTGGTAACAGGCTTTCGTGCCTGTATTAAGGTATCAATAACTGACTCGGAGAAGCCACGCTTTGATAGGATCAAGCGTTCAATCTCCATGCAGTCAGTCTCAGAGAAATTAGATTTGCATGATTGAAAGGACCTTGTATTAGCAGGTCTTGTCTCAGAGGTAGAGTCCATGGTGGACAGGACGACATGTCCACTAGGTCTGCATACCAGGTCCTGCGTGGCCACGCAGGCGCTATCAGAATCACTGATGCTCTCTCCTGCTTGATCTTGGCAATCAGTCGAGGGAGCAGAGGAAATAGTGGAAACACATAAGCCAGGTTGAAGAACCAAGGAGCTGCTAGAGCATCTATCAGCGTCGCTCCCGGGTCCCTGGACCTGGATCCGTAACGAGGAAGCTTGGCGTTCTGGCAAGATGCCATGAGATCCAGTTCTGGTTTGCCCCAACGATGGACCAGTTGAGCAAACACCTCCGGATGGAGTTCCCACTCCCCCGGATGAAAAGTCTGACGACTTAGAAAATCCGCCTCCCAGTTCTCCACGCCTGGGATGTGGATCGCTGACAAGTGGCAAGAGTGAGACTCTGCCCAGCGAATTATCTTTGAGACTTCTAACATCGCTAGGGAACTCCTGGTTCCCCCTTGATGGTTGATGTAAGCCACAGTCGTGATGTTGTCCGACTGAAATCTGATGAACCTCAGTGTTGCTAACTGAGGCCAAGCTAGAAGAGCATTGAATATGGCTCTTAACTCCAGAATATTTATTGGGAGGAGTTTCTCCTCCTGAGTCCACGATCCCTGAGCCTTCAGGGAGTTCCAGACTGCGCCCCAGCCTAGAAGGCTGGCATCTGTTGTTACAATCGTCCAATCTGGCCTGCGAAAGGTCATACCCTTGGACAGATGGACCCGAGATAGCCACCAGAGAAGAGAATCTCTGGTCTCTTGATCCAGATTAAGTAGAGGGGACAAATCTGAGTAATCCCCATTCCACTGACCTAGCATGCACAATTGCAGCGGTCTAAGATGCAGGCGCGCAAATGGCACTATGTCCATTGCCGCTACCATTAAGCCGATTACTTCCATGCACTGAGCCACTGACGGGCGTGGAATAGAATGAAGGACACGGCAAGCATTTAAAAGTTTTGATAACCTGGACTCAGAGGAAGGAGACTCTTGTGAGTGGCAATAGAGAACTCTTTTCCACGTTCACTTTCCACCCATGCGACCTCAGAAATGCCAGAACTATCTCTGTATGAGACTTGGCAATTTGAAAGCTTGATGCCTGTATCAGGATGTCGTCTAGATACGGAGCCACCGCTATACCTTGCGGTCTTAGAACCACCAGAAGTGAGCCCAGAACCTTTGTAAAGATTCTCGGGGCTGTAGCCAACCCGAAGGGGAGAGCTACAAATTGGTAATGCCTGTCTAGAAAGGCAAATCTTAGGAACCGATGATGATCTTTGTGAATCGGTATGTGAAGGTAGGCATCCTTTAAGTCCACTGTGGTCATGTACTGACCCTCTTGGATCATGGGTAGGATGGTCCCAATAGTTTCCATTTTGAATGATGGAACTCTTAGGAATTTGTTTAAGATCTTTAGGTCCAAGATTGGTCTGAAGGTTCCCTCTTTCTTGGGAACCACAAACAGATTTGAATAAAATCCCTGCCCTTGTTCCGTCCGCATAACTGGGTGGATCACCCCCATTACTAGGAGGTCTTGTACACAGCTTAGGAATGCCTCTTTCTTTATCTGGTTTTCTGATAACCTTGAAAGATGAAATCTCCCTTGAGGAGGAGAAGCCTTGAAGTCCAGAAGATATCCCTGAGATATGATCTCCAACGCCCAGGGATCCTGGACATCTCTTGCCCATGCCTGGGCGAAGAGAGAAAGTCTGCCCCCCACTAGATCCGTTTCCGGATAGGGGGCCGTTCTTTCATGCTGTCTTGGGGGCAGCAGCAGGTTTTCTGGCCTGCTTGCCCTTGTTCCAGGACTGGTTAGGTTTCCAGGCCTGTCTGGAATGAGCAACAGTTCCTTCCTGTTTTGGAGCGGAGGAAGTTGATGCTGCTCCTGCCTTGAAATTTCGAAAGGCACAAAAATTAGAGTGTTTGGCCTTTGATTTGGCCCTGTCCTGAGGAAGGGTATGACCCTTACCTCCAGTAATGTCAGCAATAATTTCTTTCAAGCCGGGCCCGAATAAGGTCTGCCCCTTGAAAGGAATATTAAGTAATTTAGATTTAGAAGTCACGTCAGCTGACCAGGATTTAAGCCATAGCGCCCTCTGCGCCTGGATGGCAAATCCGGAGTTCTTAGCCGTTAATTTAGTCAAATGTACAATGGCATCAGAAACAAATGAGTTAGCTAGCTTAAGTGATTTAAGCTTGTCCATAATTTCATCCAATGGAGCTGTGTGAATGGCCTCTTCCAGAGACTCAAACCAGAATGCCGCAGCAGCAGTGACAGGCGCAATGCATGCAAGGGGCTGCAGGATAAAACCTTGTTGAACAAACATTTTCTTAAGGTAACCTTCTAATTTTTTATCCATTGGATCCGAAAAAGCACAACTGTCCTCAACTGGGATAGTGGGACGCTTTGCTAAAGTAGAAACTGCTCCCTCCACCTTAGGGACCGTTTGCCATAAGTCCCGTGTAGTGGCATCTATTGGGAACATTTTTCTAAATATAGGAGGAGGGGAAAAGGGCACACCAGGTCTATCCCACTCCTTGCTAATAATTTCTGTAAGCCTTTTAGGTATAGGAAAAACATCAGTGCACACCGGCACCGCATAGTATCTATCCAGCCTACACAATTTTTCTGGAATTGCAACTGTGTTACAGTCGTTCAGAGCAGCTAAAACCTCCCCAAGCAATACGCGGAGGTTCTCAAGCTTAAATTTAAAATTAGAGATCTCTGAATCAGGTTTCCCCAGATCAGATCCTTCACCCACAGAATGAAGCTCTCCGTCCTCATGTTCTGCAAACTGTGACGCAGTATCAGACATGGCTCTTACAGCACCTGCGTGCTCTGCATCTCTCCTAATCCCAGAGCTATCGCGCTTGCCTCTCAATTCTGGCAATCTAGATAATACTTCTGACAGTGTATTATTCATGATTGTAGCCATGTCCTGTAAAGTAATTGCTATGGGCGTCCCTGATGTACTTGGGGCCATAATAGCATGCGCCCCCTGAGCGGGAGGCGAAGGTACTGACACGTGAGAAGAGTTAGTCGGCATAACTTCCCCCTCGTTGTCTGGTGATAATTCTTTTATAGATAAAGACTGATCTATATTATTTAAAGTGAAATCAATACATTTAGTACACATATTCCTATGGGGCTCCACACTGGCTTTCAAACATAATGAACAAGTAGATTCATCTATGTCAGACATGTTTAAACAGACTAGCAATAAGACTGGCAAGCTTGAAAAACACTTTACAACAAGTTTACAAGCAAAATAAAAAACGCTACTGCGCCTTTAAGAAGCACAAAACCTGTCTCAAGTTGAAATAGCAATGAACCAAAGCAGTTATATCAACCAAATTTTCACAGTAAATGTATTAAGTTAGCAGAGCATTGCACCCACTTGCAAATGGATGATTAACCCCTTAATACCCGAAACGGAATAACAATAGAAAAAAACGTTTTTTAAAGCAGTCACACACACTGTCACAGCTCTGCTGTGACTTTTTTCCTCCCTCAATATGACTTTTGAAGCCTTTTGAGCCCTCTAGAGAAGTCCTGGATCATGCAGGAAGAAGCAAGAAGTCTGAGTCTGAATTTTTACTGTGCAAAAAAGCGCTAAAATAGGCCCCTCCCACTCATATTACAACAGTGGGAAGCCACAGTTAACTGTTTCTATGCAGAAATTAGCCAGCCATGTGGAAAAAATTATGCCCCAATAAGTTTTATCACCAAATGTACGTTAAAAAACGATTAAACATCCCAGCAAACGTTTTAAAACACATTTTTTGAAGAGTATATATCTCTATTAATAAGCCTGATACCAGTCGCTACCACTGCATTTAAGGCTTTACTTACATTACTTCGGTATCAGCAGCATTTTCTTAGTCTATTCCATTCCTTAGAAAAATATTTTACTGCACATACCTTAGTTGCAGGAAACCTGCACGCCATTCCCTTTCTGAAGTTACCTCACTCCTCAGAATGTGTGAGAACAGCAAGTGGATCTTAGTTACTTCTGCTAAGATCATAGAAAACGCAGGCAGATTCTTCTTACAAATACTGCCTGAGAAAAAACAGCACACTCCGGTGCCATTTAAAAATAACAAACTTTTGATTGAAGAAATAAACTAAGTATAAAACACCACAGTCCTCTCACGACCTCCTATCTAGTTGAGGGTTGCAAGAGAAAGACTGGATATGACATGTGAGGGGAGGAGCTATATAGCAGCTCTGCTGTGGGTGATCCTCTTGCAACTTCCTGTTGGGAAGGGAATATATCCCACAAGTAATGGATGATCCGTGGACTGGATACACTTAACAAGAGAAATGATATTCTCTTTCTGAATAACAGAAGAACATTTTTGGGTTTCATATCCCTTTAAATTTCAACATAGAATACCATGAGAAATACGTAAATGAGTCAATAGAAATATTTTTTTTTAAATATTATAATAAAACAATATGCCTAAACTTTCATGTTCAGTTCCATGTCCCTTACATAAAATAGCACAATGTACTGTTTGCTTAAAGTCATTTTAAAGGTTTTAGAAAGCATATCAAATATATATTTCTACTCCCTGTATGTTTCCCAATTCTGGGTACAATCCTTTCCTTTTCTATTTGTTTTGTTTTTATATCATGGGTTTTTTATCTTTAACAAAATATTCATTGAAAGATTATAAAGTATTCATCATTTACATTAAAATAATTTACAGTAACCTCTATTCATTTGTCCTGCATGAACTCTGCATGTCTTTAGTAATGCATACAGATTATATTACTACCATTATTTTGTGTAATAGAGAAATCCCATGGATGACATTTGATTGAAATAATGAGGCATGTACTACAATAATTTTTTGGTCCCCCTATAAATAACTCAGGGATGCTACTACTACTGTTTCTAATACTAATTATAATAATAGAAACACTGACATAGATTAAAAAAAAAACAGGATTTGATTTTTTTAATTTCATTAACGACAGACAAAAAATGTTAGCCTTAGCGAGGATCCAATGTATGGCCCCTGCAGCCCAATTTAGCCTACTGAATGCATAAATGAGACCTTAGATCAAATTAATGTCTTTGGAGCCCCCTATTATTTCAGCAATAAACTTATATTAGGTCTCACATCAGATACATTATGAAGCTGGAATGCCAGACAAAATGCCCCAATTGTCCCGATCTTTGCAGGACAGTCCCAATTTTAGGGGTTCTATCGAGCTGTCCCGGGTTGCTTGTCATCTGTCCCACATTGCCACATGCATTTAAAAAAAAAATAATATATATATTTTTTTTTTATTCTATTGGTCCCATATTCAGAAGCAGTTGGCTTTTCTCTCCCAGGGTTAGATACCTATTAGATTGCCTGTGGTGTCTGGGTAAAACAGGAGTAAGAAGTCTGTATACCCTCTGACCTCATGTAATGGTGACCTCTAACCTCTGGTAGTGATAACGTCTAAACCCAGGTGATAATACTAGCATGCCTTCAGTTTTATACAATGAGCAGTGCTAACACCAGGGTAACGAACAGTGGCTTGCCAACCCCAGCACCCCATACAATGAATTACAGATACCCATATATGATGTAGTGTGTGTGTATCTGCATGTATAATTGTAAGCTATGTAGTGTGTGTGTGTATCTATATGTATAAGTGTGTGTGTGTGTGTGTGTGTGTGTGTGTAAATCTGCATGTATAATTGTATGCTATGTAGTGTGTGTGTGTATCTGCATGTATAAGTGTAAGCTATGTAGTGTGTGTATGTGTATCTGTATGTATAAGTGTGTGTATGTGTGTGTGTATCTGCATGTATCAGTGTATGCTATGTAGTGTGTGTGTGTATCTGCATGTATAAGTGTAAGCTATGCAGTGTGTGTGTATCTGTATGTATAAGTGTGTGTGTGTGTAAATCTGCATGTATAAGTGTATGCTATGTAGTGTGTGTGTATCTGTATGTATAAGTGTGTGTGTGTGTATCTGCATGTATCAGTGTATGCTATGTAGTGTGTGTATCTACATGTATAAGTGTAAACTATGTAGAGTGTGTGTGTATCTGTATGTATAAGTGTGTGTGTGTGTAAATCCGCATGTATAAGTGCATGCTATGTAGTGTGTGTGTGTATCTGCATGTATAAGTGTGTGTGTGTAAATCTGCATGTATAAGTGTAAGCTATGTAGTGTGTGGGTGTCTGCATCTATAAGTGTAAGCTATGTAGTGTGTGTGTATGTGCATCTGTATGTATAAGTTTGTGTGTGTGTTTCTGCTTGTATCAGTGTATGCTATGTAGTGTGTGTGTGTGTTTGCATGTAAAAGTGTAAGCTATGTAGTGTGTGTGTGTATCTGTATGTATAAGTGTAAACTATGTAGTGTGTGTGTATCTGTATGTATAAGTGTATACTGTGCAGTGTGTGTGTTTGCATGTAAAAGTGTAAGCTATGTAGTGTGTGTGTGTATCTGTATGTATAAGTGTAAACTATGTAGTGTGTGTGTATCTGTATGTATAAGTGTATACTGTGCAGTGTGTGTATTTGCATGTATAAGTGTAAGCCATGTAGTGTGTGTGTGTGTATCTGCATGTATAAGTGTGTGTGTAAATCTGCATGTATAAGTGTAAGCTATGTAGTGTGTGTATCTGCATGTATAAGTGTAAACTATGTAGTGTGTGTGTATCTGTATGTATAAGTGTATGCTGTGCAGTGTGTGTGTATCTGCATGTATAAGTGTAAGCTTTGTAGTGTGTGTGTATCTGCATGTATATGTGTGTGTGTAAATCTGCATGTATAAGTGTATGGTATGTAGTGTGTGTGTCTGCATATATAAGTGTAAGCTATGTAGTGTGTGTGTGTGTGTTTGCGTATATCTGCATGTATAAGTGTGTGTGTGTAAATCTGCATGTATAAGTGTAAGCTATGTAGTGTGTGTATCTGCATGTATAAGTGTAAACTATGTAGTGTGTGTTTATCTGTATGTATAAGTGTATGCTGTGCAGTGTGTGTATCTGCATGTATAAGTGTAAGCTTTGTGGTGTGTGTGTATCTGCATGTATAAGTGTGTGTGTATCTGTATGTATAAGTGTATGCTGTGCAGTGTGTGTGTATCTGCATGTATAAGTGTAAGCTTTGTAGTGTGTGTGTATCTGCTTGTATAAGTGTGTGTGTAAATCTGCATGTATAAGTGTATGTTATGTAGTGTGTGTGTCTGCATGTATAAGTGTAAGCTATGTAGTGTGTGTGTGTATCTGTATGTATAAGTGTGTGTATCTGCATGTATAAATGTATGCTATGTAGTGTGTGTGTGTTTATCTGCATGTATAAGTGTAAGCTATGTAGTCTGTGTGTATCTGTATGTATAAGTGTGTTTATCTGCATGTATAAGTGTATGCTATGTAGTGTGTGTATCTGCATGTATAAGTGTGTGTATCTGCATGTATAAGTGGATGCTATGTAGTATGTGTATCTGCATGTATAAGTGGATGCTATGTAGTGTGTGTATCTGCATGTATAAGTGGATGCTATATAGTGTGTGTGTATGTCTTTGCTGTAGCTTGTGTTACTGTGCATTTTTGCTGACTTTAAAGGCCAGAATTTAGAATATTATTGAGGAATGCAGAGAGCAGTTTGAAAGAATATATTATTAAATGTCCAATTAAGATAAAAATATTTAGCACTGTCTCTGCAAAGGTTAATTAAATACAGATCTCACATAGCTATACCAGTGGTTTGAGCTTGTGTTTGATTTCCTGCCTAAGAGTATTAAAATGTATGACTTTATTTAGAATTTTATTTATATTACTTCAGTCTTATGATTTTTTTTAAGCCCCATCTCTGCTCCTGCCCACCACATATCCCACTTTTGCCGCGGGGGGGGGGGGGGGGTGTTTGGGGGGACTGTTCATCTTTTGAATTTTGGAAAAGCATGGTCCTGCAGCTCATTTTATAGTGAGGCCTCAGAACAAATACATGGTTCCTAATGCCTAATTACTGACAGCTATATACCTCTATGAGACCTCAGAATAGATGCATGGAGCTCAAAAATAACTTAATGCCAGTTATATGAGGCTTTGGATGTTTACTAATAAAAATATATCTCTGAGCATTAAGTGGGCCTTCCAAGTAGTTTGGGGCACTTGCATCTTCTTACTAATTTGAATGAAATCTCCTTGACATTTAACAACAAAGTTTTCAATGTGTTCTGTCCATAACAAAATACATTCCACAAAAAGTAACACTAAAGAGTTGTATTTTTTTCTGTTTAAGGCTGTTCATAGGGCTGAACTAAGTGTTGATGAAAGAGGGACAGAAGCTGCAGGTGCAACAGTGGTGGAAGCTGTACCCTTGATGCTTCCACCATCCATCAAATTCAACAGACCTTTCTTTTTAACTATTTACCATACACCAACCAGAAGTTTATCTTTTCTTGGAAAGATTGTCAACCCCCTGAAATAGCCCAACTTACACACTGTGAGCTGTTTTAAATAAACTCACTTATCTCTATCCTGCCTGTGTCCTGTTTTTAAATAACTTTATTGATATTTTTCATACATCCACACATCTATCTTGTAATGGATATTTAGTTTACAGATAACGTTATTATCGGGATAAACTTGGAATGTACTTGTTACAATGCTTAGGCTTTCTAAGTATTTCATATATATATAAGGTAATGTGAGTTTAAAGTATCCTAGCATATTAAGGCTTCTCTTCACGTGCTAAAAATGGTAGCTAATTAGCTTGTTCTCTATTTACCATGAGATAACTACTATAATTTATTGGCTATTAATACCAAAAGGAAGTGTCAACCAAATAACGTAGCTCACCAAAATCCACACAATACACAAATGAGACTAGTACTCCTAATATGCACCTAGATTACGAATTTTGCATTAGAAGCTGTGCGGTGCTAACGAGCAGTTTATGCTCACCGCTCACTTGCAGACAGCGCTGGTATTACAGGTTTTTACAAACCCGGCGTTAACCGCAAAAAAGTGAGCAAAGAGCAAAATTTTGCTCCACATCTCACCTCAATACCAGCGCTGCTAATGTTAGCGGTGAGCTGGTAAAACATGCTCGTGCACGATTTCCCCATAGGAATCAATGGGGGAGAGCCGGCTGAAAAACACCTGCAAAAAAGCAGCGTTTAGCTCTTAACGCAGCCCCATTGATTCCTATGGGGAAATACATTTTTTTTTTTTTTTTTTTTTTTTTTTTAAAGGAGCTTTATTGAAGATAAAAATAAACATTATACATGAAAAACAGTGGTATGACATACAAAAATGCGAGTATTTTTGACAAAACCACTATTATCAATTTGCTCCATATTTACATTTTTTTTAAATTTTCATAACACATATTATATCCTTAAATGGTAGACCCAATACGTGGATAATGCAAACACTCATAAACCTGTCAGGGCCAGTTGAAATATAAAGAGTACATCAACCCATTCCAGCATGTTGCCAAATGTAGGTAAGCTTAACTCTGCACTCCTCTCAGTTTTGACAAAGGAGAAGTCCAGCAGTGGAAATAAAAGTGTATATGACCAAATAAAGGGAAGGTGGGGGGGTGAGGGGGGAAGATAGAGAGAGATAGAGGGAAAAAAAAAAATTCTCACATTCACCAACTAAATATTAAATCTCAGGGGCACCAGATCCACAAGCTAACCTTCAGAGCGGGCACCATCCCACATCTGCATAAGCGTCTCATAGACATCTAATTTCAGAGTTTTGACATAATGGTATTTTTCCAGGAGCAGAACATCCTGTACACTTTGTCTCCAATCTGCAGACGTGGGGATCTGGGCAGACTTCCACCTCTGGGGAATGAGAGTTTTTGCTCCAATCAACATCAGTTTTAAGAGGGTTTTTTTTGGTTTGTTCTTAATTTCATTGGGGAAATGAAATAGTAAAATCTCTGGTATTTTTGGTATTTCTATATCCAGTATCACCTGAATCTCCCGCAAAACGGAGTTCCAGAAGGGCTCTAGAAGAGGGCAATCCCACCAGATATGTAAGATCGTTCCTGTTTCTCCACACCCCCTCCAGCACTTGTCTGAGACTCTAGGGTAGATTGCTCGGAGCCTGGATGGCGTAAGGTACCATCGGCTCAAAAACTTGTAGTGAGACTCCTGTATGCGAGCGGAGACCGATACCATCTTGGCAGCGTAAAAAATTCGCCGCCAATCCTCATCGGATAACTCTGTACCCAGTTCTTTGTGCCACATTCTAGTGTAGTTTGGTAAAGGGCCATCCTTAGGATGAAGAAGAAGAGCGTAAATGATAGAGATCAAATGCCTAGATGGGGTGCTTTTCATACACAGTGTCTCAAAGGGTGTAGGGTCCCTCATTAATTGCGACTTATGCTTGTGGGTGTTTATGTAGTGTCCTATTTGTAGGTATGTGAACCATGATATCTGGAGTTCAGGAAAATCAGTCAAAATCTCTTCCTTGGTCTTTAGTCTCCCCATTGAAACAAAACTGACCACTCTGTTGCTACATAGTCCGGACTTTTCCGGGGGTATTCTGGTTTGTAAAGGTAGGTCAGGATTGCCATATACAGGCGTCAGGGGGGAAAGCTGTGTGGAGACATGGGAGAACACACGTAACGTGCTGTACTCCAAGCAGCTCCTCCAGCAGGGGAAACCCTGTTATCCGTGAAGTCCTGTGCTTACTGGTCGACCACAGCAGGGTTGACAAATCACATACTTGTAAAAAGAGGGGGTGAGGAGTGAAGCTTAGATCAGACTCAACTTGCTTCCCCAAGTCTGATATGCTCCCAATATCAGATGTGTGAAAGTGTGCAAGGTGGGGGTGGGGAGCGCTCAAAAAGAGCTGTGAGTTGGACTGTGATTCTTAACTATTCCTTAAAATCCTTCAAATCTTTTCACAAAAATCCTAAATTAGAGTGTTAATAAATTAATCACTATGCTATGTGACGGTAGACGTTTCTACAAAAGAGTGTACTCCGTGTTAAAACTTATTTCCCCTAATCGGCAATTTTGTAACAATATATATTGTTTGAAACTTAGTTTAAAGTGCAGTGCGTGTATATATGTGCATTAGTAATTTTCATCCGCAACAGATACTACTGGTATTTATCCTATTCCTTAACACTTCTATCCGTAATGTGTAAGCACAATGTTGTGAATACAATATTGTAAATATACTTATAAGTGAATGAAAAAATATATACAGTGGTTTAGAAAAAAAACATTTACTTAAAACATGTTAAAATACAAATACAAATACTGTTGCTGAAGACAATTCATATGGTGTTCCGTATCTTTGTAATTAAAGCATATATTAGAGCATATCCATATCCTATGAAAAAGTGTAAAAAATTTATCGTGGTGCCGTGGGTTCTGGGAAGAGTGCTTCTGTGTACAAGCCGAGTTTTTTGTTTCTCCCGTCGGCGTCAGACGGACATCAAACACACCTGGGTAGGAAGTAGTTGCGGAAGCGACCCAAACGGCGGTACGCCGACGGGAGAAACAAAAAACTCGGCTTGTACACAGAAGCACTCTTCCCAGAACCCACGGCACCACGATAAATATCACGGAGGTAAGGGATATCGGAGGTCCGGTTAGGGGGAGTCGAGCCAATTTGTTTTTACCTTTGGGACTTTTTAATCTATGGACTAGTTGTGGCCACAACTTAAGAATACCCTATCAGATATATTACTAAAGAATCACAATATCTGAACTCACTGAAAAACATTATTTTTAAACAATTACACTTTTTCATAGGATATGGATATGCTCTAATATATGCTTTAATTACAAAGATACGGAACACCATATGAATTGTCTTCAGCAACAGTATTTGTATTTGTATTTTAACATGTTTTAAGTAAATGTTTTTTTTCTAAACCACTGTATATATTTTTTCATTCACTTATAAGTATATTTACAATATTGTATTCACAACATTGTGCTTACACATTACGGATAGAAGTGTTAAGGAATAGGATAAATACCAGTAGTATCTGTTGCGGATGAAAATTACTAATGCACATATATACACGCACTGCACTTTAAACTAAGTTTCAAACAATATATATTGTTACAAAATTGCCGATTAGGGGAAATAAGTTTTAACACGGAGTACACTCTTTTGTAGAAACGTCTACCGTCACATAGCATAGTGATTAATTTATTAACACTTTAATTTAGGATTTTTGTGAGAAGATTTGAAGGATTTTAAGGAATAGTTAAGAATCACAGTCCAACTCACAGCTCTTTTTGAGCGCTCCCCACCCCCACCTTGCACAAAATCACATACTTGTAAAATGTCTTTGTCTACTGCAATCCAATCTTTATGCAGATTACCCTGGCACCACTCGACCACTCTCTGCAAGATCACCGCTTTTTGGTAAAGTCCGAGGTCTGGGAGGCCCAGCCCACCATCTTCCCTTGCTAAAATCATTGTCGCTCTGCTAACTCTCGGTCTGATCCCCTGCCATATATATTCCTCAATTAGGCTTTGAAACTGCGTGAGGAAGGTAGGAGGAAGTGGGATAGGCAAAGTCTGAAACAGATACAATAATCTGGGGAGCACATTCATTTTTACTACCCCTATCCTTCCAAGCCAAGAGATAGTTTTATGTTTCCACGCTGAGAGATCAGCCGCAATTTCGCGTCTGAGCAACATATAGTTCGCTTCAAATAAGTCTGTTACAGAGACAGTCAGGTAGATACCGAGATACTTTAATCGTTTTTCTTTCAGTTGAAACGGACTATGTTCCTTAAGCCAAGCTTTGACAGCTGGGCCCAAATTGACTCCCAGAACCTCCGACTTAGTGGCATTCAGCAAAAAGTTAGAGGCCCTTCCGTATCTGGCAAACTCTTGTATTAAAGCGGGGACCGATGTCTCCAGGTCTCTCAAAGTAAATAGCAAATCATCTGCATATATACTTATCTTACACTCTCGCTCTCCTATCGGATAGCCTCTGATTTGATTATTAGCACGGACATTACAGGCTAGGGCCTCTACCGAGATAGCAAAAAGCAAGGGGGATAAGGGACACCCCTGCCTGGTTCCATTTGAAATATCAAACGGCTCAGAGAGGAGGCCATTGACTCGTATTCTTGCACTGGGCGAGGAGTAGAGGCTAAAGACGGTACTGATAAACCGCCTCCCAAAGCCCATTGCCTCCAAAGTACATCTAAGGAACTGCCAGCTCACCCTGTCGAAAGCTTTTTCAGCATCTGTGGACAACAGGGTGAACGGCAGCTCCCGTTTAACAGAATGCGAGATCAGCTGTAGCACCTTGAGGGTATTATCCCTAGCTTCCCTGCCCGGTATAAATCCAACTTGGTCTAAAGCAATCAAGTCTGGTAGGTACTTATTAACTCTGTTTGCCAACACCTTCGCCAAAATCTTGATGTCAGTGTTTAACAATGATATTGGCCGATAGCTTTGCGGCCTATCTGGCGCCTTTCCTGGTTTTGGTAGCACTGTAATGTATGCTGACAGCACAGATGTCGGCAAAGCCCCACTTTCAGGCAAGGAGTTAAACAAGTCCTGCAAGTGTGGTAATAGTTCTGGGAGGAATACTTTATAGTATTTTGCACTTAGCCCATCGGGGCCGGGACATTTTCCATTCGGAAGGCTTTTTAGTGCGTTTTGTATTTCCTCCTGAGACAAGGGTGTCTCCAGGAAGGTTATGGCTTCCTCATCCAAGACTCGGAGCCTAGTGGTGTTGAGGTAGTCCTGAGCTGGTTGGCTTTGTGTGGGCTCTGCCTCTGACTGAGTGCCCATCACAGATTCAAGGTTATAAAGGCCATTGTAGTAAGCGCGAAACACTTCCGCTATACCACGACTGTCCCGGTGGGCCACATTTCTATGGTCCTTCATGGAATACACATAAGCTTTAAGTTGGGAACGTTTTAACGTTCTAGCCAATAATTTGCCGGCTTTGTCCCCTTCCTCGTAATATTTTTGCTTGAGCCATATCGCTATCTTGTGATTCTCTTCGCTGAGAAGTTGTCTAAAGTCTATTCTAGCTTGCGCCAATTGAGTTTCAATATCATTATTTAAGGGGTTTTTTATGCTGCTCCTCTAGCGACTTAATAGCAGACAATAGATGGTTATATTTCTCTCTTTTTTGAGTCTGCAGTCTAGCCCTATGTTTAATAAAATGGCCCCTAATAACACTCTTGTGGGCCTCCCATACAGTAGTCAGGGGCATGCCCTCTGTTAGATTCAATTCAAAGTAATCTCAAATTGCGTGCTGAGATGTCCTCCAGAATGCCAGGATTGCCCAGGAGGGTTTCATCTAACCTCCAGATGTAAGAGGTTGCAGGCATATCAGGCCATAACATCTCAAAGGAGACTGGTGCATGATCAGACCATGTAATTGGGGCTATGTCACTATTCTGTACATATTCGATACCCTGTGAGTCCGTAAAGAAGTAGTCGATGCGGGAGTATTTCCTATGTGGATTGGAATAGAATGTAAATTCTGTCTCAGTGGGGTGTAGCGTGCGCCATATGTCATGTAACATGTGATTTCTAAGCGTCGCATTGATATGTTTCAGTATATGCTGGGACACACTTGAGAGGCCATTGGAAGTATCTTGTTTCGGGATGAGTGGAACATTAAAATCTCCCCCCATTATTATTATACCTTTGGAAAGTTCAAGCATTCTACCCGAGAGTGTCTTAAAAAAGATGTGCTGTGCTACATTCGGGGCATAAACATTAATCAAAGTAACTTGGACACTGTACAGCAATCCCACCACAATGATGTATCGGCCTTCCCTATCTCTCACTACATCTTGCACCTGAAATGGCACTCTGTGGTGGATTAAAATACCCACCCCATTTTGTTTACGAGAGCCGGAGGAGAAAAGGGCAGTCGGATATCTATGGTTATGCCATTTTGGTTCTTTTTGTTTGGCAAAGTGGGATTCTTGTAAGAAAACCACGTCTCCCTGGAGTTTATGTAGTTCTCTCGTGACAATAGAACGTTTACCAGGGCTATTCAGACCTTTCACATTTATTGATAAGAATCGCAAAGGGTGTACCTGTGGCTTCCTGAGCCTGGCGTCCATTGTGAGAGAGAGAAAAAAAAAAAAAAAGGGGGAGGTGAGAAGAGGGTGTAGAAGAGGGAGGAAAGGGGAGTCAAAGGGAAGAAAAGGGGGTTAGAGGAACTGACAGCAAAGGAAGGGGATCAAATAGTAAGGGAGAGGGCACTGGAACGGGAAAAGAGGATTTTGAGTGCAATGGGGATCACAGATTATAGAGAATGTGTTTGCTGGATATCTGAATCCCCTCTTCTATCAAGATGAAATGCAGAGAGATGTCAGATAAATGGCAGTATTTTAACAATGAGTATAACAACAATACTGGGTCTAATGAAGACCAACTAGCCTCTGTATCGGCTTCTGCTAAAGGGAATATGCCTACGGCCGGCCTATTGAGATTGAGAGTAAAAATATTTTGACGAGACTTAAGATAGCTTAATATTACCTAAACATTACTACAAAACATTCAATTAGTTTTAACAGTTATATTATGAGATATTAAAAAGAGCCAACATTTTAGAACCAAGGGGAATATATATGGGTTGAGGTGGACCTCCCATAGAGAGACGCATACCGTCCACTCCCAAACCACACCTTCCCTGGAAAATTACACACATCTGCACAGAACAAGGCAAAAAGCATGAAAAAAGTGTCATATTGTAAACACATTTCACATACATAAAACTTGCAGTTATATATAACAGTTACGTAAACAGATAGATCAAATGAGTTATGGTAAGGGAGGGGCAAAATTCTTGTTGCAGACCAAATATCCAAGTGGAATATATATGAATCAAGGTGGGCCTCCCACAAAGAAATAGGTACCATACAGTCCCAAGTCACACAGTCCCCCACAACATATACATATCTGCATAGAGCTATGCAAGGATCATGAAAGAAGTGTCACATTGTTAACATATTCCAAAGACACAAAGTGAGAAAACCTAATACCCAACAAGAATTAAACAACGTCCCATCTCAAAATGTACTGCACAGAACAGGAGCAATTTAAGCAACCAGAGTCCCAAAAGGATTGAACTCTGAGTTTGATCTTATAAATTACTGGGAATAGGATTGAATGTATTATTCCTTGCTATGCCTACAATTACATTCTTCAAGGTTATTCTTACTGCTATCTATACAAAACAAACAATCATCTAAAACATTACGCTTATTTGTATATATGTACATATTACAGTTTCGATCTAGAGATATAATCACTAATTACTCCATCTCTTAGAATATAGGTCCTCTTAGATTTTTCAAACAATATGTAATTCCACGGATTAAGAAAATAGGGGATTGTGTCTCTATATATATTTGTATATTTCAAACATCAATGCATAGAGGTAACTTTTCAATTTATTTTGTGTTTGTTTTTGTGTTTTGTTTTTTATCACAGAGAGTGGGTCTTAACTGTTAAGCGTCATACATGAACGCATAGTTGTGTAACAGGTAATCAGAAGCCTGAAATAGTGGCCCTTACCCTCATGTATGTGATACAATCACAAATTCAGGACAAAAGCATTTTTGAAAGTTAAATAACTCTTTGCTAATTGTTAGACTGTTAATTCATAATTTATATCATATATCATGTTGATTGTAGACCATGGTTTTTGTTAAAGAATGCCCAGGTTAAATAATACACTGCAGATAATAGTGTTTAAATATGATATAATTCATCATTTATTTGTTAATACCGGGAAGGAAAAATGTACAAAAGATGGACTCATGACCTCTTGTTGCTCTGTTATCTTTTGTTCACAACCAGTATATATGGGGTTAAAATAAACTCAGGGCGTGTTGTTTCTCAATATGTTTTTAGCCAATGAGGTTGTTCTTACTTATGTACATAAGGAACACCTGTGGCTGGCTTCAGTATGCTATGATTACGGCTATGCCGAAACGCGTAAGCCTGCCAGCCAGAGGTGCCCCATATTGTCTCTTTTGACACTGTGTTGTCCTACTTTATTTTATATATACCAAATAAAGGTTATATTTTATTTTATACTAGCGCTCTCAATCGTTTTCTTTGGTGGACTTTATACTTTAGCCTGGAGAGCGTTAGTTCCCTGCCTCGTCCACTCCTCTGCTTATCTGGGAGCAATTATTGGAACTGTTTTGGTCTGTATTATACACACGGCAACTGGGATATCTTATTACCACACATGTGAGAAGCCGTTTCGGTACGAAGGTTCCGACTACCTGAGCGGAGGATTCCTATGGTTCCAGACTGCGGTCCCGGGATTGGTGGACAACAGGTGTGACGAAAGCAGTTGAGCACTTGGATTGGAGGATTGTCCGGCAGAGTTCTGGACACGCCCCCTGGTGGGCGGTAGGCCTCTGATCCCTAGAAGGAGTGAATCTGCTGAACACTCGGCAAGCGGCAAGTGAGTGTAAAGTGAAAAGATCGATGGAACGGTTTGTAGAGTACAACTGATACAGCACTGTATACGCCTTTCCCCCCCCCCCCCCCCCCTGGTGGGGACAAGTGTGTAGGAAAAAGAGCGGAATACAGGGTGAACCGAAATACACATAACAGGGGTGAGACTGTATCATTCTATTCATATATCTGCATTTCCTGCATCACGCACCACTACCTTTTTGCCTGAACTTTATCTCGACACCTGTCCACTACCTGAGACTGTTTGCTTAAATTGCTCCTGTTCTGTGCAGTACATTTTGAGATGGGACGTTGTTTAATTCTTGTTGGGTATTAGGTTTTCTCACTTTGTGTCTTTGGTATATATTATTAAGCGTTCCAGGCGACGCTAGAGAGACCTATTCCCAACATGCAGGGAAACAATCTTGTTATGGACGATAAAATAGTATCACAGTACTTTTCACTGCAACCTATAGAGACTGGGGGTGAACCTGATACAGAGCTATCAAGAATTTTTTCAACGGATAAAGCCTATTCCTCACTAGGAGAACTTTTTGACGATATGGAGAAGCTAAAAATCAGGGAAATAAAACTTCAATGGGACATTTGGTCTATGAATAAATATGTTGAATTATGTATTGTCCCAAGGGGGTTAAGGGTAAATAAGTACCCAACCTTTGATACCAATGATACTGATTTTATAAAAGCTTGGAACTCAATATTAACGGAATGTTCTGTGAGGCTTATGATACTATTATGTGATTATAAATCAAAATTATTGTCTACTGTTAGAGATAACATATGTGAGATACAAATGGAACTTAACTCTAGAAAAGAGGATGTAGATTATGGTCGATTTGATACTGTATTACGAGACACCATAGCAGAAGCAAAAAGAACTATTATTAACACTAAACACAATAAATATATCCGAGATCAGACTGACTATGACACTGATTCAGTGTATGTGTGGAATAGATCTAGACGTACACAAGTTCGTAGGCAACAGAACCGCAATAGGGGAAGACGTAATAGAAGAGGGAGAAGACAGTCACAAGTAACCTTTTCAGACACTGAGGCAGAATCAGGGGATAGTACTAGTGGGGATGAGCTTATACCACAGAAAGGAATCCTTAAACATAAACAAACTGAGGGAATAGCATATAGTGCACCCACATACAATAGAACAACAGAGGTAGATCCTGCAATAAAACAAAGGGAAACTAACACTAAGTATAAAGCCAGTGAGCCAGCAGTATCCCAAAGAGATGTAATTGTGGCTAATACCATGGCTAATGCCATGAGGTCAGCTTTACCCGCTAACCCTGATATTGGACATGAACAAGTCCAGCAGGTTTTTTCCTTGCCCCAGAGCAACCCCGACAGGGGAGGGACTATGGGACAGGCAAAGAGAGGGTACAAACTGAGAGAGACAAGGAAGGAAACGAAGTACAAGTAACATGTGTAATTAATCTTTCAGATGAAACTTTGTCTGAGACTCAGATATATGTACTGAGCCTGGGACTGGGATTCGTGCCATCTACAAGTTTCAATCTCTTTAAAACTGTAATTGATGTAAATCGTCTAATTCGCAATGTTACATTGAAAGGTCATTTTTCAGGTGGAGATGAAACACCACCAGACGAAAGTCGGGGTGTAAAGTGGGTTACCACTAATCTCAACACTGACCTTTCGTTTCCTGATTCTTGTGATCTGGTTTCACTAAACACTCTTTTTATAGAAGGCGATCAGCCAGGGGCCAGACTCAGCACAAATAAAGTGAAAAGTCTTAAATCGCCTTCTAAATTTTACCCCATACACAGTAGGGGAACAGTTATTGAAAACTTCTATAAAAGAGTGGAGAGTGATTTAAGAACATTATCGAAGTCTCCAAAACAGAGACCTGATAATTTGGGCAGAACTGAAAGGGAAGCCCTTTCCTCTCTGGCTAATAACCAGAATATTGTGGTGAAAAATGCGGACAAAGGCGGCTCGGTGGTAGTACTGAATAGAATTGATTATATAAACGAAGCATTGCGTCAACTAAATGATGATTGCTGCTATTCAGTGCTACCGACCGATCCTACCTTTCGATTTCAGAGAGAACTATTGCACCTTTTGGATGAAGGGATGGAAAATGGCTTTATTGATAAAGAGACTATGTCATACTTATACGTTGAACATCCGGTTACTCCTGTTTTCCATCACCTCCCAAAAGTGCACAAGTCCCTACAGGATGTCAAAGGACGTCCAATCGTAAGTGGTATAGGGTCCCTTTTTGAACACCTGTCCCAATGGTTGGATATGATCCTACATCCATTTGTGGAATCACTCCCCAGTTTTCTAAAAGATACCAAGCATTTAATGAATTTGGTACAGGACATTAAATGGCAGGAAGGGGCACATCTATGGGCAACCATAGATGTCACAGCACTGTATTCCACCATTCCACATTCTAAAGGATTGGAAGCTGTATCATTTTTTTTAAAAAAATTGGTCCTCTTTCACGACAGATTTCCAAAAGTATATTTTGCAGGTGACTGAGTTTTTATTAACTCACAACTTTTTTGAGTTTCAGGGTGTCTTTTATCTCCAAAGATGTGGGACGGCGATGGGGGCTAAGTTTGCCCCCTCCTATGCCAACCTCTTCATGGGTTGGTGGGAGCTGTCCCACATCTTTGGAGATAGGAACCCATCACGCAATTGTATTGCTTTCTATCGTCGTTTTATCGACGATCTGATTGTCATATGGCACGGTGAATATGATGTCCTGAAAACATTCATTGAAGGGCTGAATGTCAATGACATAGGCCTTAAATTTACGAGTGAGATTCAACAGACTCAGATCAACTATCTGGATGTAGTCTTAAGTGGTAGCCCTCAGGGCTCGGTGAAAACATGTCTGTACAGAAAACCAATCTCAGGCAACTCTTTGTTGCATGCCAAGAGCTGCCACCCCAAGCATGTCCCGTATGGCATAGCGAAAGGTCAACTTATGAGGGCAAAACGTAATTGCTCTGATACCAGAGAAGGTGAGAAACAGATGATGGAAGTTAAAAAGCGCCTCCTACAGAGAGGCTATCCGAAAAAGGTGGTCAATAGGGCCCAGAGAGAAGTTGGGAATCTGAACAGACAAGATCTTTTAAAAGAAAAGGATCGGAAAACTAAGGACCCCATGAAAGGGGTAACCTTTGTGACAGACTACAGCGACCAGTATGAAGAGGTCTGTAATATTGTAAAACATCATTTTAATATGCTGGTGGCAGATGACAGACTAATACAATGCGTAAAAGGAGGACTTAGATGTTCCTATAGACGCAATAAAACTCTAGGAAATATCTTGTCTCCAACTGTCCTACCAAAATCCATTTCACAAGGAAGTGCCTGGTTAACCAGCAAAGGGTCCTACAGATGTGGTAGTTCTAGATGTGGGGCATGTGAATATCTGACTGTGTCGGAACAATTTTGCTCCACTGTGACTGGTATCTCTTATGATATAAATTTCTGCCTAAATTGTACATCTACCTTCGTGATCTATTGCATTACTTGCACTAGATGTGGAAAACAATACATTGGGCTCACCACTAGGGACATCAGAAGTAGGATTAGAAAGCACCTGTCCACCATTAGAGTGGGCAAGGCTACTACTCCCATAGTACATCATTTCGCACAAATCCACGAACAAGATCTGACTTGCTTCTCTTGGCAACCTATTGATATGGTACCTAGACCGAGAAGAGGGGGTGATCGTGAAGTAGCACTCTCCAAAAGAGAGATGCTGTGGATTTTTAAGATGGAAACCAGAGTCCCAAAAGGATTGAACTCTGAGTTTGATCTTATAAATTACTGGGAATAGGATTGAATGTATTATTCCTTGCTATGCCTACAATTACATTCTTCAAGGTTATTCTTACTGCTATCTATACAAAACAAACAATCATCTAAAACATTACGCTTATTTGTATATATGTACATATTACAGTTTCGATCTAGAGATATAATCACTAATTACTCCATCTCTTAGAATATAGGTCCTCTTAGATTTTTCAAACAATATGTAATTCCACGGATTAAGAAAATAGGGGATTGTGTCTCTATATATATTTGTATATTTCAAACATCAATGCATAGAGGTAACTTTTCAATTTATTTTGTGTTTGTTTTTGTGTTTTGTTTTTTATCACAGAGAGTGGGTCTTAACTGTTAAGCGTCATACATGAACGCATAGTTGTGTAACAGGTAATCAGAAGCCTGAAATAGTGGCCCTTACCCTCATGTATGTGATACAATCACAAATTCAGGACAAAAGCATTTTTGAAAGTTAAATAACTCTTTGCTAATTGTTAGACTGTTAATTCATAATTTATATCATATATCATGTTGATTGTAGACCATGGTTTTTGTTAAAGAATGCCCAGGTTAAATAATACACTGCAGATAATAGTGTTTAAATATGATATAATTCATCATTTATTTGTTAATACCGGGAAGGAAAAATGTACAAAAGATGGACTCATGACCTCTTGTTGCTCTGTTATCTTTTGTTCACAACCAGTATATATGGGGTTAAAATAAACTCAGGGCGTGTTGTTTCTCAATATGTTTTTAGCCAATGAGGTTGTTCTTACTTATGTACATAAGGAACACCTGTGGCTGGCTTCAGTATGCTATGATTACGGCTATGCCGAAACGCGTAAGCCTGCCAGCCAGAGGTGCCCCATATTGTCTCTTTTGACACTGTGTTGTCCTACTTTATTTTATATATACCAAATAAAGGTTATATTTTATTTTATACTAGCGCTCTCAATCGTTTTCTTTGGTGGACTTTATTGTTAACATATTATCATGCATCAAACTTGCACCTATACAGAACAGAAACCCAAACAGACAGAACAATTAACCATGGTAAGGGAGAGACAAAGCTTTTAGTAGAGGTTAGTTCTCCATGAGGAAGTCTGATTAAAGCACTGTAACCCCTATATATTTTGAACAGTTCCAAGGGGGATGAGCCGTTAGTCTTACCTCTCCGGTCAGGTCAAGCGACTGTTCTCGGTAAGTTCTGAAGAAGATCCTGCCAAGCCGTCCGGGCACGGGATCTCTATGCCCAGCACTGAGCAGAAAGACTCCAAATCAGACATGGAGCGGAAGACTGTGGACTTTTCTCCATTAGAGGCCACCAAGAAGGTGGGGAATCCCCATCTGTAAGGGATCTTTTTCTCCTGCAGGACAGATGTTAGGAAACGTAGTTCCCTACGTTTTTGTAAGGTAGCAGGGCATAGGTCGTAAAATATTTGCAGGGTAATCCCCGCGTGTTGAACCGGGTGTTTATTCCTGCTGCAGCGAAGTATCTCTTCCTTGTCTTTGTAATTCAACAGCCAAAGGATGACATCCCTCGGAGGTGCTTTTGATGATGGCTTAGGTCGCAGCGCCCTATGCGCCCTCTCTATAACTACTTCTTGTGCCAAGGGAGTTCCCTTGACTGTCCTGAAAAGATCTTGTAGATTCCCCAACAGAGCAATTCCTCAGATTGTTCCGCCTGCTGCGGTTATCCAAATCCTCTATTCTATCCAGGAGACTATGAATAATGTTGGTATTTTGTTGTGTCTGGGAAGTAGTGTCTTTTAACTGCTCTTGCAGAGAGATCTGTGAGGTCTCAACAACAGTAACCCTCTGAGAAAGTTCAGACAAGTCCCTTTTTAGTTCGCAAAATAAATTTTTAATATCCGCTGCTATTTCTTTTATGTCCTCCTTGGAAGACAGAGACTGCAAATCCTCTTTAGTAACATATCTTGACAAAACAGGGGCACTTGGAGCAGCATCATCTTCCCTAGAGGGTGCCTGTATCTGGCTTTTATCTGACATTTGTGAGTCAGTGGGCTTTATATAATAATTCATATTTCTTGTTTTCGTGCCTTTTTCAGCACCAGTCTGTTTTTTTGGTGCCATATCTGTATTCTCAAGAAGGAGCTGACCCTGCAAGCCTGAACAGGGGTAGTCTATAGCTGATTTAACCACAAAGGTCACTATAACAGAACCCACAGGCCTAATCTGTTAGCTTCAGTTGCAGAAATCCAGAAAAAAAAAGAGAGGAAAAAAAAGCAGCTTCCTGGGTATGAAACAGGCAGTGTGATGCTTTGTTAGAATGTAAGCCAAGTAAAAAGCCTGAGCTATGTGATTTAATGTGGGTTTGCTAAATGCAGGGAGTGACACGTATTTATGACAATAAAAACACCAACTTGTCTTGTCTCCCAATTTTTACATGCGACACAACACCTTTAGGCCTGCAATGGATTTATCCTATCTGCCCACTAGATTCAGGCCAAAACATGTAGCTAGGGTGTAATAAAGCAAGGGCCCAAATAGAATTATAACCCTTAGTGTCTTCACCCTTTATACTGAGAGCCGTTACTCACACACACCAGGCCGCGATCTTCTCAACAGCACTGCAGGGCTCCTGACAGCTTCTAATATGGCAGCAGGGGTATGGATGCTTCAGGCGTATCAATTGCCCAGCTGCATAAAGACCGGCTGACAGGTTAGTCAGTAGGACACCCGGTTTCCTTCAAGTCTTTCTCGGAGTGGAAGCAGCACTCGCGCTATGTGTCTGCGGCGTCTGGCTTAAGACGTCCCGCTCCCTAACTGCTGCTTTCACACTGCTGGTAATCGGGAGGCTCAGCTCTGTTTGGGGGATAGCGGTGTAAGATGTCCGATCCGCTCTCCCTGCAAGCGGTCGCAGATCTAGGCTTCAGACAGATGCAGGGCTCAGTGCGGGTACAATGTATAGGCCCACGGGCCCGCCACAACCCAGCAATAATGTGTAACGGCCCCCTTCAGAAAAGTTTACCACTGCTCCGGTAAGATGACAGGTTAGGTCAGATATGGATTGATGCTTGTTCCCTTGGTTCTTAGGCTCAATCTGAATCAAATTATAAGTCTCGTTGTGCACATTGATGGCATTTGGCCGACCTACGGCTCAGGAGCACTACACAAATGCGGCCATACTCCTGCACAGCAAGGCTCAGCCCCGGGGAAATACATTTTATGTCTACACATAACACCCTAACATTAACCCCGAGTCTAAACACCCCTAATATTACACTTATTAACCCCTAATCTGCTGCCCCCGACATCGCCGCCACCTGCATTATATTATTAACCCCTAATCTGCCGCTCCGGACACCGCTGCCACCTACATTATAGTTATGAACCCCTAATCTGCTGCCCCTAACATTGCCGAACCCTACATTATATTTCTTAACCCCTAATCTGCCACCCACAATGTCGCCACCACTATAATAAAGTTATTAACCCCTAAACCTAAGTCTAACCCTAACCCCCCTAACTTAAATATAATTACAATAAATCTAAATAAAATTACTACAATTCCTATAATTCCAATAAATAATTCCTATTTAAAACTAAATACTTACCTATAAAATAAACCATAAGATAGCTACAATGTAACAAATAGTTACATTCGGCTAGATTTAGAGTTCTGCGGCCAAAGGGGTGCGTTAGCTATGCATGCTATTTTTTCCCCCGCACCTTTTAAATACCGCTGGTATTTAGAGTTCACAGAAGGGCTGCGTTAGGCTCAGGCCCGGACTGGCCATAGGGCATACCGGGCATTTGCCCGGTAGGCTGCAAGGTAGTTTAGCCCCGCCCACCGTGACCGCATTTTTTAATATATTATGGTGATAATGTTCATTCTTTATTATATGTGACACATACATTGCAATTGCCCATTTGCCCCCTGCAGCCTGACTACTCTGTTTTGCCATTGAATAGCCAGCCACCAGCCCTGCTATATGGTTCCTTCCCGGCCAGCGGCCGCGGCGCACACTGTAACTGGCACTGTAGTCTGGCTGAGTGACACACACACTACATGATACGGCGCTGGCGGGCCATGTGTCCACGACCACGTGACACAGGCTGTCAAATCATTATCATGTCTGAATAGGAGAGAAGAGTACAGATGCCGGGATGATCCATCATCTCAGATGAGAGCACAGAGCAGACTCGATTCTCAGCAGGTGAGGTCAGACAGAGGGACTTCCTTTTTTGTAAGTAGCAGGTCAGGGCAGTGTTCTCCCGATTGGGGCAGCGTCGTGCCGGGCCGGCAGTAAGTGGCGGACAAACCTCAAAGCAAGGGGAAAATGAAAACAAGCCGCAACTGGCCAACAGTTAAAAGTGATCCACTTTATTCAAAAAGTTAAAAGCACCATAGAAAGGGGAAATGTGCCCTTTCTATGGTGCTTTTACTTTTTGAATAAAGTGGATAACTTTTAACTGTTGCCCAGTTGCGGCTTGTTTTCATTTTCTGGGAGATGTAGTTCCATGGGAATCCATGCTCTTGTATAGCCAGCCAGTGCTGACTTTGGATATAATATAAGGAGATTAATTGTATGCCCAGGGTCTGAGCTAGCTGCAGGGATTCCAAATCTATCAATTTATTTAATTTATATTATGAGACCAGTATTTTGTAACTGAGTAGTTATTAAGATGATGCTCAGTGAGGATGAGTAACTCAGCCGCTCAGCATCTCCTTCTGACCCTGCTGGATGACATCATATCAGTCACGTCACATGATGCTGTAGTTCAGCTTCAGCGTGGCTGCTCCCTACTAAGCTGAGCCTGTGAGTGAGGGAGATTTACAGCCTGCCAGATTGTAGGAGCCAGTTAACCCAGGTTAACCCTTCAGTTCACAATGAATGAGGTAAATTTTGTTCTTAACAAGGCACATCCTAAAAGAGGACAATATCCTATGAGAAAAAATTCCCAACAATCCTACCTTCATTTTTAAAAAAGCTACAAACTTAAAATCAATCTTAGCACCAAGTGAGCTTAAAAGACAGAGGAGTGGTAAAAGGCTGACAATACAAAAAAATCTATTTGGTACAAAACCAATAGGTTTCTTCCCATGCTATTCTTGTAAGGCATGTGGTCACAGTAAAAAAATTAAAGAAATTAAGCTCAATAATTCTCAAGATATTTTCCAAATAAAGGAACTAATTAGATGTACACATACCTGTGCAATATACGTTTTAAAATGCACGTGTAATTTGTTCTATATCGGAGAAACCAAAAGAGCGATAAGGGACAGAATTAGGGAACACCTAAGGAGCATAGAGAATGGGTTGGAAGACACTTATTTATATAAACATTTTAAGACTGTCCACAAAGGGAGAACAAAAGACCTAACATATTGGGGAATCAAAACCATAAAAAAAACATTGGAGAGGGGGAAATATTGAAAAAAATCTGCTAATTAAAGAGGCTGAATTAATATTTAAATATGATACTTTGAACGCTAGAGGTTTAAATTCTGAATTAGATGTATCCCCATTTATCTTAGATTAAAAATAATACTTTCTTAACAGAAGATGCAAATGATACAATTTTAACGTCTATGTTGGTATTTTGTAAAACTCATACTTTTTATCCCAAAATTATATTTTTTAATATACGAAATTAATGTATGATGAATCGTCAAGAAATATATCACCAGAGATTATTTGATAAAGTGGCCAAAAGATACTGTAAAATTTATATTGATATCATCAAGAAAAGAACGTAAGCCATAAGGAAAGTGAAATTTGCCTTTAAGAAAAAACAAAATAAATACAACGAATCTTCCACCAAAGATAGAAGAAGGAACAAAGAGTGAAATGACAGAAAAAATACCACCTTTAATTCCTATGAAGGACTGACCAATGGTAAAAAAGGGATCTCTTTAAAAGGAGGAGGATGATGTGGGCTAGTCATTCTTGATAAAGCTCTGAAAGGAGTGAAACGCGTAGAAAAACTAGTACCACATACTATACTCTAAGAACTAACCACCACCATACAGAAAGAAGAATTATCAACCCGGGTTGTAATCTGCTTATTATTTTTTATCCCCTGGCGGATAGTACAGAAGAGGTTGCGTGCACAGCACTAAGAGCAACCTCCAACTATAACCTGATTATTGAGAATCGGACCGGACAGCAGCGGAGTAACAGAAAGGAACCCACGGAGGTTCTGGTTGGCTGGATAAAGACGAGCCCTCGAGCTGGAAACCGTGACGTCAGACGCTGAGATCTTGAGGAACACACACGAAGCTTACCCGACAGAGACTGGATACCGGTAAAGCTGTTAACAAAAATTTGAAATAAGGTACGGATGATTTAACCTGTAAAACTACCGGCAAAACTGTCATCAAAAACCTGAGATAAAGTACAGATGTTTAAACTGCAAATATAATATAGATCAGCTATCAAGAATTTTGTAATTTTAACATCGGAGACTAGATATAGACACTTTATTCTGTAAACGGCAATGTCCTAAGGAGTGAACTTTCCGCAAAAATACAGTATCTACCACTTATTTTGAACTCTGGTGTCTGAATATATTTTATATTTTTATGATTGGAATATTTTAAATCATTGTTCTATTGTATAAGTGCACGTAACATTTCAAGGGAGACGTCCCTTTTTCATAATTTCTGTTTTTTATAATCTGTAATTTGTCTAATCTTACTTCCACTCTCTCGTTTATTCTTAACTTTTCATTATAACAGTTTGAAGGATCTGTTATCTAGTAAAGGTGTCTGATACACTACACTAAGCGCACTTCAATCACCCACAACCTCACACGTTTTTCACTTTCCTTCATTGTTAGTAGCGGCTAGTGAAAGCATGGACGACATATTTGACTTTAGGGACAAAATTTTCTTAGATATGAAAGATGATAATATCTCACACACTGACACAATTTCATCTGATAAAACTTCAGATCTTATGCAAAATTTGGAATATGCACTAGTTAAAGAACTTAAGCAGAAAATGGAATTAGTTTTCTTAAATAGATATACACAAAAAGGAATTGTCCCAAGGGGTTTACAAATTAAGAAAAATTGCACTTTTCCTTTGAAAGAGGATTTACAATTAGAATGGAAGGACACACTCACAAAGGTTTCAAACACTTTAATAGATATATTAAAAAGATCACGAAAAGGGACTCTAGCAGAAATTGAGAAAAATATCTTAGAGATTAAAGAAAAACTTACAGATAGAAAAAATGAGAATGAATATAAAGAAAGGCAAAGAGTAATTATTGGGAAATTAGATAATTTAAATAAAGACCTCTTAAGGACGAAATGGGGTAAAATGGAAAGGGACACTAAAGACAATCTTATACAACAAGACACAACCAATGAAGGTGAAATAGAAATTACGGATAAAAGCACCAGGAGTGAGAATACACATGAAAAAAGATTAAGGAAAGTAAATCAGACGAACCCTAACACTTTTGAATACAAAAATAATCAACAATATAGAAATGAATATTCACACAACAAAACACAGGGATATAACCGACAAAACGAATATGGCACAAATCGTAACTATAGTCAGAATGGTTACAATGAAAAACCATGGTATCCAAGATATGGGAATAGAAATTACCAAAATTGGCAACCGAGGTCATTTAATAATCATAATACTAACTATCATCATAGAACTCCTCATAATAGGGAAAATGAATGGCAATATCCAAGAAGGTCTTATAGAGCTGATAATTTTAGAGATGATAGTAATAATCATTATGAACAATGGAGGACCCCCACTTATAATCGCTTTGATGCTTTTAGAGAAGCAGAAGGCAGGGAAGACCGAAATACTAATACCAGTTCCCTTTTTTTAGAGAAGAGCCCTCTAAAGGAGGGCAACCAAATGTTTCTGATCAGGATAGAAAAAGAAATAAACCAAAAGAAAAAAAGAAGTTTAGAGGAAAGAGAGAAAGGGGAATGCTCAAGCGAAGCAAAAAGGTTGAGATAACTAAAGGTCAGCAGGAAATCTTTAATTTAAGCAGCATTCACCTCAAAACAGAGGAAGAAAAAGTTTTAGGTCTAGGTCTATCTTATGCTCCCACAACTAGACTTAACAAATTTAATACCTACATTAATGTAAAGAAATTCGTAAGGAATTTAACCCTTAAAAGATTCTATTTGAAAAATCCCGCTGGAAAAGAACTTATTGCCCAACCCGTAAATACAGAAAAATGTATAAATTCCAATTTAAAACCAAAATCATATTTTAACCCTATACATTCCAAAGGTAACTATTTGGATACGTTTGAAAAACTGGTTCTAAGCGACTTAATAAAGTGTAATCCACCCAAACTAAGAAAGTATAATATGACCAAAAAAGAAATAACTATACTTGATAATCTAAAAAATAATACTGAGCTGACCATTAAATCAGCTGACAAGGGCGGAGGCATTGTCCTTATGGACAAACAAAATTATCTAAAAGAAGCACATAGATTACTTAATGATAACAAGACCTATAAAAACTAGACTCTGAACCAACCACTAAGTTCACACAGACACTGAATCAAATTTTATTAGAAGGTAAGAAGTTGCAGATACTCAAAGAAAAGGAATTTCAGTTTTTAACTCCAAAACACCCAAGAATCCCAATTTTTTATTTCCTCCCAAAAATCCACAAATGCTTAAGCAATTCACCAGGGAGGCCTATAATTTCGGGGATTGACTCCCTATCAGCTAATTTGTCAAAGTATGTAGATGGTTACCTCCAGAAATATGTCCAGAAATTGGATTCATATCTTAGAGATTCAACACAAGTTTTAAATATACTAAACTCTCTGAAATGGGAGGATGACATGTTCTTAGTGACTTGTGATGTTACGTCACTATATACCGTAATCAATCACACCAAAGGTATTAAAGCAGTAGACACATTTTTAACATCAGATAGAGATATGACAGAAATACAAAAAAACTTTATATTAAAGATTATAAAATTTATTCTGGAAAATAATTATTTTTCTTTTAATGACACTTTTTAAATACAAGCAGAGGGTACAGCTATGGGTACAAGGTTTGCACCTAGCTACGCCAATTTGTTCATGGGAGCCTGGGAGACTCACTTTTTTGGCGGGGGTAGCTATGGTGCAAACCTTGTACTCTACAAAAGGTACATAGATGACCTTCTGCTTGTATGGAAAGGACCAGACTGGACTTATAGCCTTTCTTGATGAAATGAACAATAACACCTATGGTTTAACCTTTACTAATAATTATAGTAAAACTTCTATAACATTTTTGGACTTGGAGATAATGACCATTAATAACTCCATAGAAACAAAAACACACTTCAAAAAGGTAGATTGTAATACATATATTCATGCTGAGAGCTGTCATTTGAATACTTGGAAAGAGAATATCCCCGTTGGGCAATGTCTTAGAATTAGGAAGAATTGCTTGAGACTAATGGATTTTGAACAGCAGGTTGAGATTCTAGAAGAGAGATTTAACTCTAGAGGCTATAATAAAGAACACACAAAAAAAGCTATACAAAGGGCCACAAATACTGAGAGGGAAACTCTGTTGACATACAAAGTGAAAACTATAGATGTTGATGATAAACAGATTAAAGTACCTTTCATTACAGAGTATAATGTAGATTACAATCTGATAAAGAGAATTGTAAAAAGGCACTGGCACATCCTAAAAGAGGACAATATCCTAGGAGAAAAAATTCCCAACAATCCTACCTTCATTTTTAAAAAAGCTACAAACTTAAAATCAATCGTAGCACCAAGTGAGCTTAAAAGACAGAGGAGTGGTAAAAGGCTGACAATACAAAAAAATCTATTTGGTACAAAACCAATAGGTTTCTTCCCATGCTATTCTTGTAAGGCCTGTGGTCACAGTAAAAAAATTTAAGAAATTAAGCTCAATAATTCTCAAGATATTTTCCAAATAAAGGAACTAATTAGATGTACACATACCTGTGCAATATACGTTTTAAAATGCACGTGTAATTTGTTCTATATCGGAGAAACCAAAAGATCGATAAGGGACAGAATTAGGGAACACCTAAGGAGCATAGAGAAAGGGTTTGAAGACACTTATTTATATAAACATTTTAAGACTGTCCACAAAGGGAGAACAAAGACCTAACATATTGGGGAATCAAAACCATAAAAAAACATTGGAGAGGGGGAAACATTGAAAAAAAGCTGCTAATTAAAGAGGCTGAATTAATATTTAAATATGATACTTTGAACCCTAGAGGTTTAAATTCTGAATTAGATGTATCCCCATTGATCTTAGATTAAAAATAATACTTTCTTAACAGAAGATGCAAATGATACAATTTTAACGTCTATGTTGGTATTTTGTAAAACTCATACTTTTTATCCCAAAATTATATTTTTTAATATACGAAATTAATGTATGATGAATCGTCAAGAAATATATCACCAGAGATTATTTGATAAAGTGGCCAAAAGATACTGTAAAATGTATATTGATATCATCAAGAAAAGAACAGGGGCCATAAGGAAAGTGAAATTTGCCTTTAAGAAAAAACAAAATAAATACAACGAATCTTCCACCAAAGATAGAAGAAGGAACAAAGAGTGAAATGACAGAAAAAATACCACCTTTAATTCCTATGAAGGACTGACTAATGGTAATAAAGGGATCTCTTTAAAAGGAGGAGGATAATGTGGGCTAGTCATTCTTGATAAAGCTCTGAAAGGAGTGAAACGCGTAGAAAAACTAATACCACATACTATACTCTAAGAACTAACCACCACCATACAGAAAGAAGAATTATCAACCCGGGTTGTAATCTGCTTATTATTTTTTATCCCCTGGCGGATAGTACAGAAGAGGTTGCTTGCACAGCACTAAGAGCAACCTCCAACTATAACCTGATTATTGAGAATCGGACCGGACAGCAGCGGAGTAACAGAAAGGAACCCACGGAGGTTCTGGTTGGCTGGATAAAGACGAGCCCTCGAGCCGGAAACCATGACGTCAGACGCTGAGATCTTGAGGAACACACACAAAGCTTACCCGACAGAGACTGGATACTGGTAAAGCTGTTACCAAAAATTTGAAATAAGGTACGGATGATTTAACCTGTAAAACTACCGGCAAAACTGTCATCAAAAACCTGAGATAAAGTACAGATGTTTAAACTGCAAATATAATATAGATCAGCTATCAAGAATTTTGTAATTTTAACATCGGAGACTAGATATAGACACTTTATTCTGTAAACGGCAATGTCCTAAGGAGTGAACTTTCTGCAAAAATACAGTATCTACCACTTATTTTGAACTCTGGTGTCTGAATATATTTTATATTTTTATGATTGGAATATTTTAAATTGTTGTTCTATTGTATAAGTGCATGTAACATTTCAAGGGAGACGTCCCTTTTTCATAATTTCTGTTTTTTATAATCTGTAATTTGTCTAATTTTAAAGTATATTAAAGGAACAGTCTAGTCAAAATTAAACTTTCATGATTCAGATAGGGCTTGCAATTTTAACAATTTTCCAATGTACTTCTATTATCTAATTTGCTCAATTCTTTAGATATCCTTTGTTGAAGAAATAGCAATGCACATGTGTGAGCCAATCACACAAGGCCTCTAGGTGCAGCAACCAATCAGCAGCTTCTGAGCATATCTAGATATGCTTTTCAGCAAGTGATATCAAGAGAATGAAGCAAATTAGATAATAGAAGTAAATTAGAAAGTTGGTTAAAATGACATGCTCTTTCTAAATCACGAAAGAAAAAATGTGGGTTTCATTTCCCTTTAAATACACATATAATCTATCGAAGTCCCTGGTCATCTTCATATAATTATTTGTCAGCTTTTAAGGGGTATTTTAAGCTTTTTTAGCGCCCTTACTTCCACTCTCTCGTTTATTCTTAACTTTTCATTATAACAGTTTGAAGGATCTGTTATCTAGTAAAGGTGTCTGATACCCTACACTAAGCGCACTTCAATCACCCACAACCGCACACGAGATTTACAGCCTGCCAGATTGTAGGAGCCAGTTAACCCAGGTTAACCCTTCAGTTCACAATGAATGAGGTAAATTTTGTTCTTAACAAGAGAGTGACAGTGTATATAAAATTTCCCTGTGTGTGTGTGTGTGTGTATATATATATATGTGTATATATATATATATATATATATATATATATATATATATATATATATATATATATATATAGGCTTACCATAATTTTTAGAGGTGAAACTGGGACCACCTGGTGCGGTGCCAGTGGGGGTGTGGTCAGGAGCGTGGTCAAAGGGGCGTGGCAATTACCGGTCCTTTTAAAGTAGTAGCTTTTATGTGTGTAATGTTTGTGGATACTCTACCCTTCCTCAGTCAAACAAATGAATCACACAGTTTAAATAGACCATAACACCACCCCCTAGTGAAAAAGGCACCATTACGTTGTCATGGCAAATAAATCATTAATCTAAATCTCAGATTCTAAATAATGCCAAACATCAAGCATAATTATCACTTTCATAATTATCAATTTCACAATTTAATATCTGCAGTGTAATATGTGTTTTATGTGTCTAATTAAGGAACAGAGCCAAATACTGATAAGGCATAAATACAACATTGAATGTTTAAGCTGTTTAAGAGGCTACTCTATACCATAATGCAGGAAGATTATAGCCAAAATGCTATCCTGCATGAAGTAAAGCAAGATCCAGGCCAAAAATCCTGCCTGTCTGCACTTCCTGGTCATACCCATATGATTCCCCTAAAGGTGTATTACCGGCAATGTCACCAGGGGTCGGGGGGTGTTAAAATCTTAGAAAAATAAACCAAGCAGTACTACAAAATTTTAAAAAAACCTATGCTGCTCACTCAGCCTGTATTACTAAATGTAAACTTTGAAGGACACGAACGTTAAGCTAAGCAGGGCTGTATGTAACAAAGTACCAGCATTCAACTATGCTGGAGAGCCACAGTCCAGTCATTTTGAATAATGTGTCCGGGTTTCAGGTGGTCTGAAACCCGGACACATGATTTGAAACCTGGAGGTGGCAGCCCTACTGGGACAGAATGAACAACTGGGTGGGACACTGGGACAGCGCCTCCAAACCGGGACAATCCCAGTAAAAGTGGGACTTCTGGTAAGTATATATATATATATATATATATATATATATATATATAAATATATATAATATATATATACACACACACAGGGAAATTTTGAGCCCTGATTTATATATGTTTAAATAGTGCAGCTATATGTAAATGGAAAAAATCTGTATGTAAATATAAAAAAAATCTATTAGCCCCCAAAAAATTTTTTATATGCAGTATATAGCAGATGTGCACTCTATAAAATTGTAAATAACCTGCTCTTTTCTGTTCTGTCTTAAGAGTGATTTGTTCCTTTATTGTGTTACCTTGTCATATATATATATATATATATATATATATATATATATATATATATATATGTATATGTTCTGTCTATTATATGCTTATTATGTTCATGTTGATGATATCTGGTGGTTTCATGTTGCAATTACAGCTTAGTTCCTCTCAAGAAGGAATGAGGAAGTGTCCTGGCTCTTGTTAATAAAGTTCTCAATTGTAAATGAAAAGTCTTTACTTTCATTTTCACAGCAGCCATCTTAGCAACAAGAAGCATGGAAATCAGCTCTTAAACATTTGCCTCTAAACATACATATGCCTGTAAGTTATTGTTTCTAAGAGTTCATTGTACATTTGAATTGCATTGCTATTTGCTGTAGGGTTTAAATGTAAGCTCTCTGTGTTAGAAACATGTATTATTGTATGTATTGCAAACACTGCGTGTAAGTACATATTGTAATTTCAACTTTTCTTATTGTATTGCAGTTTTACAAAATAACTATTCAGAAGTAAAATCAGTTTGGAATAAACACAAAGCTATTTCTGTCTGGTTTGTTAACTAGCTGTCTAGTTATCAGTTAATGAGGACAACACAATATATATATGTATGTGTGTGTATGTGTGTATATATATATATATATATATATATATATATATATATGCACACACACACTTTTGAACCCAAAAGAACAAAGTAAACTTTCTAATAGAAGTTAGTATAAAAAGTGTCTTGAAAAGACATACTCTATCTGAATAAAGTTTACTTTTGGCTTTCATACTCCTTAAAATCTAGATTAAAGTTTGGCTGATTCTGGTGGAATTTTTTAAGAATGCACTTGTTTTTCATGAAAAACTAGCACTTTATTTTGGTTTTGTTGTTTTGTTTTTTTATATATTTTTACACAGTATTGAATGTTAAATGTTTTTGTCACTTAAAAAAGTATTATACTTGCCCTGTTTGGTATACGGTTAAAAAATAAATGGTGAGCAAAGGGGGGGGGGTGAGTGGGCCTCTTTGCTCTAAAATGCCCGGGCCTTTTTTTAGTCCCAGTCCGGCCCTGGTTAGGCTACAAAAAGGGAACATAGAGCATAATTCACCGCCACTGCAACTCTCAATACCAGCGGTGCTTACGGACGCGGCCAGCTTAAAAAACGTGCTCGTGCACGATTCCCCCATAGGAAACAATGGGGCAGTTTGAGCTGAAAAAAAAACCTAACACCTGCAAAAAAGCAGCGTTCAGCTCCTAAAGCAGCCCCATTGTTTCCTATGGGGAAACACTTCCTATGTCTGCACCTAACACCCTAACATGTACCCCGAGTCTAAACACCCCTAACCTTACACTTATTAACCCCTAATCAGCCGCCCCCGCTATCGCTGACCCGCTGCAACCTACGTTATCCCTATTAACCCCTAATCTGCTGCCCCTAACCCCCGCCGACCCCTATATTATATTTATTACCCCCTAATCTGCTCCCCCCCCCATGTCGCTGCTACCTTCCTACAATTATTAACCCCTAATCTGCCGACCGGACCTCACCGCTACTCTAATAAATGTATTAACCCCTAAAGCTAAGTCAAACCCTAACCCTCCCCCTAAGTTAAATATAATTTTTATCTAACAAAATAAAATAAATCTTATTAAATAAATTATTCCTATTTAAAGCTAAATACTTACCTGTAAAATAAACCCTAATATAGCTACAATATAAATGATAATTATATTGTAGCTATTTTAGGATTAATATTTATTTTACAGGCAACTTTGTATTTATTTTAACCAGGTACAATAGCTATTAAATAGTTAATAACTATTTAATAGCTACCTAGTTAAAATAATTACAAAATTACCTGTAAAATAAATCCTAACCTAAGTTACAATTAAACCTAACACTACATTATCAATAAATAAATTAAATACAAATACCTACAAATAAATACACTAACTAAAGTATAAAAAATTAAAAAAGAACTAAGTTACAAAAAATAAAAAAATAATTGACAAACATTATAAAAATATTACAACAATTTTAAGCTAATTACACCTACTCTAAGCCCCCTAATAAAATAACAAAGCCCCCCAAAATAAAAAAAATGCCCTACCCTATTCTAAAATAAAAATTGAAAAGCTCTTTTACCGTACCAGCCCTTAAAAGGGCCTTTTCCAGGGCATGCCCCAAAGAATTCTGCTCTTTTGCCTGTAAAAAAAACCATACAATACCCCCCCAACATTACAACCCACCACCCACATACCCCTAATCTAACCCAAACCCCCCTTAAATAAACCTAACACTAAGCCCCTGAAGATCTTCCTACCTTGTCTTCACCACGCCGGGTATTACCGATCCGTCCAGAAGAGGGTCCGAAGTCTTCCTCCTATCCGGGCGATGTCTTCATCCAAGCGGGTTGGGCAATTCTGTAAACGGCAATGTCCTAAGGAGTGAACTTTCCGCAAAAATACAGTATCTACCACTTATTTTGAACTCTGGTGTCTGAATATATTTTATATTTTTATGATTGGAATATTTTAAATCGTTGTTCTATTGTATAAGTGCACGTAACATTTCAAGGGAGACGTCCCTTTTTCATAATTTCTGTTTTTTATAATCTGTAATTTGTCTAATTTTAAAGTATATTAAATACACATATAATCTATCGAAGTCCCTGGTCATCTTCATATAATTATTTGTCAGCTTTTAAGGGGTATTTTAAGCTTTTTTAGAGCCCTTACTTCCACTCTCGTTTATTCTTTTTTTTTTTTTTTTTTTATTATTTTTTATTGAAGTCAAAAACCAATACAGAGTATACAGAGTATAGAGTATGTCTCACAGCATTCACAAGACAATGTGTACAGAGTATAATTAGGAGACAATGTATTCTAGTATCTCAAACATTTCCATATACTGTGGGCTATCACATAGAGAGACTTCAGTTTGTTTTAGAGTATAACAAATGTAATATAAGCAAAAATGGTCCTCTCCTAGCTATATACAAAAAGAAGTAAGGTGTTTATTCAGATAAGTGAAAGACTAGGGAGGAGGTGACTCTATAGTTATATGGGGAAGAGGGATGCAGCGGGCGAGAGCCGCTCAAAATATAATAGGGGTGGGATGGGGGGGCGGGGGGCGGAGCCAGCTAGTATGTCCTCACCAGGAACAGATTTAGGTGGGACTAGAGTATTATTACTGGAAATAAACAAAAACACACTAATCTAAGCCTTTGTAATCCTATAGAGGGGGCCTGGAAGTATATAATATATTATCAAGTGGAGGGGGGACGTTAGAATAGTTGGGGACTGGGGGGCCTGGGGGACCTCTGGATGAGCCCCTCTCCTAGGGGAGTGCCACCTATAGGCGATGTGGGAAAAAGGAGAAGGGATATGACCCGCAGGCATAAGTACCAGCGGGAAGGGGAGGAGAGAGGCTCAAACAAGACAACTATTATGTACTAGTAATATGAGCAGGAGATAAATTAGGATTGAATAAAGTCAACTTACTAGCTGCTAATATGAAATATAGGTATCTTAAATACTTTGAGCTTTCACCTACTACAAATAATCCAGTCTAGTAAACATAGACAGTAGGAGTAAGCTTTAAAAATTACAAATATATATTGAGATAAATGTGGGGCCATGTAGGAACATTAGTAAAACCTCCTGAAGCGATATATATAATAAGATAACAATACAATAATAGGAACAGAACATGTTCATGCATTATAAACCTTCAGAGTGTACCTTGACAGTTATTAACAAAAAACATTGCAAGTAAAGTAATCCTAGGCCCCGTAAGTGGTAGCTAAATTAAAATAAATGAGTTGACTGTAGTCCAGTAAAAATTTCTAAATACACATAAACATAAACCTGGGTGGGAGAAGCAATTAGTGTTAAGAACAGTCTATGCATCTAATCCAGCTTCTGTGAATGAACTAGCTGAATATATTATATAAAATATAAAATATAAGACCCTACATTGACAGTGTATGTAGTATTAAGCTATATAAACACAGACTGTACCCACTCACCAAAATGCACTGCACTATATTGGTGACCATATACAGTCCACACTCACATTTGAAATCTGCCATAGTATATCCTTTACACCTTTATACATAGCCTACTATACAATGAGCACAGAAGAAGAAGCTAAGCATTAAAAAAAGAAGTGAAAGCTTTATAGGTATTGGAGCTCAAACACGCCCAAGTGAGACAAAAGCTATCATAAGAGTTTTCTGAGTATTGAGTTAGTTGTCAAGTGAAGAGAATTTGAACAAGGGTGCATATATCAGCTAAAGGAAGTTGAGTGTAGTGGCTCCAATGTGGTAAATACTATTTTCAGGAGTCCCAAAATTAGTATGATACATAAACAGTTTGTATGCAGTCTGGGGAGGTCATGAATTTAACTAAGGTTCAGTAGGCCACATCCATGCCAACTCACTTATGGTTCTGGGAGTGTTGTAGTAAAAAGATAAAGGTTATGCTCATATAGAGCTAGACAAAAAGGTGGTAATATTTAATATAATAACTCAATAGCTTAGAAAGCAAGATATGCAGGTTGTTTCACATAATGCAATGTATATATTTCACTAGAACAGGGAAATTATCAATTACCATGATCCATATTACGCAGACTGTAAATAGCTCACTTACACTAGGGAACAAATCCAGTACTCTAGGACAAAAAAAAAAAAAAATCTACAATAGGGCATTCCAAAATATATGTATATGTTAAGCTAAGTTAATGTTATGAAATTAGTAAGACCTAGGAGGTAGAACAAGCGACAGCTGTCTATAGAGTGTTGCTAGCTGTTAAAGGAGATATAATGCTATTTTGAGCCTTAGGTAATAGGTATACATATTACTATCAAATAGCTGATAAAGAGCAATAGGAACTGCATCCAACAAAACATAATACACTAGAATAAGGATCAGTATTGTGCATTCTCAATAAGTGGAAAATATTAAAGTTACATTTATAAGGTAACGATGACTAAATATTAATATAACGATTTCAAGTACTGCCAGTAGGAAGTAGCAGAAGAACGAAGTTAAATTGAAACCATATGTACAAAATAAAATACTACGTCAGAACACCACATCAGACATGTTAACCATATCGTCATTAGCAATTATAGAATATGCCAAGAGAAATCTTGCTATATATATCTAATAATAAGGTTTGCCAGTAGATCTAGACTATTATTGGCTTGAATACCAGGGGCTAATCATACACTTGCTGCGAAGAAGCAGGTCCAAAAGCCATAAGTATACTGTAAGAGCCCTGTAAGGGAGATGTCAACTAGTTACTGGCATCATAGTAATTAAACAAATAAATACAATTCCACAGTCCAGAGAAAAAAAAAATATCACTTTGATTGGCAAGAGCTCTTCTAATAAGGCAATAAGTTAGGTTTAGAGGTCTAAGTTGCTAGAGCAGCTCAGAATGCAGAGAGACTTGCAGCATGTATCTAACCGATTCCAATGGCGATCTTCCTGTGAGATCTGGCAGGCAACAGGAGCAGAGCATGCGGTGTAAGTACTGATGAACACTTTTGCATTCTATACCCAACTCCGGTTCTAAGGTCCAGAGACCTAGGAGCCACTGGGATGGTCAGCCCGGGAGCTGTACGGTCATCTGGAACGGGAGCTGACCAAATCTGTGTGATAAGCCCGGTAACAGGCCCTGAGCCGTGTGTGCGCAGCGTCCCCTCCTCTACATACAAAACACTAGTCGCAAACTTAGGATAACAGGGAGAGTAAGTGCTAGAGCCCAAGTTGCGGGGGATCGCATAATAATCTGAGCTTAGACCAGATCTCATCACATTTGGGGTGACAAAAAGGCTGCTATCATACTTAGATGGCGACACGTCAGGCCGCTGAGATCTTGCTCTTTCCCATAAGCAGACAGTATCACCTAGTGCATGATGGATCCTAGAAGAGGAGGATACCGAAATCTTGTATGGCGGTATCGTAGTATTCTGGTTCACAGTAAGTAGAGCTTGAGAAGTCTGTGGGTGAAACCGGAGATCTGCTCGTTCCTCCATTACCACTGTAGGTGCCTCTTGATGCTCATAACCGCATCGCATGACGTTACTCAAGCAATTAAATTGGCTCGTCATTCGAAGCTGTAATTCTATGAGCAGGGCTTTGATTTCATGAAGATCCTCCATGGTACTGCAGAATAGCTGATAATCTTTGGCAGTTCAAGCTGACTAGTGGTTATAGTAGGAATGCGGTATGCTGCATGGTGGTCCGGACCGCATGGCATCACTTAGGGGACATGTTGTTCAAATATCTGCAGAAATTGTGCGTTTCTGTTTCCTGTGCAGCATTAGGCATGTATCTGAGGTCTTCAGGATATGAGAAAGAGAAAGTTTTAAGCTTTTAATTAATATGTTAATCCATAAAACTGCTTAAGAACCAGGAGCTACATGAAAACACGTCTGTACTGTCTAGTAGCTGGCTCCGCCCCCCACTCTCGTTTATTCTTAACTTTTCATTATAAAAGTTTGAAGGATCTGTTATCTAGTAAAGGTGTCTGATACCCTAAACTAAGCGCACTTCAATCACCCACAACCTCACACGAGATTTACAGCCTGCCAGATTGTAGGAGCCAGTTAACCCAGGTTAAACCTTCAGTTCACAATGAATGAGGTAAATTTTGTTCTTAACAAGAGAGTGGCAGTGTATATAAAATTTCCGTGTGTGTGTGTGTGTGTGTGTGTGTGTATATATATTATAAATTATATATACACACACACACACACAGGGAAATTTTGAGCCCTGATTTATATATGTTTAAATAGTGCAGCTATATGTAAATGGAAAAAATCTGTATGTAAATATAAAAAAAATCTATTAGCCCCCCAAAAATATTTTATATGCAGTATATAGCAGATGTGCACTCTATAAAATTGTAAATAACCTGCTCTTTTCTGTTCTGTCTTAAGAGTGGTTTGTTCCTTTATTGTGTTACCTTGTCATATATATATATATATATATATATATATATATATATATGTATATGTTCTGTCTATTATATGCTTATTATGTTCATGTTGATGATATCTGGTGGTTTCATGTCGCAATTACAGCTTAGTTCCTCTCAAGAAGGAATGAGGAAGTGTCCTGGCTCTTGTTAATAAAGTTCTCAATTGTAAATGAAAAGTCTTTATTTTCATTTTCACAGCAGCCATCTTAGCAACAACAAGCATGGAAATCAGCTCTTAAACATTTGCCTCTAAACATACATATGCCTGTAAGTTATTGTTGCTAAGAGTTCATTGTACATTTGAATTGCATTGCTATTTGCTGTAGGGTTTAAATGTAAGCTCTCTGTGTTAGAAACATGTATTATTGTATGTATTGCAAACACTGCGTGTAAGTACATATTGTAATTTCAACTTTTCTTATTGTATTGCAGTTTTACAAAATAACTATTCAGAAGTAAAATCAGTTTGGAATAAACACAAAGCTATTTCTGTCTGGTTTGTTAACTAGCTGTCTAGTTATCAGTTAATGAGGACAACACAATATATATATATATGTATGTGTGTGTGTGTATATATATATATATATATATATATATATGCACACACACACTTTTGAACCCAAAAGAACAAAGTAAACTTTCTAATAGAAGTTAGTATAAAAAGTGTCTTGAAAAGACATACTCTATCTGAATAAAGTTTACTTTTGGCTTTCATACTCCTTAAAATCTAGATTAAAGTTTGGCTGATTCTGGTGGAATTTTTTAAGAATGCACTTGTTTTTCATGAAAAACTAGCACTTTATTTTGGTTTTGTTGTTTTGTTTTTTTATATATTTTTACACAGTATTGAATGTTAAATGTTTTTGTCACTTAAACAAGTATTATACTTGCCATGTTTGGTATACGGTTAAAAAATAAATGGTGAGCAAAGGGGGGGGGGGGTGAGTGGGCCTCTTTGCTCTAAAATGCCCGGGCCTTTTTTTAGTCCCAGTCCGGCCCTGGTTAGGCTACAAAAAGGGAGCGTAGAGCATAACTTACCGCCACTGCAACTCTCAATATTACAATCGGATTGAACTTGAATCTGATTGGCTGATTCCATCAGCCAATCAGAATTTTATGGGTGTTAGTGTACTTTAGAGCACAGTAGTTAAGAGCTTTATGAACCGGCGTTAGCCCAGAAAGCTCTTAACTCCTGGCTTTTCTCTGCGGCTGGAGTCTTGTCGTTAGATTTCTAACGCTCACTTCAGCAAAGATTCTAAATACCGGCATTAGAAAGATCCCATTGAAAAGATAGGAGACGCAATTGGCATAGGGGGATCTGCGGTATGGAAAAGTCGCGGCAGGAAAGTGAGCATTAGACCCTTTCCTGACTGACTCTAAATACCAGCGGGCGGCCAAAACCAGCACTAGGACCCCCTAACGCTGGTTTTGACGGCTAACGCAGAACTCTAAATCTAGGCGTTAGTATCTAGCTTAGGGTTTATTTTTATTTTACAGGCAAGTTTGTATTTATTTTAACTAGGTACAATAGTTATTAAATAGTTGAACTTGAATCTGAATCAGCCAATCAGATTCAAGTTCAATCCGATTGGCTGATTGGATCAGCCAATCGGATTGAACTTGAATCTGATTGGCTGATTCCATCAGCCAATCAGAATTTTCCTACCTTAATTCCGATTGGCTGATAGAATCCTATCAGCCTATCGGAATTCGAGGGACGCCATCTTGGAACCTTCATTCGTCGGGAGTTCGTCGTGGAGGAAGGATGTTCCGCGTCAGCGGGATGAAGATGGAGCCTGAAGAAAGAAGATTGAAGATGCCGCTTGATAGAAGACTTCAGCCGGATGATGGACCTCTTCAGCCCCCGCTTGGATGAAGACTTCAGCCGGATGATGGACCTCTTCAGCCCCCGCTTGGATGAAGACATCGCCCGGATAGGAGGAAGACTTCGGACCCTCTTCTGGACGGATCGGTGATACCCGGCGTGGTGAAGATAAGGTAGGAAGATCTTCAGGGGCTTAGTGTTAGGTTTATTTAAGGGGGGTTTGGGTTAAATTAGGGGTATGTGGGTGGTGGGTTGTAATGTTGGGGGGTATTGTATGTTTTTTTTTTACAGGCAAAAGAGCAGAATTCTTTGGGGCATGCCCCGCAAAAGGCCCTTTTAAGGGCTGGTAAGGTAAAAGAGCTTTTCAATTTTTATTTTAGAATAGGGTAGGGCATTTTTTTATTTTGGGGGGCTTTGTTATTTTATTAGGGGGCTTAGAGTAGGTGTAATTAGCTTATAATTGTTGTAATCTTTTTATAATGTTTGTCAATTATTTTTTTATTTTTTGTAACTTAGTTCTTTTTTAATTTTTTTGTACTTTAGTTAGTGTATTTATTTGTATTTATTTGTAGGTATTTGTATTTAATTTATTTATTGATAGTGTAGTGTTAGGTTTAATTGTAACTTAGGTTAGGATTTATTTTACAGGTAATTTTGTAATTATTTTAACTAGGTAGCTATTAAATAGTTATTAACTATTTAATAGCTATTGTACCTGGTTAAAATAAATACAAAGTTGCATGTAAAATAAATATAAACCCTAAAATAGCTACAATATAATTATTATTTATATTGTAGCTATATTAGGGTTTATTTTACAGGTAAGTTTTTAGCTTTAAATAGGAATAATTTATTTAATAAGATTTATTTTATTTCGTTAGCTAAAAATTATATTTAACTTAGGGGGGGGTTAGGGTTAGACTTAGCTTTAGGGGTTAATACATTTATAAGAGTAGCGGTGAGGTCCGGTCGACAGATTAGGGGTTAATAATTGTAGGTAAGGTAGCGGCGACGTTGGGGGGGCAGATTAGGGGTTAATAAATATTATGTAGGTGTTGGCGGTGTTAGGGGCAGTAGATTAGGGGTACATAGGGATAATTTAGGTTGTGGCGGTGTGCGGTCGGCAGATTAGGGGTTAAAAAAATATAATAGAGTGGCGGCGATGTGGGGGGGGCCTCGGTTTAGGGGTACATAGGTAGTTTATGGGTGTTAGTGTACTTTAGAGCACAGTAGTTAAGAGCTTTATGAACCGGCGTTAGCCCAGAAAGCTCTTAACTCCTGGCTTTTCTCTGCGGCTGGAGTCTTGTCGTTAGATTTCTAACGCTCACTTCAGCCAAGACTCTAAATACCGGCATTAGAAAGATCCCATTGAAAAGATAGGAAACGCAATTGGCGTAGGGGGATCTGCGGTATGGAAAAGTTGCGGCTGGAAAGTGAGCATTAGACCCTTTCCTGACTGACTCTAAATACCAGCGGGCGGCCAAAACCAGCACTAGGACCCCCTAACGCTAGTTTTGACGGCTAACGCAGATCTCTAAATCTAGGCGTTAGTATCTAGCTTAGGGTTTATTTTTATTTTACAGGCAAGTTTGTATTTATTTTAACTAGGTACAATAGTTATTAAATAGTTGAACTTGAATCTGAATCAGCCAATCAGATTCAAGTTCAATCCGATTGGCTGATTGGATCAGCCAATCGGATTGAACTTGAATCTGATTGGCTGATTCCATCAGCCAATCAGAATTTTCCTACCTTAATTCCGATTGGCTGATAGAATCCTATCGGAATTCGAGGGACGCCATCTTGGATGACGTCCCTTAAAGGAACCTTCATTCGTCGGGAGTTCGTCGTGGAGGAAGGATGTTCCGCGTCAGCGGGATGAAGATGGAGCCGGAAGAAAGAAGATTGAAGATGCCGCTTGATAGAAGACTTCAGCCGGATGATGGACCTCTTCAGCCCCCGCTTGGATGAAGACTTCAGCCGGATGATGGACCTCTTCAGCCCCCGCTTGGATGAAGACATCGCCCGGATAGGAGGAAGACTTCGGACCCTCTTCTGGACGGATCGGTGATACCCGGCGTGGTGAAGATAAGGTAGGAAGATCTTCAGGGGCTTAGTGTTAGGTTTATTTAAGGGGGGTTTGGGTTAGATTAGGGGTATGTGGGTGGTGGGTTGTAATGTTGGGGGGTATTGTATGTTTTTTTTTACAGGCAAAAGAGCAGAATTCTTTGGGGCATGCCCCGCAAAAGGCCCTTTTAAGGGCTGGTAAGGTAAAAGAGCTTTTCAATTTTTATTTTAGAATAGGGTAGGGCATTTTTTTATTTTGGGGGGCTTTGTTATTTTATTAGGGGGCTTAGAGTAGGTGTAATTAGCTTAAAATTGTTGTAATATTTTTATAATGTTTGTCAATTATTTTTTTATTTTTTGTAACTTAGTTCTTTTTTAATTTTTTTGTACTTTAGTTAGTGTATTTATTTGTATTTATTTGTAGGTATTTGTATTTAATTTATTTATTGATAGTGTAGTGTTAGGTTTAATTGTAACTTAGGTTAGGATTTATTTTACAGGTAATTTTTTAATTATTTTAACTAGGTAGCTATTAAATAGTTATTAACTATTTAATAGCTATTGTACCTGGTTAAAATAAATACAAAGTTGCATGTAAAATAAATATAAACCCTAAAATAGCTACAATATAATTATTATTTATATTGTAGCTATATTAGGGTTTATTTTACAGGTAAGTATTTAGCTTTAAATAGGAATAATTTATTTAATAAGATTTATTTTATTTCGTTAGATAAAAATTATATTTAACTTAGGGGGGGGTTAGGGTTAGACTTAGCTTTAGGGGTTAATACATTTATAAGAGTAGCGGTGAGGTCAGGTCGAAAGATTAGGGGTTAATAATTGTAGGTAAGGTAGCGGCGGCGTTGGGGGGGCAGATTAGGGGTTAATAAATATTATGTAGGTGTTGGCGGTGTTAGGGGCAGTAGATTAGGGGTACATAGGGATAATTTAGGTTGCGGCGGTGTGCGGTCGGCAGATTAGGGGTTAAAAAAATATAATAGAGTGGCGGCGATGTGGGGGGGCCTCGGTTTAGGGGTTCATAGGTAGTTTATGGGTGTTAGTGTACTTTAGAGCACAGTAGTTGAGAGCTTTATGAACCGGCGTTAGCCCAGAAAGCTCTTAACTCCTGGCTTTTCTCTGCGGCTGGAGTCTTGTCGTTAGATTTCTAACGCTCACTTCAGCCAAGACTCTAAATACCGGCATTAGAAAGATCCCATTGAAAAGATAGGAAACGCAATTGGCGTAGGGGGATCTGCGGTATGGAAAAGTTGCGGCTGGAAAGTGAGCATTAGACCCTTTCCTGACTGACTCTAAATACCAGCGGGCGGCCAAAACCAGCACTAGGAACCCCTAACGCTAGTTTTGACGGCTAACGCAGATCTCTAAATCTAGGCGTTAGTATCTAGCTTAGGGTTTATTTTTATTTTACAGGCAAGTTTGTATTTATTTTAACTAGGTACAATAGTTATTAAATAGTTGAACTTGAATCTGAATCAGCCAATCAGATTCAAGTTCAATCCGATTGGCTGATTGGATCAGCCAATCGGATTGAACTTGAATCTGATTGGCTGATTCCATCAGCCAATCAGAATTTTCCTACCTTAATTCCGATTGGCTGAAAGAATCCTATCAGAATTCGAGGGACGCCATCTTGTATGACGTCCCTTAAAGGAACCTTCATTCGTTGGGAGTTCGTCGTGGAGGAAGGATGTTCCGCGTCAGCGGGATGAAGATGGAGCCGGAAGAAAGAAGATTGAAGATGCCGCTTGATAGAAGACTTCAACCAGATGATGGACCTCTTCAGCCCCCGCTTGGTTGAAGACTTCAGCCGGATGATGGACCTCTTCAGCCCCTGCTTGGATGAAGACATCGCCCGGATAGGAGGAAGACTTCGGACCCTCTTCTGGACGGATCGGTGATACCCGGCGTGGTGAAGATAAGGTAGGAAGATCTTCAGGGGCTTAGTGTTAGGTTTATTTAAGGGGGGTTTGGGTTAGATTAGGGGTATGTGGGTGGTGGGTTGTAATGTTGGGGGGGTATTGTATGTTTTTTTTACAGGCAAAAGAGCAGAATTCTTTGGGGCATGCCCTGCAAAAGGCCCTTTTAAGGGCTGGTAAGGTAAAAGAGCTTTTCAATTTTTATTTTAGAATAGGGTAGGGCATTTTTTTATTTTGGGGAGCTTTGTTATTTTATTAGGGGGCTTAGAGTAGGTGTAATTAGCTTAAATTTGTTGTAATATTTTTATAATGTTTGTCAATAATTTTTTTTTTTTTTGTAACTTAGTTCTTTTTTAATTTTTTTGTACTTTAGTTAGTGTATTTATTTGTATTTATTTGTATTTATTTGTAGGTATTTGTATTTAATTTATTTATTGATAGTGTAGTGTTAGGTTTAATTGTAACTTAGGTTAGGATTTATTTTACAGGTAATTTTGTAATTATTTTAACTAGGTAGCTATTAAATAGTTATTAACTATTTAATAGCTATTGTACCTGGTTAAAATAATTACAAAATTACCTGTAAAATAAATCCTAACCTAAGTTACAATTAAACATAACACTACACTATCAATAAATAAATTTAATAAACTACCTACAATTATCTACAATTAAACCTAACACTACACTATCAATAAATTAATTACATACAAATACCTACAAATAAATACAATTAAATAAACTAATTAAAGTACAAAAAATAAAAAAACAACTAAGTTACAAAAAATAAAAAAATAATTTACAAACAATATAAAAAAATTACAACAATTTTAAGCTAATTACACCTACTCTAAGCCCCCTAATAAAATAACAAAGCCCCACAAAATAAAAAAATGCCCTACCCTATTCTAAAATAAAAATTGAAAAGCTCTTTTACCTTACCAGCCCTTAAAAGGGCCTTTTGCGGGGCATGCCCCAAAGAAAACAGCTCTTTTGCCTGTAAAAAAAACATACAATCCCCCAACATTACAACCCACCACCCACATACCCCTAATCTAACCCAAACCCCCCTTAAATAAACCTAACACTAAGCCCCTGAAGATCTTCCTACCTTATCTTCACCACGCCTGGTATCACCGATCCGTCCAGAAGAGGGTCCGAATCGGAATTCGAGGGACGCCATCTTGGATGAAGTTCTTTAAAGGAACCGTCATTCGTCGGGAAGTCATCAGCCAGGATGGATGTTCCGCATCGGCGGGATGAAGATGGAGCCGGAAGAAAGAAGATTGAAGCCCCTCTTCAGCCCCCGCTTGGATCAAGACTTCAGCCGGATGATGGACCTCTTCAGCCCCCGCTTGGATCAAGACTTCAGCCGGATGATGGACCTCTTCAGCCCCCGCTTGGATCAAGACTTCAGCCGGATGATGGACCTCTTCAGCCCCCGCTTGGGCTTGGATGAAGACTTCGGACCCTCTTCTGGACGGATCGGTGATACCCGGCGTGGTGAAGATAAGGTAGGAAGATCTTCAGGGGGATAGTGTTAGGTTTATTTAAGGGGGGTTTGGGTTAGATTAGGGGTATGTGGGTGGTGGGTTGTAATGTTGGGGGATTGTATGTTTTTTTTACAGGCAAAAGAGCTGTTTTCTTTGGGGCATGCCCCGCAAAAGGCCCTTTTAAGGGCTGGTAAGGTAAAAGAGCTTTTCAATTTTTATTTTAGAATAGGGTAGGGCATTTTTTTATTTTGGGGGGCTTTGTTATTTTATTAGGGGGCTTAGAGTAGGTGTAATTAGCTTAAAATTGTTGTAATTTTTTATATTGTTTGTAAATTATTTTTTTATTTTTTGTACTTTAGTTAGTTTATTTAATTGTATTTATTTGTAGGTATTTGTGTGTAATTTAATTATTGATAGTGTAGTGTTAGGTTTAATTGTAACTTAGGTTAGGATTTATTTTAAAAGTAATTGTGTAATTATTTTAACTAGGTAGCTATTAACTAGTTATTAACTATTTAATAGCTATTGTAAACAAAATCAGTGGCTGATTTTGTTTACTAGAACTGTGCATTCTGGAGGATTTCTGAAGACGTCTTACTGCGTGTGGACAAAAAAAAGATTTCACCGATTCCAAGGTAGCTATCAGTATTCCAGGTGATAGACACTAGTATATAAAATTAAAGGTACAATAAACACTTTGAGATGGTAATATAAAATGATAAATTGTATATGTTAAAAAAAAACCTCTGCAATATACTTTCACTATTTATTTTGTCCCCTTCTGAAATTGTGAGCTTTTCAATTCCTGATAGAAATGGAAGTGCAGAACACTGTTATATTCCATGCAACCATTGGCTACACACTCTAGTGACCTATTTATAACTGTCCCTAATTGGTCACAGCAGAGAAGGTAACCTAAGTTACAACATGGCAGCTCCCATTGTTTTATAGACACTAAAACTTTACACTTATTTTGTCAATATTTAAACAGCTAATTAAACTACAAAATTAAGCTAAAAAATACATCTATATGTTATTCTCAGACTAATCTTTTCTTTGAATGAATCATTCTAACTAGCATTAATTTAGTGTTTAATGTCCCTTTAAAAGGGTCCTAGTAAGTAAAATTAAAACAACTTGTTTTAAATATGTATGATTTATCGGTATATGCTTTCTTTTTTGTAACTGCACAATATTTACTTTGTAAAATGTTGTATTCATTGCTAATTTGCATAGAACTTCATCCCTTGGACAAGGGAAACATCTTGCACAATAAATAAATATTTAAAGGGACATTAAATAGACAACAAAGTCAAAACTAAACTTTCATAATTGAGATAGATCATACTATCCAATTTACTTTGTTTTATGCGTATGCTTTGTTGAAGACTAAACTTAGGTAGGCTGATAGTAGCTTAGGAGAGTGGACATTTATATAGCAGTATGGTAGCAGTGTTTGAATCTATCTAGAACATTGCTATTGCTGATTGATGGCATAATATATGTGCATGCTCATGAGCTCACTTAGGATTGCTCTTTAACAGAGGATACCAAGAGAACTAAGCAGATATTATTATAGAAGTAAATTGGAAAGTTGTTTAAAATGACATGCTCTATCCAATAATGATTTTACTATTCCTTTTTAAATTGTATGTTTCATACAGTTTAAGCCGTTGCTTATACTTACTAGAAATTATTGCAATATGGATTATACATCTATTTAAATGGATTTTACCTTTTATTTCTTTTTTACACTACATTTGTGCAGTGTCACAGCCCTACAAGGAGAAGGGGGGCTTTGCAGGAAGATATAGCTTAGCCTGATGTCATAAAACGTCTAGGCTGGTTTACTATAGAGCACTGGTTTTCAAACCTGTCCTCAGACCTCCCTAACAGGCCATATTTTGAGGATATATGAACTGGAGCACAGGTGTAAATATGGTTATTTTACCTGCTCTCATCCAAGGTAATCCTGAAAATCTGGATTGTTGGGGAGGCCTGAAGATAGGTTTGAAAACCAGTGCTATACAGTGAAGAGACTAGATAAAAGGCAGGTTTGCTCATGCTCAGAACTGACAGAATAAAAGGTTTTAAAAATGCTCTGCTCTTATCACAATGGGTTACACTGAGAGTTTCTAAGTTTTCATTTTGCAAGAAAGCAAGTAAATAGTTTGTTATTGTTTTTTACACAATCTCTTTTATGTTTTCTTTAATTGAACATATTTGTGTTTACAGAAGGAGCACTGTTTAATATCTATATAGGGCTAGATTACAAGCCGAGTGCTAATTTATTGCCCGCCCATAAATGGGCAAATTTGCCCATTTATGGGCGTGCGATAAATAATCAGCAATTACAAGTGGCTGGTTATAGCTTGCGGTAGCAATTAACGCTCACTGGTTAATTTTCAAAAAGTGCTCCAATTGCCCCCAAACTTTAGTGTATCTTTCAATAAAATAAAAAAAAATTAAAAAAAAGCCATTTTAGGGGTTAAAGTTGGCAGGTGTGGAGTGTTAGAAAAAAAAAAAAACAGCACCGAAAAGTGCCTTTACATTGCGGTCTATGGGGAACTGTGTGTTCCCGGTAAATATATATGTATGTGCTTATATACAAATATATTTATGCGTTAATATGTGTATATACACATATAAACACATAAATATATATGTACAGTATATATTCATATACATATATATTTACGCTTTGCTGCCCTTCGCTTCACAACTTACCTCCTTCGCTGCGCTAGGTTCTCAGCCATGTCTGACAGCATGAGAATGAGGCTCCCATTGGAGCCTATGGAAGTGCGCTATTGTGAGGGCAACACTTCCCTGCAATGCAAACATGAGGTCTCGTTCGCACTGCGCTCAACTAGTAATAATAGTTCACATTTGTGCTCCACCCATAAATTGGTATTTACATCATATATATATGTCTCATGTTATAGAGAGTCTGTAGCTGAAACTCAGGCATATACAGACATATATTTGTATAGCAGATGATTACCAAAGGGCCACATACTCTTTTAATATTTCTTTCTTAAAGGGATATGAAAGACAAAACACAAGTGGGAGTTAGCTGCAGATTGGTGCCTGCACACATTTGTCTCTTGTGATTGGCTAACTAGTTGTCAGTAGTTCAATGCTGTTCCTTCAGTAAAGGATAACAAGAGAATGTTGCAAATTTGATAATAAAAGTAAACTGGAAAGTTGTTTAAAATTGTATGTTCTGTCCAAATCATAAAAGAAATGTTTGGAGTTTCCTGTCCCTTTAAATGTAATTAACTTATTTCTTAGGGTAAACTTATACATGTATCATACATTTTTTTCCTGACCCTGAGGAACACGACTAGTAGAGTACAGATATACTGTATATATATATATGTGTGTGTGGTTATGTAGATGTACAACTTAAATATAAACATGAATACCAAAATGTAATAAAGTCTAGGGCAGCATTTTGTGGTGTAGGTTTTTGGCTAATTGCTTCTCTAACCTTTCTTCAAACTTAAAGAGCCATTACAGCCCAACAGATACATGTTCTAATTCGTTAGAAAATAACATAAAAGCTAGTGACACTGCACCTCTATGTGTTTAATCCCTGCAAAGTGGTTAAGAACATAGCGGAAGTACTGCTCAGGACCCATAGCGCACTGCTGGTCCTGAGCAGAAACTTTAGCAAAATTCAGAATATTTACATCATATATAATAATTGCAGTAAGAGGCAGAAGGCATCTGACTCTGGCTGCAGTCTTAGCTGTCAAAGCTGACAGCCAGGACCACATCATGAGGCAGAAGGTTGGATGTAGGCTGTGAGACTATGGATGAGTGTATAATGCAAGACAGTGGTTTCTATGGCTAATAAGATACAAGAATGTATTAACCCCTTACAGACCAGTGTCGTATTCTGTACAAATTGCGAGATTGTGCTATTTCTGCATGCCCCACGAGTGGGGCACTGCAGAAATAGATTTGCAGAGTTACCGATGCAGAGAGGGTCCAATCATTGGTGGGTGGGAGCAATAGCAGGGAGGCGGATGGGCGGCCCATCGCCAGTGCGTTTTTTCCAGATCATGTCCATAGGCGTGAACGGAGGTGGTGGGTGGGGCTTGGGAGCACGTGTGTGCGTGCACGGTAATCAAATACTGCAGCCGAATGAGGGAAAGGGATAGGGAGGGGGAAACATTTTTGGAAAGAAATCCGGGAGGGGGAGGGGGTAGGGTATTGAGGGGGGGAAGCTACACTACAGAAAATAAGGGATTATATTTTTTTACAAAAGAAGGGCAAATTTGTAAGCAAACTGTGTACTGGCAGACAGCTGCTAGGACATAAGATGGCGGCCAATAGGTTGTGGGGGGAGGCTTAGAGAGCTGTTTGGGGGGGATCAGGGAGGTTGGGAGGTTTCATAAAAAATATATAAAAAATTTTTGTTTTTAAAAAAAAAAACTTTATATACTGGCAGACTTTCTGATAGTACTTAAGATGGCGGTGATAATTCTGAGGTGGGAACAAAGGGGATCCCAGAGAAGCATTTTCAACCAGTTTTGCCATAAATAGCACAAGCTGTTTGTAAATAATTGCAGTGAGAAACAAAAGTTTGTGAAAAAGTTAGTGAAAAATGTATGTTTTTTTTTTATTTGATCGCATTTAGCGGTAAAATGGTGGCATGAAATATACCAAAATGACCCTAGATCAATACTTTGGGTTGTCTACTAGAAAAAAATATATACATGTGAAGGAACATTCAGGGATTCCTGACAGATATCAGTGTTACAATGTAACTATCGCTTATTTTGAAAAAAAAATGGTTTGGAAATAGCAAAGTGCTACTTGTACTTATTGCCCTATAACTTGCAAAAAAAGCAAAGAACATGTAAACATTGGGTATTTCTAAACTCAGGACAACATTTAGAAATTATTTATCATGGGTGTTTTTTTGTGGTTGTAGATGTCAAACAGATTATGGTGGTCAAATTTAGAAAATGTGTTTTTTCAATTGTTATAATTTTTTTATAGTCAATTATAAGATATGATGAATATAATGCTATCTTTAGAAAGTCTATTTAATGGCGAGAAAAACTGTATATAATATGTGTGGGTACAGTAAATAAATAAGAGTAAAATTACAGCTAAACACAAACATTGCAGAAATGCAAAAATAGCCCTGGTCCTTAAAGGTAAGAAATTGAAAATTGGTCTGGTCCTTAAGGGGTTAAAAGAAGCATAGATGCAAGGGAAGAAAGCATAATTCTGTCACTATATAAATTCCTGGTAAGACCTCACCTCAAGTCTGGAGTGCAGTTCTTGGATAAAATGTAAAACAATTGACAAATTAGAAAGAGTTCAGAGAAGGGCCACAAAACTAATAAGGATGGATGATTTAAACTATGAGATGAGGTTAGCCCAACTGGATCTGTATACTTGAGAAAAAAGACAGTTGAGAGGTGATATGAATACTTTAAAAAAATATATTCAAAGCCCAAATATATAGTAGAAGCTCTGTTTATTCCAAAGCAGTTGTATGTGACAAGAGGTCACACTTTAAGGCTATTGAAAAGGAGAACTAAAATTCTTTGTTTACTGTAAGAGCAATCAAATCGTGGAGCTCATTGCCTAAGGTAACAGTGAATGCAAATACCTTAGATACATTTAAAAATGGCTTACATAAGTTTCTAGATAAAAACAGAATTCAGGATTTCGATTGCTTGTGTTAAATAGGTCAGCTTTAATATTGTTTTAATGTAAGATCACTTGACAGATTCTTTATAGCAAATAAGGTAGTATCTTTATAGGTTGAAGTTGATGGACTTGTCTCCTTTTAACCTCATCTACTATGTTACTTTGTATATTATATGCATATTAAAACAAATAATAATAATTTAAAAAGAAGTTGTTTTGGTTTGGTAACTTGAAGGGTATTGGTCTGTATTCCTATTTCTCCATATCACTCCAACAAAGCCATGCACCCCCAGCTTTGTTCATGGGATGGGGGAGCCTGGATTTGTAAAGTTTCTTAGCTCAGTCCAAAGGTATTGGTCTGTTATAGCTTTATGATAACTGGAGTTAAAAAACCCTAGTCGTTCATTAAAGGGACTTGAAACAAAAAAAAACGTACTTCATGATTCATATGAAGCATACAATTGTAAAAAAAACAATCTAATTTCTATTATCAATTTTGCTTATTCTTTTGGTATCATTTCTTGAATAAGCAGCAATGTACTACTGGGAATTAGTTGAATACATCAGTTTGCCAATTACAAGAGGCATATATGTGCAGACACCAATAAGCAGCTAACTTCAAGCTCCGTGAACCTATCTAGATATGCTTTTAAAAAAAGGATACCAAGAGAAAGAAGCAAATTAGATCAAATAAATACATTGGATAGTTGTTTAAAAGTGTATCCTCTATCTGAATTATGAAATAATTATTTTGGTTTCATGTCCCTTTTTAATCACTTCTCTTACATCCCCAACTAAAACTATGTACATCAGATAGTAGGGGGCAACTAGTCTTTAAATCTGTGGCATTTAACCATTTTTTATATTTAAAACCAGAATATTGCTGATAACTAATACATTTATAAACAAATTATTAAAAAAGTACAACATAATTTCACATACTTGGGGTTAGTTGAAAATGTAATTTAAAATAAATAGGTAAATTACTCATGAAATCCTTCCTAGATGGGTTAATAGCAGTATAGACTGCATTCACATTTAACAGTTAAAGTCTATTTTCCAGAGTCTTCTAAGATCTGGGGAATATTTTTATAGCCCATGTGGCTTGGTAATATTGGGAGTTTTTATTGAGGGCTTTGAACATTTAGTTCATATTTTGAAGGCTAGTCCAGGCTACTCTTACCACTGTCAGCTCAACATGTTTTAGGCAGTAGTAAGAGGTTACAAGATTCTAACCTAAAACTCCATGCCACTGTATGGTACGGTACATAGTTTACACTATGAGCCACAAATCCCAGTCTGTAAACCTTTTTCTGAATTTCCGAAAGCTAAAAATATCATAAATGATGAATTGTAAAATAGATTAGGAGGAAAAAGTAACTCAGAACTTTTAAGAACATTGTAAATGCTAATCATTCACTCAGTGGACAAAAGTAAAATGTATTATTTTTTCTTCATTGCAGGATATCTCAGACAATGAGGTCCTTAGTGATTTGGTGTTTGAGCTTTGCTCTATTTTATGCGTTAGTCTTTGCTGACCATCATGGTCATGACCATAGCCATGAAGATGACCATAACCATAAAGATAACCACAGAGGTCATAAATATGGACACAGACGTCACAAACATCACCACCATGACCACCAACATGGTAAAGAAAAGCACCGTCACAAGCATCATCACAATGAATCAATGGACTGCCATAAAATCGCCACATCCAATGCTGAATTTGCCTTCAATCTTTACAGGCAGATAGCCTCTGAACAACCAGCAAAAAACATTTTCTTCTCCCCGCTGAGTATCTCCACTGCTTTTTCTATGCTCTCCTTGGGTGCTAGATCTCAGAGTTTTGACCAGCTCATAGAAGGACTGGGTTTTAACATATCAAAGATCTCAGAGGAAGACATCCATGAAGGGTTCCATCATCTCCTGCACGTTTTGAATGACCCTGACAGTGAGTTGCAGGTGAATACTGGAAATGCCCTGTTCATACACAATAAGCTTAAGTTGCTTGAGGCTTTCTTAGAAGATGTGAAAAACTTATACCAGTCTGAAGCATTTTCTACAGATTTTCAAAATGCTGATGATGCAAAATCTCAGATTAATGGTTATGTGGAGAAGAAAACCAATGGGAAAATTGTTGATTTGCTGAAAAGCGTTGACCAAAATGCTGCATTAGTTCTTATTAACTACATTTACTTCAGAGGTAAGTCCTTGGCTATGGGATGTGTTTATCAAATCAATACACATAACATTCTGAAAATAATATATATCTTAAAGGGACATTAAACACTAAATAAATGCTAGATAGAATGATGCATTTAAAGAAACAATTAGTCTAAGAATAACATGTAGATGTATTTTTTTTTTATTTGTTATTTTTATTAAAAATTTTAACAATAACAATTTTCACTGGTCATCAATATTACAAGGCTGTTATGAATAAATCAACAATGTTTCATAGGTAATGTCCATTATACCAGCCTTTCTCTCTTCTCCTTTCCCGTTGTGGTTGGATTTGAGTCAATTACCCATGTCTGGGTTCTTGGCATGGGCTTTCCTTGGGAGCTGGATAGATAGGGCAATCCTCTGCTTCTTTGAGTCAAGTAATGTAAGGCCAGGGGGGGAAATAACAATTTAACTAACAAACCAGGGGGTTAAAGTTCAACTGTTGATTTTACAAACATACTAATTCACTAAATTATTTGTGAACATTATTTGTAAACATTATTTGTCTCTGCAAGGTAATCTAAATTCTAGTGCATCTCCTAACTTGCTTAGGGTATGTAAGTGTGGCGTCAAGTTTTTGATCGGTTTAGTCGCTACTAGTGGTATCTAGTGGTTTATAGTTCATTGTCTTTTACGCAGGTAGAGTCTGGGGGTAATCTCTCTGTTTATGTGTTGGTGATGCTGTGTAAGGAGTCTTGCCAAATGAATTTAGCGTTTAGGAAAGTATCCATCTTATTGCGGCAAAGAAAGCCATATTGCTCTAGTGAGAACTGCTCTTCTACTTCCTCTAGCCACATCTTTTTAGAGATACACATGGGCTTTTTCCAGTGGCGGGCTATTAATTTCCTGGCACTGTTGAGGCCCATCTGTAATATTAGGAGTCTAAGACGGCAAGGTAGTTTGGGTAGGTCGTTCAGCAGGGCTATGTCTGGGCTTAGCATGAAATCGGGGATGATACTCTGTCTAAAATGTATTTCAACTGAATTCCAGAGTGGGCGGACTCTAGGGCACTGACACCACATATGTAACAGACTACCACGTTTACCGCAGCCTCTCCAGCATGTGTCTGGTGTATTTGGATATATACTGTTTAACCGTGATGGAGTTAAGTACCAGCGAAGGAGGATTTTAAAGTTTAGTTCTAATATTGCGGCTGATGTCGAGGATTTCTTAACCGAGCTAAAGATCTTAGCCCACCTATCATGGTCTATGTGGGTTGCCAGGTCTAAGTTCCATTTGGTGGTAAATGGAGGCAGTATGTCAGTGTTGTTTTTGGTAAGAAGTTTACGGGATAGAGAGAGTGTACCTCTCGGTATAAGGCCCCCGTGACATATTTGTTCAAATGCTGTGAGCTTTCTTAGGAGGTCGGTTTTGAATGGGGAGGTATACACAAAGTGATGTAATTGTGCATATTTTAGCCAGCGTGTGAATCTACCGTCTGCTAAGTCAGTCAATTTATCCCTTTCTAAGAGTTTGCCTGCTTCTATAAAATTGAATAGTGGGATAGTATAATCCCATTCAGTTAGTCTTTGGTAACCTTTGTCTAGTCCACCCACCATCTCAACGTTTAGCACTATGGGGAATAGGGGGGATCTACTGGTGGAAATGTGTGGCCTAGTGGCAACTATGTGATCCCAAGTTTTAAATAAATGTCTATGTATGTCTAGCTGTCGACACTGCGGGGGTCTGAGCTCGTTCGGTACCCAGCACAGAGCGTGTACCAGTGGTGTTTTGAGTATGTGCGAGTCTAATGTGACCCAAGCCTTGCTTTCCTGTTTTTTTGTGCCAGTCCATGACCCTTTGGAGTGTCACTGCCTGATAATATTCTTCAATTTTGGGGAGACCTAGTCCGCCCTCTGTGGTTGGTCTGTACATAGTGTCTCTATTGATTCTCGGTTTACATTTTCCCCAGACAAACAAATTGATGCAGTTTTGTAGTCAAGTAATAAACCACCGAGGGAGATGTGTCGGCAGTGTCTGCAAGATGTAGGTGATTCTGGGGAGTGTGGTCATTTTGACGGCTTGTATGCGTCCCCACCAGGACAACGGTTTGTTGGTCCATGTCTTAAGATCTCTTTGCGTGTTGGTGAGCAGTGTGTTATAGTTTCTGTCGAACAGTGTCGACTGATTGGGGGAGAGGTGGATTCCTAAGTACTTGATTGTGTCAGTTCTTAACTTTAGTGGGCATAATGTGGATAGGGATTGGAATTGGGCATATGTTAGTGAAATGTTCAAAATTTCTGATTTCTGTTTATTTACAAGAAAATTAGAGTAACGTCCGAATCTGTCCAGTTCAGCTAGTATTTCTGGTATAGTCGTGTTGGGGTAGGAGACTGAGAATAAAAGGTCGTCTGCATAGGCTGCTATTTTGTAATCTTGCTGGCCGAATGTTATACCCTTGATATTTGAATTCCTGCGAACATGCAAAGTCAATACTTCTATCATTAAGATGAATAAAATTGGAGACAGAGGGCAACCCTGTCGTGTGCCATTGCGTATGGGAAGGGTGTCTGAAAGAGTACCATTTACTTTGACTTTTGCATTTGGGTGAGTATATAGGCTAAAAATTCTATTGATGATTTTTGGGCCGAATCCTATATTTTTTAGAGTTTCCAATAAAAATTGCCAATTCGTTCGGTCGAATGCTTTTTCTGCATCTATTGCCATCAGCACCGACTCAATGTTATTATGTTTAGCATGCTCCATAAGGGTCAGGGCTCTGAGGGTGTTGTCCCTAGCTTCTCGGCCAGGGACAAAGCCCACCTGATCTGTGTGTATAATGTCTTGGAGTACCAGGTTTAGTCGGTTAGCTATTGCTTTTCCCAAGATCTTGATGTCTGTGTTGAGCAAAGATATGGGTCGGTAACTACCTGGGTCGTCCTGTGGTTTGTCTGGTTTCAGGATTACTGAGATGTAAGCCGCTAGAGAGTCCGCAGAAAGTTGTGTACCATAGTCTATTGAATTAAAAAGTTTAAGGAGGTGTGGGGCCAGGATTGAGCAATAGGTTTTATAATATTGGTTGGGGAGTCCGTCTGGTCCTGGGCTTTTGCCTGTAGAGAAGTTCCTTAATGGCTCTCATAATCTCTGTTAAAGTGATAGGTCCTTCTAAGCTTGTCATTTGTGCCTGTGTGAGTTTATTTAGAGCTGCTGAGTCTATGTATGCTACCATATCTTGTAGATGAGCTGGAGGTACGCTTGTGGGTAAGTTATACAATTGCTGGTAGAAGTCTTGGAAGTGGGCGGCTATGTCTTTACTATCTTGGATTAGGGCTCCTTGTCTGGTTTTGAGTTTGTGGATGTGTGTGAGAGCTTGTTGGTCTTTTAGAGTATTAGCAAGAAGTTTGCCTGGTCTATTCCCCTCGTAAAAATATTTTTTTTTAAGTGACAACGTTTTCCTCTGGGCCTCTGAGTATAGTAAGGTGTTTAGTTCTTTTCTGGTCGAGTTCAGTGCTATTAGTGTAGATCGGTCTGAGGGGGAGTGTTTATGTTGTTTCTCCAATGTATTTAGCTTACTGGTCAACGTTTTAAGGAGTGTATCGTGTTGTTTTTTGATGTACGCTTTATGTTTAATACACTCCCCACGGAATACCGCTTTGTGGGCCTCCCATACACTGCGTGGTTGTGTCTCTGGTATAGCATTATGATTAAAGTATTCGGTTAAGGTAGTTGTGAGCTTTTGAGTTGTGGGAGGGTGGTGTAGTAGGTAGGCATCTAGCTTCCACATGAAGGGATGTATTGGGGAGTCGGGCCATTGTATTGTCATGGAGATCATCGAATGATCTGACCATGGTGTTGGAGTAATATCGCTGTCTACTAATAAGGAAAGACTGGATTGATCAAGGTATAAATAATCAATCCTTGAATACATAGACCAGGGGTGTGAATAGAAGGAGTAACTTCTTTGTGTCGGGTGTTGTATTCTCCATGTGTCGATCAGTTTTAAATGTTTAATGCTATTATACATAGAATTGGGAGGGCGTGGAGACTTATTTGGGTTAGGTGATGTGGTATCTAGCGTGGGGTCCATTGCTACATTCATATCCCCCCCCATTATCACTATACCTTTTCTGATGTCCCCTAACATTGAGGTTAGTTTTTTGTAGAATCTGCTTTTATTGGTGTTAGGGGCGTAAACATTGATTAGGGTAATTGGCCTATTGTATATAAGTCCTATTAAAATAAGTACTCGACCTTCTTTGTCAGTTATTGTACGGATAAATTGAATGGGCAGGGAGTTGTGTAGGAGAATTCCAACACCATTTTTTTCGTGAGAGTTAAAAAAGCCCAAGGGGAAGTGTCTGTTGGAGAACCTAGGTTCCTCTGCTCGAGGGAAATGTGTTTCTTGGACAAAGACTATTGAGCATTTTTGTTTGGTAAACCAGTTCAGGGCAACTGATCTTTTGGTGGGTGAGTTCAGACCCTTAGTGTTTTGTGTGATTATTTTTATTTGTCTAGAGGTCATGGTTGTCTCGTGTGGTGGGTGTAGCTGATATGTTAAATGGAAAGGTCTTACCAGTAGCTGTTAGTCTATGCTGGAGGCGCAGTTGAATGATGCTTTGTATTGTGAGAAGCTGTAAAAGCCACCTAAGTAGGATAACGGTGTCGCTTATAGGAGATGCATACCTGTAGGTTATGTTATGCCTTGCAGAGATGCTATAACAACATGAGAAAAAACATTGAAATATATAATAAAACATTTCAAAAACAGTAGGGGAAAGAGAGAGAAAGGCAAGAGAGACAAGATAGAAAGAAGAGAGAGAAAAAAGAAAGAGAAAAATAGGTACAATCAAATAACAATAACTTAGTCTATACACAGGATCAGGACCGTGGTCCTTTATTCCTGATAGTAAACAATCGGGGGAAAGCAGTTACACTGTTGCTCTCATTTCCCCTCTCAGGACTAGGGCAGTGTTCGAGTATAGAGGGAGTTCCAGGTGTTCTGGTGGGGAACTCTGGTAGTCCGTCTCAAAGAGACAGGGTCTTGTTGAGGCAGGTGAAGTTGAGCTATCAAGGTGGATCTGTAGCGGGGTTCAATGATTTGTGGGGAGATATATTAATCATTTTGCGTTTTCTTATCACTGTAGTCCATTTTTGTCTCTGCAGTTTTGCGGGTGGAGGATCTGTAGTTAGGGCGTTATCTTCCGTTTCAGCTGGTTGAGGTATTAGTCTTGGTAATGGAATGTGGAGTTGTGAACAGAAGGGATGCAAGTCTTCAATGTCTTTGTAGATGAATTCTTTATTGTCTTTTGTCACTCTAATTGCGAAGGGGAATCCCCAACGGTAGGCGATGTTGTGTTCTTGTAAGAGGGCAGTGAGGAATTTGACATTTCTTCGTCTGGCGAGGGTAAGTGGACTAAGATCTGCAAAGATTTGTATATTGTCGCCATCTTTGTTTATTGGTGCTTTCTTTCTGGCAGCTGTTAGTAACTTCTCCTTGTCTTTGTAGTTGTGACAGCGGATTATGATATCTCTTGGTGGTGCTTTTGGTGGGGGTTTAGGCTTTAACGCCCTGTGTGCTCTGTCCAAGGATATGTCAGCTGTCTCATCACCGCCTAAGAGAAAAGTAAATAGGCCCTGCAGATATTGTGGGAGAGCGGCGGCTTGGATATTTTCAGAGATACCTCTTATTCGTAGGTTTTGGCGTCTACCGCGGTTATCCAAATCTTCTATTTGCATCTGCATTTCTTTCATTTCCTCTGTTTGGAGTTGTATCTGCATAGAGTGTAAATTTATAGGTTCAGATATTTCTTCTGCGTGCTCTTCTAATTGAAGCACTCTGTTCTCTAATTCTGTGACATCTTTTCTGACCTCTGCAAGGCCTTCTTTGATAAGGTGGCTGACCTGACTCATGAATGAAGCAAAGTCCTCTTTTGTTGGTAAAGATTGCAGGTCGGCCTTAGTTAGAGGGACATTAGAATCAGAATGTACAGCATCTGTTTCATCGTCTTGCATACTATCGCTTGAGCAAGGGGAGACAGGTGGAATAACACTGCTAGGTTCTACAGCTTTGAAATATGCGTTTAACTTTGTAGATGACACTGCTGCTGTTTTATTTGCCTTGTCCCCTTTAGTTAGGCGTTTGGATGTCATTGCGGTGTTTATTGTGTAATCTGAGCAGATGCTTATATTATGTGGTGAGCTGTTTCTGTTATAGGCGGTTTAGATATATTTGTCTTAATGTCTGTCTGAGGGCTGGTTATGCGCTTATTATATTTAGGCCTCCGTAATGGCGCTATACATAGGGAAGGGGTTAGTCGAGTAAGGCCTCAATGTTGCTTTGTGTCTTCTTTTGTGTCCTGAGAAACCCACAGTCCTACCGCTTTGTTGTATGGATGTTGCAGCCCAACGGGAAACGAATCCCCGGTCTTCTGTTCCAAGGGAACTTTTGTCTTGGTCTCTCGAGTTATGTAGGTAAGGGAGATATCGTGACCACGTGGGCGCTCGTTAGCGCAGCGTCTATGGGCCGTTGCCTGTGTGTGAGCGCTCCACCGTGTGTTCTATGTTGGTAATTCAGTGATTCACTTTTCTTCGGTGCAGTCGCAGTGTCTTTGTGTATGTCTCACAGCTCTTACCCGGTGCTTTGCTGGGGTGATTCACTGCGCTGATCTAAGATGGCGCTTCACTGTTTCTTTCTTCAGGTGACTGTCATTCTGCGGTTTGTGGAGCGTGGTGTTCTTGGTAAGCAGTTCTTTGCTCCTTAAGTGTTACTGCATAATTGTGCAGTAGTTCTGCCGTTTCTAAGCCTAGAATCTCCTCTTAATGAGCCCTTTGAGGGGATACTGCACGGAGCTTCACATAAGTGCGGCCATGCTGGTGGTTGGCTCGGCTCCGCCCCTCATGTAGATGTATTTTTAAAAGTTTAATTAGCTGTTTAAATATTGACAAAATGAGTGTAAAGTTTTAGTGTCTATAAAACTATGAGAGCTGCATTGTTGTAACCTTAGGTTAGGTTACCTTTTCTGCTGTGGCAAATTATAGACAGTTATAAATAGGTCACTAGAGTGTGCAGCCAATGGCTGTGTGGTATATAATAGTAATCTGCACTTCCATTTCTAATAGGAACTGAAAATCTCACAATTTCTGAATAGGATTACAGGAAAAGGGGGCAAAATAAATAATGAAAATATATCACAGACCTTTTTTATATATATGATTTATCATTTTATATCACCATCTCAAAGTGTTTAATGTCCCTTTAAATGTTGCACAGTTATAGTATAATGTTTAAAGGAATTTGAGTAATACATTTCCAAGATTAAATACAACTATATAGTTTAACAATAAAACATAGACTATGTGCAACTTTTTTAACAACTTTGTGAATGTGGCTTAAATTGGTTCATTATATTTATTTTTAGGAAAGTGGGAAGATCCTTTTAGAGAAGAAAACACAAATGAACGTGATTTCAATGTGGATGAGAAAACTGTTGTGAAGGTGCCAATGATGTACAGACACGGCTACTACAATGTGTTAATTGATGAAAAGCTGGGTTGCACTGTAGTTGAGCTACCATACAAAGGAAATGCATCTGCATTGTTTATTTTGCCAGATCAAGGAAAACTTAATCAAGTGGAAGAAGCTCTTCAGAAATCCACATTAAAAAACTGGAAAAAGTCAATGAGAGAAAGGCGAGGATTTTATATTTTCTACAAAGTTAATTTGTCTAAATACTGCCAAAGGTCATACATTATTGATCCCACAAATTAGTTTTATTTATTATTATTATCAGTTATTTGTAGATCGCCAACAGATTCCGCAGTGCTATAAACATAGGTATGACATGCATGGAAGAATTTATAGGAGACAAATGAGTAGAGTGAAGGGAATGGCAGGAAGAGTATCTGGAGACAAGGTCCGAGGTAGAGGGGGGAAAGTCTTATTGAGAGCCTTGAATGCCAGAGTCTGGATCTTGTGTTTAATTCTGGAGGCTAGAGGAGGCCAGTAAAGGGACTGGAAGAGAGGTGCAGCACAGGAGGTGGAGGCATTTATTATGGAAAGGAGATAGATGGCATCTAGGGAGACCAGAGTGGATGGAGTTTCAATAGTCAATGCAGGAAATTATGAGACAGTGGATTAAAATGTTAGTTGTGTCTTGTGTGCGGAAGTGGCAAATACATTTTGTAGAAGTATTTAAGATGGAATCGGCAGGAATTTGCCAAAGACTGGATGAGGGAAGTGTAAGAAAGATCTGAGTCTAATGTGACCCAAAGAAAGCAGGAATATGGGGCTTGGGTAATGAGCTTATTATCAACAGTTATAGAAAATTGGTGGGTGAAAATTTTGGAAGAAGGGGGGGAGCTCAGTTTTGGAGAGATTTAGCATAAGGTAGTAAGAGGACTTTCAAGATGAAAAGTTATTAAGACAATTAGTGACTCAAGTTTGCAAGGAGACGTCTGGTACAGAGGGGTAGATTTGGGTGTCATAAGCAAACAAATTATATTGAAACCTGGTGGACTTTATTAAGGAACCTGAGGATGAGGTATAGATTGAGAAGGGTAGGGTGTCATGGACGAGATTTGTTATAAAGAGATTTGTTATAAAGGTATGATTAGACATGTAGGAGGAGAACAACAAAAGGCCTGTGTCACAAATGCCATAGAATTGGAGGGTCTGGAGCAAGAGAGGTTTAGTCAACAGCATAAAATGTTGACTGACTGAGAGGCGTTTTGATTTTGCTGTAAGTAGGTCATTAGTAACCTTAACTATTGCTGTTTCTGTGGTGTGTTAGATGGAAAGTTATTTTGAGGATAGGTGTGACTAGTGCATGTTTAAGAGATGAGGGAAATATACCAGTGCTGAGGGAGAGGTTTAAAATATGTGTCAGGATTGGAATAATAAAAGGAGAGAGCAAGGGTAGTAGTTGTGAGGGATGGGATTGAAGGGACAAGAAGTGAGGTGGGAAGAAGATATAAGGGCAAAATGTTTTCCTCAGTAACAGGAGCAAGAGAGTTAAATGTGTGGCTGTGTGGGTTTTGGATGATAACAAGCAGTTGAGAGGGTTGTATGCTACTAGTGTGTAAAGAAAGAATTTTGTTTCTGAAGGAACTAGTTTTGTTTTTGAGTCCCCCTTAATGTGTTTCCAATGACTTGCTATGCAAGTAGCATCAAATGTATGAGAAATCACACCTTTGGGTTTATTTTAGTATGTGAAATAACTGGATTTTTTCATTGTCACCACAACTCATTACAATGGGATGAACTTACAGGGAAATCAGATCTCCTTTTTTTATCACTTTCTATACACACACATGCTTCCTTATGTCTATATAGCAAAGCCCAATACCTAGCATATATTAGTGTGTATATTACATGATATTATATTCACTAATAAACGTCTTTCATCCTAACAGTCTCTGCAACAACAGCATTTTTTCACACTAACAGTGAAATCGTGACTATTTCCTTTAACCTTTGTTGTTGCTTGCTTTTACAGTTCTATTGACTTATGGATCCCCAAATTCTCGATTTCTGCATCTCTTGATCTTATACCAGAACTAAGAAAATTAGGTGTTACAGATATATTCTCTGATCAAGCTGATCTCTCTGGGATAACTGGAGAAAAGAACCTGATAGTTTCCAAGGTAAGGGTTATTAATAGCACCATCCGTAATGATTTGATAACATAAATATAGTGATATAAAAGCATTGTTGCCAGGTTGCAAAATGATGAGAGCCTTCAGCACTTGTTTATGGTTAAAGATCTCAGAACACAACTATTATTGTCAACCAACAATGTCCTAGGCAGCATCCAAACCCTGCTATATATATATATATATATATATATATATATATATATATATATATATATATATAGCTTTGACATTTTATTGATGCCAATATTACACACACTTTCCAGTTTACTTCTATTATCAAATTTGCTTCATTTTCTTGGTATCATTTGTTGAAGGAGCACCAATGCACTACTGGTTTCTAACTGAAAGCATGGATGAGCCAATGACAATCGGTACATATATATATGCAGCCACCAATCAGCAACTAGAACCTAGGTTATTTGCTCCTCCTGAGCTTACCTAGATAAACCGTTTAGCAAAGGATAACAAGAGAAGGAAGCATACTAAATAATAGAAGTAAATTGGAAAGTTGTTCAAAATTGTATGCTCTGTGTAAATCACGAATTTCTAATTAGGACTTTACTGTCCCTTTAATGCTAACACACAAAGATATGATTTGTCTCTCTCCCAGCACCTTTTGTACCAGCACCATAAATAAATGTTATTTTACACATCATTTGGTTTCCTTTAGTGTATACAGCAATGATTTTACCATTTTGTGCCATTAATACTTAGGGCTGTAAAAGTGCTTTTTACACATACAAACTTTTCTTTTAGATATATGGCAGAATATGTTTTCGCAATGGGCAGAGCAACAATGCAATACTGCACATACAAGACAAGTTTGACAATATAGTGGAGCGTTAATTATATTGCTACCGCACAATAATTAACCAGCCATTACAATGCGGTAGAAATTAGCACTCAGAAACGTAACCAGAGATACAATCTCTTGTTAAAGGGACACTAAACCCCACATTTTTCTTTCATGAATGAGTTAGAGAATACAATTTTAAACAACATTCTAATTTAATTCCAATATCTAATTTGCTTTATTCTTTAGATATCCTTTGTGGAAGAAATAGCAATGCACATGTGTGAGCCAATCACACGAGGCATTTATGTGCAGCCACCAATCAGCAGCTACTAGATATGCTTTTCAGCAAAGGATATCAAGAGAATGAAGCAAAATAGATACTAGAAGTAAATTAGAAAACTGTTTAAAATTACATGTTCTTTCTAAATCATGAAAGAAAAAAAATTGGGTTTCATGTCCCTTTAATTTTTGAAAAGTTCCCCAAATGCCCTCAAAATAGAGGACATTATAGTATTGTATTAAAGGGGCAGTCTAGTCAAAATTAAACTTTAATCATTCAGATAGGGCTTGTAATTTTAAACAACTTTCCAATTTACTTCTATTATCTAATTTGCTCAATTCTTTAGATTTCCTTTGTTGAAGAAATAGCAATGCACATGTGTGAGCCAATCACACAAGGCCTCTATGTGCAGCAACCAATCAGCAGCTACTGAGCATATCTAGATATGCTTTTCAGCAAGTGATATCAAGAGAATGAAGCAAATGAGATAATAGAAGTAAATTAGAAAGTTGTTTAAAATGACATGCTCTTTCTAAATCGCGAAAGAAAAAATTTGGGTTTCATGTCCCTTTCATAAAAAATAACGGCACTAGGCAGTTTTAGGGCCTTAAAGTTGGTGCAAGTGGGGTGTAAGAAAAAAAAAAACGTTACTAAAAAGTGCCTTTACATTGCAGTCTATGGGTACTGTGTGTTTCCATAGACCACAATGTAAATATTTATTTATATATATATACACATATAAACGCATAAATATATATGCATATACACATATAAACACATAAATATATATGCATATACACATATAAACACATAAATATATATGTATATACTCATATAAACACATAAATATATATGTATATACTCATATAAACACATAAATATATATGTATATACTCATATAAACACATAAATATATATGTATATACTCATATAAACACATAAATATATATGTATATACTCATATAAACACATAAATATATATGTAAATTATTCAAAGGGAAGGATTGAAAACAAATATTGTAACAATCAAAGAAGGACCAAAAGCTGCACAATAGTTCTACAACGCTTTATTACTATATATTATCTTGATAAAATGGGCCATCTATCCTCCACCCATATTTCATATAGTCACCACATACACATATAATTAAAATGCATGACAAGCAATGAAAAGCAACTACGTTGAAAATATTTTACACAATTCTAAACACTGATACTGCAGTATGCTGCTAGGACAAATTTGAAACACTCTTCCTTATATAGTATAACAACCAACAGGCTGACACATAAAACCATAAGAAGTGTGTCAAGTCCAAAGCTGTATATTTTGTATGCAAAAAATAGCTGTGGGGCCCCAGAAATTGAAAGAACGGATGGATTTCAGAGTCCTTGATACAAATTGCAAACCATGAACTCAAGTGTTAAAAACACGCTCTGGTATTGGTACATGGAGCTCTTGATAAGGTACAGTCAAAGTAATGGCCAAATTGCGCTATGCGCATATAACTTGTATCATAACATATCACCCATAACAATTCCACAAGGGGTATCCACTTTGTTTCAAGTGCGTTGTGATAATTAGATACAGTCCCGTATCATCAAACTTTTTCCTGGACTTCTCACGGGGTTGCAAGACTTTAAGCCAAACCTCACCTGTAATCCAACATGCTTCATTCACCACTGGATAGGATACTCAATACCTTATTATTCTGCAGTTATACAACATGGGTGAGTTGGCGTCTTCACTTGCCGATGTGCTGTAGTGCACTAAACACCTGTTTGTCCAATTCAACGTGGTTGCTTACATAGCCTGTATGATCGTAGCCGTTACGTCATCATTGATTCGTTAGACATGACGCGTTTCGCCCCTCCCACAAATGGCTGAAGCCGGGGCCTCATCAGATGTAGATCTTGTAGGGCATACTTGCTATTTATTCATTCTTGTGTTAAAAGTACCACCCTCATTTACTGAGATATCTCAAAGTTCAGTGACAGCGACCAAAACATGCTCTCAATACCTTGTGTACAGGTGGCTAACCATGAAACTGATTGCTTAAGTATTATAAATGTATTACTATCATTAACACACTGCAGTATCAGCGTTAAAATTTAAAGCGCCAAACTACCATAAAATCCATTATGTTCATCATTGTAATTTGGAGTAAAATCTATACCTAGCTACATTATAAATACTTTACTTTCATTAAGACTAATGCCTATTGTCAGATTCATTAGACATAGATAGCATTTTACTTTGAGAGATTTATTTGTGTATATATAGATATTTATTTACAAGGCATATTTAGATAGACAATAAGACTGCACTAAACATGCCAATTTCTGCATATTACTGAAAGCAAGAGTACTCTATTTTCTCATTTAAGCTAATAGGACTAAGAGTGTTTAATCTATAGATCCATCTTGACTCATGTTGTAGAATTACTCTATCAAGATTCCCACCATGTCTGCTTGATCTCAACTGCTCGATACCCATAATCTGTAATTTACTATGATCAGAGTTATGGCAGGATTTGAAGTGTCAAAGTCTGGCTAAAAATAAATACAAAAAAAAATACAAAAGAATAAACTAACAGATATATGTTCATGAAGGTTTCTGCAAGAACTATTAGAAATGATCATTTTACATATTGTGAAAACAAAAGTACCTATTGCAGCAGGAACATGGCTACTATTTTCATTTTTTTTTTTTTCTCTCTTTCTTTGTTTTTTTAAACCAAAAGTGTGTTGTCCTGGCTTTTCTGCTTTGTAGATGTGCACATATGCACCAGAAATCAAAACAAAGGGGCCAAATTATCAAGCTCCGAATAGAGCTTGATGCCCCCGGAAACAGTAGTTATGAAGCAGTGGTCTAAAGACCATAACTGCTCTATAAATTGTCCACCTGCTCTGAGGCTGCAGACATCAATCCGCCCGATCCTATACGATCGGGCTGTTTGACACCCCCTGCTAGTGGCCGATTGGCCATGAATCTGCAGGGGACGGCATTGCACAAGCAGTTCACAAGAACTGCTTGTGCAATGATAAATGCTGTCGGCATTCATCAATGTCTGTCGGATATGATCCGCTAAGCGGATCATGTCGGACAGACCAATGATAAATCGTCCACAAAAGATCATTTTGTCATGTCCATGTCCATTTATAGTTGTATTTTCTTAATATAATGGACAATTCTCTATGTGTTTTTTGTTGTTTTTGCATTATTCCAAATATATTTTACATTAATAATTTAACTTTTTATATCTGCAAAGTATAATTTTACGTTATTCTTGTAGCCATAGCTCTGTTAAAAAAAATATGTATTTTTTTTAATAATTCTATCTCTTATTTTAAAGCATTGCTATATTTTATAGTTCTGAGTACATGACCAAGGCTTACATAAGACTAAAGTAAATCACTATAGATGTTATAGACGTGTTGCATTGTTAAGTGGGACATTTTTTATTGAAGAACCGGTTCAGATGTACATCGGTTTGTTACAAAAGAACAGTTGTATACGTAAATACATAATGTTGTACAAAAGGAGGATACAGTATGCAAATCTTGTGTTCTTGTTCATTCATTAATCTGGAACCTAGTGCCTCAAGTTTTTTTTCAGATAAACTGCTGTAGTAAATGTTTGATGCAGCCAGATCTAATAGAAAGGATGTCTGGATAGAGCAGTTCCTGGAATATCTGTAGTGTAGGGAATAGCCCAAGCTGGAGTGAGTGGGGAGAGAAGAAGGAGAAAGAAGGGGGGGGGGAGAGAGGGAAAAAAAGGGGGGGAGGAAGGGGGCGGAAGTTGCAGTTAAGAGTCTATTTTAGTCTGGAAATCTTTCGATCCAGGGGGACCAGGTCTCTAGGTAGAAGTCAACCTTGTCCAAGGTTCTGTGTGAATATAATTCCATCTGTTTAATGTAACGTACTATGGAGAAAACTTGTGGTAAAGGGGGTGGGTCTTTGTTTTTCCACATTCTTGCTATAGTTAGTTTGGTGGCCATGAGAACATATATTGGCAGGGCTTCCCTAGCCGGAGTTAGACTTGGGAAATGTATGTGGAGTAGAAAAACCTCTGGTTTGAAGGGTTAGGTGATGTGTAGTGAGCTGAGGATTATGAAGATCCATCGCCAAAGAGGACGTACCCTGGGGCAGGACCACCACACATGTGGGGAGGTACCTAGCTGTCCTCATTCTCGCCAACACTTGGGGGAGTGAGTGCCATATATCCTGTGCAGTGTGCAAGGCACAAGATGCAATCGGACTAGAATTGTGTGCTGTAGCTCCCAGAGGATAGAACAATGAAGGCGTTTTTTTAGTTATAAGAATGCTGGTAGTGGTAGGGAATCCATAACAAGTCGGGAAAGATAAGTCCTGATGGCAACACTGATGCTTCAGTATCAAACCAACGGGAACGATCGTCTGTAATGTTCCAACTAATTACGTGTGATAACCGAGCTGCGGTATAGTATAGGATAATATTGGGGAGTGCAAAGCCTCTTTGTGAGATTGGTCTCTGCAGTGTGGATCTTGAGGTTCTAGGCCTGTGATCCTTCCATACATAAGTGGTGACAATACTCTGTCATTTGTTTAATAGAGGCCTTGGGATGTTATATGAAATGCACCTGAATAGATAATTAAGTTTGGGTATGAAGGACATCTTTATTGCCGCTATTCTCCTGTCCACAAAATTTCTTTGAATTCCCGTGTTAAGAGGAGATTACGGAATTCTATTAGCCTGTCTGTGTAATTTTTAGCAATTGTGGTTTCTGGATTAGGGCTTAAAAGGGTGCCTAAAATTTTGATAGTGTGAGGGTTCCATTGGAATTGGTATATTTTTTGTAAGGAAGCTAGCTCCTGAGTAGGGATGTTTAAGTGCAAGGCTTCAGTTTTATTGATGTTCAGTTTAGAATACGATAGTTGGCCAAAACTATGGAGGAGTTTGAATACAGCAGGAAGAGAGATAGTCGGTGAAGTGAGGAAGAGAGTTATGTCATCTGCATATAGGGAAATGCTATGGGATGACGTTGTAAGTTGTACTCCGGCAATTTTGGGGTTAAGTCTGATCGCCTGGGCTAAAGGTTCAATCGCTAGTGTGAAAAGAAGGGGCGAGAGCGGGCAGCCCTGCCTAGTGCCATTGGTGATGTGAAAAGGATCTGATCTGAAGCCCACTCCCTTCATCCTAGTTGAGGGGCAGTATAATGGGCTTGTACTGCACAAATTAAGGTGCCTGGGAAATTAAAGGCTCCCATCGTGATCCAGAGGTATTCCCATCTCACTCTGTCGAAAGCCTTCTCAGCATCAGGAGACAGAGCAAGGGCAAATGACGTTTTAGTGAAGAGGGAGGATGAAGTGTAAATGGGGAGGACATAAATGCATTTGTAATTTATACATTTGAATATATTCGCTATAGCATATTTAGAAAACATTTGTCAACATTTTTTTCTCAAGTCTTTTAGTTGTTCTGGTCCATTTAAAGATTTCTGCTTTGAATTATTTCATATGACTGATCATAACCTGCTGCATTTCTGTTCTCTGTTTTAGGCACTTCATAAAGCTGTTCTGAGTGTTGATGAAAGTGGATCTGAGGCTGCTGGGGCAACAGCATTAGGACTTAGGACTATGTCACTTTCCCCATCAGTTGTGTTCAACAGGACTTTCTTGATAGTATTTTATCATCGTCCAACTAGAAGCTTACCCTTCATTGGAAAGATTGTAAATCCCACTGCATAGAATTATGCATTCACTACATGTTTGTTTGTTTTGTTTTTTTTGTTCAAATAAAATAACAATTGTCTGATTGAAGTTTTTGCCTTTGGAAATTAAAATTATTTATTCAAAAGTCACCAGAACTATTTGTAAAGCTTAAGAAAGAGACATTTAATAGGGTAAAAAAGGACCATCAGCAACTCTACTACATTAGCAAGCTTAAGATGTCTTGAGGGGTGCTAAGTCCTTCCAATAGTTATTGCAGAACTCCATAGAGTCTAGAAGAGTCTAGCCCCTAACGTGTTCCTGTCTCTTGCTTGCTCATTATTTATGGTCCCTCATCAGAACTCTACTGCACTTTTTTGTATGTGTCCCAGTATTCCAATAGCTCTCTTTCCTTCCAGTGTCATTAGGGTGCCTCCCCTCATCAGAACTCTACTGCACTTTATTGTATAAGTGTTTCCAATGCGCACTAACAGCTGGACCTCGTTGAAATCTTCTCCTCATAGACTTCAATGGAGTGTGCTTTTCAACAACAAAAAAAAAAGGAACACATATCACTCGTGCCCCAACCCGACACTGCTTTATACCTGTAGCACAAAACCTGAAGGTAGTTATAAATATTTCACATTCCAATGTTCTTCAGATAGAAGAAAAGGTTCTTTTTATTTTTAAATATTTATATATATATATATTACTTTTATATATATATATATATATATATATATATATATATATATATACTAGCTGTTGCCCACTGCTTCGCTCATGTGGATTTTGTAATTTGTAAAAAAAATAGCGAAAAATGCAACCACTCGCAATCACGTGTGCCCCCGTTCGGGTTGCACACTCGCTGACATGAACGTCTTGGGTTTTCTTTAATTCTCTGTGTTTCTTGTAATCTAAATACCAATTTTCATGTCTGTAACATCTTTGCTTTTTGAGATATAGGTATCCTCATAAATCAGCCCCCACCTTTTGACCCCCCCCCCCTTAAGTGGATTTTCGGGAACTGGTAAAACATGTATTTCTTTATTTTTTAAGGATAATCTAAATATCAATTTTCACGTCTATAACATCTTTGGTTTTTTAAGATATAGGTATCTTCATAAATCAGCCCCCCTTTTGACCCCTTTAAGTGGATTTTGGGGAATTGGTAAAAATTGGTATTATTTTTCAAGGAGAATCTAAGCACCCAGCTTTTTCACCCCCTTTGGGACGCAATTTCCAAAAATCCTTCCTTAGTGGGTGCCTATTGCATAAAAACAACGTGACTTCCAAATTTCACATTTTGACGTTGATGAGACAGTCAGTCATTCAGTCAGGACTTTTTCATATATATATATATATATATATATAGATATATGAAGAAATATATAGGAATATATATTTAAAAATACAAAGAATATTTTCTACTACGTGAAGAACATTGGAATGTAAAATATTTACATAAGGGCCATAGGTCTTGTCTGAGGTCTCATGTGCCTTTAATTTTCAGGTACTTCTGTACCATAGGTATGATGTTCTGAGTTTATTGAGTGAAAATGATATCCTGCAACCATATTTTATTATTTTTCTTCCCTCTTTTTGGTTTGGCCCAAATTTCCATACCTTTTATGTCATGCCTGCATTATTAATTATCAGAGGTGTTTCTAGAAGACTAAAATAACTAGGGGATTCAGCCCAAGGGTTTATTTGAAGCCCCCTTCAACTGTGATATTAATAAACTAGAGGACTGGTCAAATAAATGGGATCTGAAATTTAATATCACCAAGAGCAAAATTATGCATATAGGATCCAAAAACCCAAAGGCCAATTATAGTCTCAATGGTACATTACTGACTGTAATTAAAGGGACATTCCAATCAAAATATAAATGCACATAGATTTATTGCATCTTTGGATAGAAACATATTTGCAATATACTTGTATTGGCAAAAATGCTTCTAGTAAAACTAATCACTGATTTAGTGTTAACATTTTTCTCTGCATGTGCATGTGAAGCATAGCTAGATATTGTCACTGCACCCACATTTTAAATAATGCAGCTTCTCCGATCATCAGCGGGGCTTGTATCATGTAAGCAATTAACAAATTGAGTCATTACCAGACGGTACAAGCACCTTAGGCTCTCTAAACAAGTGCTGTGTTTAAAATGCTGGTGCACGGTGCATATTTAAATACACTTTTGAAACAGCTATATTTTTTTTATTAGAAGCATTTTTGCTAATGCATGTATATTACAAAATCTCTTCTTTTCAATACCAAAATGCACCCATGTGGTTTCCAATTTTGGCTGGAATATCCCTTTAAAGAAGAAAGGGACTTGGGAATTATTATTTCAGATGATTTAAAATTTGGTACACAATGCCGCAGTGCAGCCAGCAAGGCCAGTCAAATGCTTGGTTGCATTGGAAGAGGTTTTAGTAGCAGAAATAGCAAGGTTCTTATGCCACTTTACAGATCATTAGTTAGACCAAATATGGAATACTGTGTACAGTTCTGGAGACCATATCTTCAGAAAGATATAAATAAACTAGAAGCTGTCCAAAAGAGGGCTACTAAAATGGTACATGGTCTAAAATATAAAACGTACAAAGAAAAACTCTATGATCTAAATATGTATAGTTTAGAGGATAGAAGGGAAAGAGGTGACATGATAGAAACCTTCAAATATATGAAGGGACTTAATAAAATAGAAGCTGAAAGCATTTTTCACAATAAAATAAATGTCAAAACAAGGGGTCACAATCTAAAGTTAGAGGGTAGTAGATTCAGGAGAAATGTGAGGAAGCATTTTTTTACAGAAAGGGTGGTGGATTCATGGAATAAACTTCCATTTGAGGTGGTAAATACAAACGCCTAGATTTAGAGTTTTGCGTTAGAAGGGGTGCGTTAGCTACGCGTGGTTTTTCCCCCCCGCACCTTTTAAACAACGCTGGTATTTAGAGTTCTCAGAAGGGCTGCGTTAGGCTCCAAAAAAGGAGCGTACAGGCATATTTACCGCCACTGCAACTCTCAATACCAGCATTGCTTACGGACGCGGCCAGCTTCAAAAACGTGCTTGTGCACGATTCCCCCATAGGAAACAATAAGGCAGTTTGAGCTGAAAAAAAACCTAACACCTGCAAAAAAGCAGCGTTCAGCTCCTAACGCAGCCCCATTGTTTCCTATGGGGAAACACTTCGTAAGTCTGCACCTAACACCCTAACATGAACCCCGAGTCTAAACACCCCTAACCTTACACTTATTAACCCCTAATCTGCCGCCCCCGCTATCGCTGACCCCTGCATATTATTTTTAACCCCTAAACTGCCGCTCCGTACACCGCCGCAACCTACGTTATCCCTATGTACCCCTAATCTGCTGCCCCTAACATCGCCGTCCCCTATATTATATTTATTAACCCCTAATCTGCCCCCCCAACGTCGCCGCTACCTACCTACACTTATTAACCCCTAATCTGCCGACCGGACATCACCGCTACTATAATAAATGTATTAACCCCTAATCCGCCTTACTCCCGACTCAAAAACCCTATAATAAATTTTATTAACCCCTAATCTGCCCTCCCTAACATCGCCGACACCTAACTTCAAGTATTAACCCCTAATCTGCCGACCGGACCTCGCTGCTACTCTAATAAATGTATTAACCCCTAAAGCTAAGTCTAACCCTAACACTAACACCCCCCCTAAGTTAAATATAATTTAAATCTAACGAAATAAAATAAATCTTATTAAATAATAATTAATCCTATTTAAAACTAAATACTTACCTGTAAAATAAACCCTAATATGGCTACAATATAAATAATAATTATATTGTAGCTATTTTAGGATTAATATTTATTTTACAGGCAACTTTGTATTTATTTTAACCATGTACTATAGCTATTAAATAGTTAATAACTATTTAATAGCTACCCAGTTAAAATAATTACAAAATTACTAGTAAAATAAATCCTAGCCTAAGTTATGATCAAACCTAACACTACACTATCAATAAATTAATTAAATAAACTACCTACAATTATCTACAATGAAATCAACTAAACTAAATTACAAAAAAAACAAACACTAAATTACAAAAAATAAAAAAAGATTACAAGAATTTTAAACTAATTACACCTACTCTAAGCCCCTTAAAAAAATAACAAAGCCCCCCAAAATAAAAAAAATGCCCTACCCTATTCTAAAATAAAAATTTTACAGCTCTTTTAAAAGGGCCTTTTTGTGGGGCATGCCCCAAAGAAAACAGCTCTTTTGCCTGTAAAAAAACATACAATACCCCCCCCAACATTACAACCCACCACCCACATACCCCTAATCTAACCCAAACCCCCCTTAAATAAACCTAACACTAAGCCTCTGAAGATCTCCCTACCTTATCTTCACCACGCCTTGTATCACCGATCCGTCCACCGAACCTAACACTAAGCCCCTGAAGATCTTCCTACCTTATCTTCACCACGCCAGGTATCACCAATCCATCCAGAAGAGGGTCCGAAGTCTTCATCCTATCCGGCAAGAAGAGGTCCAGAAGAGGGTCCGAAGTCTTCATCCTATCCGGCAAGAAGAGGGCATCGGACCCTCTTCTGGACGGATTGGTGATACCTGGCGTGGTGAAGATAAGGTAGGAAGATCTTCAGGGGCTTAGTGTTAGGTTTTTTAAGGGGGGTTTGGGTTAAATTAGGGGTATGTGGGTGGTGGGTTGTAGTGTTGGGGGGGGTATTGTATGTTTTTTTACAGGCAAAGGAGCTGTTTTCTTTGGGGCATGCCTTGCAAAAGGCCCTTTTAAGGGCTGATAAGGTAAAAGAGCTGTAAAATTTTTATTTTAGAATAGGGTAGGGCATTTTTTTATTTTGGGGGGCTTTGTTATTTTTTTAGGGGGCTTAGAGTAGGTGTAATTAGTTTAAAATTCTTGTAATCTTTTTTTATTTTTTGTAATTTAGGTTAGGATTTATTTTACTGGTAATTTTGTAATTATTTTAACTGGGTAGCTATTAAATAGTTATTAACTATTTAATAGCTATGGTACATGGTTAAAATAAATACAAAGTTGCCTGTAAAATAAATATTAATCCTAAAATAGCTACAATATAATTATTATTTATATTGTAGCCATATTAGGGTTTATTTTACAGGTAAGTATTTAGTTTTAAATAGGATTAATTTATTTATTAAGATCTATTTTATTTAGTTAGATTTAAATTATATTTAACTTAGGGGGGTGTTAGTGTTAGGGTTAGACTTAGCTTTAGAGGTTAATACATTTATTAGAGTAGCGGCGAGGTCCGGTCGGCAGATTAGGGGTTAATACTTGAAGTTAGGTGTCGGCGATGTTAGGGAGGGCAGATTAGGGTAGGGCATTTTTTTATTTTGGGGGGCTTTGTTATTTTTTTAGGGGGCTTAGAGTAGGTGTAATTAGTTTAAAATTCTTGTAATCTTTTTTTATTTTTTGTAATTTAGTGTTTGTTTGTTTTTGTAATTTAGTGTTTGTTTTTTTTGTAATTTAGTTTAGTTGATTTCATTGTAGATAATTGTAGGTAGTTTATTTAATTAATTTATTGATAGTGTAGTGTTAGGTTTAATCATAACTTAGGCTAGGATTTATTTTACTGGTAATTTTGTAATTATTTTAACTGGGTAGCTATTAAATAGTTATTAACTATTTAATAGCTATGGTACATGGTTAAAATAAATACAAAGTTGCCTGTAAAATAAATATTAATCCTAAAATAGCTACAATATAATTATTATTTATATTGTAGCCATATTAGGGTTTATTTTACAGGTAAGTATTTAGTTTTAAATAGGATTAATTATTATTTAATAAGATTTATTTTATTTCGTTAGATTTAAATTATATTTAACTTAGGGGGTGTTAGTGTTAGGGTTAGACTTAGCTTTAGGGGTTAATACATTTATTAGAGTAGCGGCGAGGTCCGGTCGGCAGATTAGGGGTTAATACTTGAAGTTAGGTGTCGGCGATGTTAGGGAGGGCAGATTAGGGGTTAATAAAATTTATTATAGGGTTAGTGAGGCGGATTAGGGGTTAATACATTTATTATAGTAGCGGTGATGTCCGGTCGGCAGATTAGGGGTTAATAAGTGTAGGTAGGTAGCGGCGACATTGGGGGGGCAGATTAGGGGTTAATAAATATAATATAAGGGTCGGCAATGTTAGAGGCAGCAGATTAGGGATACATAGGGATAATGTAGGTTGCGGCGGTGTGCGGTCGGCAGATTAGGGGTTAAAATTTTTTAATAGAGTGGCGGCGATGTGGGGGGGCCTCGGTTTAGGGGTACATAGGTAGTTTATGGGTGTTAGTGTACTTTAGAGCACAGTAGTTAAGAGCTAAGAGCTAAGTAGTTAAGAGCTTAACTCCTGGCTTTTTTCTGCGGCTGGAGTCTTGTTGTTAGAGTTCTAACGCTCACTTCAGCCAAGACTCTAAATACCGGCGTTAGAAAGATCCCATTGAAAAGATAGGATACGCAATTGACGTAAGGGGATCTGCGGTATGGAAAAGTCGTGGCTGGAAAGTGAGCGTTAGACCCTTACCTACAAGACTCTAAATACCAGCGGTAGGCCACAACCAGCGTTAGGACCCCCTAACGCTGGTTTTGACGGCTAACGCAGAACTCTAAATCTAGGCAAAAGACTGTAAAGGAATTTAAAAATGCCTGGGACATGCATAAGGCTATCCTAAGGAAAAAGTAACATGTAATATGGGTAGACTTGATGGGCCTTTTTGGTTCTTATCTACCATCAAATTCTATGTTTCTATGTTTATGTTAAAGTGTTAGAAAGCACCATACTATGAACATTTCCACAGTTATCTGCATTTTATTTCTCCCTATCTGCAAAATTTACCGGTAATACACAAAGTATACCTTGGGATTTTCTGACCCCTCTATCACAGCCTTCCTTCAGTTCTCCAGAAAAAGCGCACTACCACATCATCATGAACAAGGGACAACTGTGACATAAAAATGAAATTAATAAATAGCCCTTATTTGCAGATGTAAATTAAAATATTATTCTCACATTATATTGCAATGACAAAATATAAATATCATTTGTACAACATTTGTTGTGTTATAATATAAAGCTGGTCTGCTCACTTCTTAAATTAACTATTTAGACAACTTATATTATCCACTGAAAGGGGCTGGGTAAAGAAAAAGAGCAGACACTCCCCTCCTCCCTCCCGTCCCTGCATATGAAAAGACAGATAACATAAACAGGAACCTGCAGGAGTCTGTAGACATCAGAATACATCTGGCATTGTGGGGCTTGGTTAGGAGTCTGAAAATCAGCACAATGTTTTAAAAAATAAGCAAAACTATAAATTTTTATAAAAACACTCCCAGATGGGTTATATTTAGTGATGTTGAGAACCTAAAATTTTGGGTTCACGAATGGCGAACGCGAGCTTCCAGAACTGTTCACGAACCGGGCGAACAGCCATAGACTTCAATAGGCAGGCGAACTTTAAAACCCACAGGGACTATTTCTGGCCACAATAGTGATGGAAAAGTTGTTTCAAGGGGACTAACACCTGGACTGTGGCATGCCAGAGGGGGATCCATGGCAAAACTCCCATGGAAAATTACACAGTTGATGCAGAGTCTGGTTTTAATCCATAACGGGCATAAATCACCTAACATTCCTAAATTGTTTGGAATAACGTGCTTTAAAACATCAGGTATGATGTTGTATCGATCAGGTAGTGTAAGGGTTACGCCCGCTTCACAGTGACAGACCAAACTCCCCGTTTAAAGGGACAGTCTACACCAGAATTTTTATTGTTTTAAAAGATAGATAATCCCTTTATTACCCATTTCCCAGTTTTGCATAACCAACACATTTATAATAATATACTTTTAACCTCTGTGATTATCTTGTATCTAAGCCTCTGCAAACTGCCCTTTTTTTCAGTTCTTTTGACAGACTTGCAGTCTAGTCAATCAGTGCCTGCTCCCAGATAACTTCTCGTGCACGAGCACAGTGTTATCTATATGAAATACGTGAACTAACACCCTCTAGTGGTGAAAAACTGTTAAAATGCAATCTGAAAGAGGTGGGCTTCAAGGTCTAAGAAATTAGCATATGAACCTCCTAGGTTAAGCTTTCAACTAAGAATACCAAGAGAACAAAGCAAAATTGGTGATAAAAGTAAATTGGAAAATTGTTTAAAATTACATGCTCTATCTGAATCATGAAAGTTTATTTTGGCCTAGACTGTCCCTTTAACGCACCGCAAACAACCGCAAACAGTCCATTTGCACAACCGCAAACTCCCCATTTGCACAAGGTTGGATACCAAGCTAGCCATGTCCCGTTCCTTGTCCTCACTGATGTCATTGAAGGTTTCTTCCTCCATCCAGCCACGTACAACACCAAGGGTCCCCGAAAGGTGACAACAAGCCCCCTGGGACGCCTGCTGTGTTTGGTCTTCCACCTCCTCAAAGCCACCTTCCTCCTCTGACTCCTCTTCTTCAGACTCCTCTCTCTGCGTTGCCTCTCTCTGCGTTATTATAAGGTGTGTTAAGTAGTACTATTCCTATCAGTTTAATCCCTGTTACGTCCCCTATCAGGGGACATGTATATGGCATCGATTTTAGGAACCGGGAGATGGAAAAAGATGCTTGGTCGGTCCTCCTACTTCAAATTTGGGGCACTGCGCGTACAATCTAATTTGCCACCAGATAGGAGTGGTGTGTTAAGTAGTACTATTCTTATCAGTTTAATCCCTGTTACGTCCCCTATCAGTGTTATTGTTTTTAAATGTACACTACTGTTACACCAGATATGAGTTGCACTGGTGTGACACTGTGCCCTGGCAGGCAGGCACTGAAATGCACACGTGTGAAGGAAACTGACTGCTATTATTTCACAGTCAAAAAAGTGTTGTTTTTTTTTTAAATCTACACTACTGTTACACCAGATATGAGTGACACTGTGCCCTGGCTCCTACTTCAAATTTGGGGGCACTGCGCGTGCAATCTAATGTGCCACCATATAGGAGTGGTGTGTTAAGTAGTACTATTCTTATCAGTTTAATCCCTGTTACGTCCCCTATCAGTGTTGTTGTTTTTAAATGTACACTACTGTTACACCAGATATGAGTTGCACTGGTGTGACACTGTGCCCTGACAGGCAGGCACTGAAACGCACACGTGTGAAGGAAACTGACTGCTATTATTTCACAGTCAAAAAAGTGTTTTGTTTTGTTTTTAAATCTGCACTACTGTTACACCAGATATGAGTTGCACTGGGGTGACACTGTGCCCTGGCAGGCAGGCCCTGAAACGCACACGTGTGAAGGAAACTGACTGCTTTTATTTAACACAGTCAAAAAAGTGTTGTTTTTTTTAAATCTACACTACTGTTACACCAGATATGAGTTGCACTGGGGTGACACTGTGCCCTGGCAGGCAGGCCCTGAAACGCACACGTGTGAAGGAAACTGACTGCTATTATTTAACACAGTCAAAAAAGTGTTTTTTTTTTTTTTTTTTTAAATCTACACTACTGTTACACCAGATATGAGTTGCACTGGGGTGACACTGTGCCCTGGCAGGCAGACACTGAATCGCACACGTGTGAAGGAAACTGACTGCTATTATTTAACCCAGTCAAAAAAGTGATGTTTTTTTTTAAATCTACACTACTGTTACACCAGATATGAGTTGCACTGGGGTGACACTGTGCCCTGGCAGGCACTGAAACGCACACGTGTGAAGGAAACTGACTGCTATTATTTAACACAGTCAAAAAAGTGATGTTTTTTTTTAAATCTACACTACTGTTACACCAGATATGAGTTGCACTGGGGTGACACTGTGCCCTGGCAGGCAGGAACTGAAACACACACGTGTGAAGGAAACTGACTGCTATTATTTAACACAGTCAAAAAAGTGTTTTTTTTTTTTAAATCTACACTACTGTTACACCAGATATGAGTTGCACTGGGGTGACACTGTGCCCTGGCAGGCAGGCAGGCACTGAAACGCACACGTGTGAAGGAAACTGACTGCTATTATTTAACACAGTCAAAAAAGTGTTGTTTTTTTTAAATCTACACTACTGTTACACCAGATATGAGTTGCACTGGGGTGACACTGTGCCCTGGCAGGCAGGCCCTGAAACGCATACGTGTGAAGGAAACTGACTGCTATTATTTAACACAGTCAAAAAAGTGTGTTTTTTTTTTAAATCTACACTACTGTTACACCAGATATGAGTTGCACTGGGGTGACACTGTGCCCTGGCAGGCCCTGAAACGCACACGTGTGAAGGAAACTGACTGCTATTATTTAACACAGTCAAAAAAGTGTTTTTTTTTTAATCTACACTACTGTCACACCAGATATGAGTTGCACTAGGGTGACACTGTGCCCTGGCAGGCAGGCCGGGCCTGAAACGCACACGTGTGAAGGAAACTGACTGCTATTATTTAACACAGTCAAAAAAGTTTTTTTTTTTTTTAAATCTACACTACTGTTACACCAGATATGAGTTGCACTGGGGTGACACTGTGCCCTGGCAGGCAGGCCCTGAAACGCACACGTGTGAAGGAAACTGACTGCTATTATTTAACACAGTCAAAAAAGTGGTGTTTTTTTTAAATCTACACTACTGTTACACCAGATATGAGTTGCACTGGGGTGACACTGTGCCCTGGCAGGCAGGAACTGAAACGCACACGAGTGAAGGAAACGGACTGCTATTATTTAACACAGTCAAAAAAGTGTTGTTTTTTTTTTAAATCTACACTACTGTTACACCAGATATGAGTTGCACTGGGGTGACACTGTGCCCTGGCAGGCAGGCACTGAAACGCACACGTGTGAAGGAAACTGACTGCTATTATTTAACACAGTCAAAAAAGTGTTGTTTTTTTTAAATCTACACTACTGTTACACCAGATATGAGTTGCACTGGGGTGACACTGTGCCCTGGCAGGCAGGCACTGAAACGCACACGTGTGAAGGAAACTGACTGCTATTATTTAACACAGTCAAAAAAGTGCTGTTTTTTTTAAATCTACACTACTGTTACACCAGATATGAGTTGCACTGGGGTGACACTGTGCCCTGGCAGGCAGGCACTGAAACGCACACTTGTGAAGGAAACTGACTGCTATTATTTAACACAGTCAAAAAAGTGTTCCTTTTTTTTTTTAAATCTACACTACTGTTACACCAGATATGAGTGGTGGCACTGGGCAAGCGGGCACAGTATACGCTGTGAGCCTGACACACACGCTGGCAGGCAGGCAACTGCAATTAGATTACACAGGGGGGGGGGGGGAAAGCAGACTGATGTTCTAGCCCTACAGCAGAGATCAGATGAGTCCTTCAGGACTGTAGTGGACACTGAATACACTAGCCTAGCTATCGATTTCCCCATTAGCTCAGCAGCAGCTACACTGTCCCTCCTCTCACTAACAATGCAGCTTCCGAATGAATCTAAAATGGATGCTGTCCAGGAGGTAGGAGGGTCTGGGAGGGAGGGTCTGCTGCTGATTGGCTGGAATGTGTCTGCTGACTGTGAGGTACAGGGTCAAAGTATTACTCAATGATGACAAATAGGGGGCAGATCGAACATCGCATATGTTCGCCCGCCGCGGCAAATGTGAACATGCTATGTTCGCCGGGAACTATTTGCCGGCGAACTATTCGCGACATCACTAGTTATATTAATGGATCGTCTACAAAACATGTTTGCAAAGAAAAATCTAGTGTACAATGTTTAAGCTTGCTGTTTTTTTTTTTTTTTATTGTATGTATGTAAAATCTGTTCAATGCTCCATACAAGTGTAACACTAAGACAACTAAAACACTATCACACAATAACACCAAATGAGTTACATGCACCATGCAGAAACATATTAAAGGGATGTTCTCCCCTTTACAGGGCTATAATAATCCAAAAAGACATGCTCTAATTCAATTCTAACACTAGCGACCCTACATTACTGTGTGTTTAACCCTGTGAAGGGGTTACCCACACAGTAGAAGTGCCGCTCGGGACCTGCAAAGCAATCAGCATTGCGTTGCACAACTCAAATTTGTTACTAGTACTGCTGATTGGATCAGCTGCAATTTCCGCTCGGGACCCTCAGAGCACTGCTTATTCTAGTGCTTCTTTGTTTAACGATTTTTGCGGTGGATTAAACACACAGTAGTCAATAGTAATTACAGGCGCTTATGAATTAGAGCATATCAGTTTCGCACTATTATGGCTCTTTATTGTGTTTCCTATGGTTCAGTGTAGCTGCTGGAGTGTATTTAATTGTTTGCAAAAATGTATTTGATAATATACTCTGCACAGGCAGATAGGAGCAGTAGGGGTCCCTTGTACAACAGTAGGCTTAGCTGGGGTTGACCTCTGTTCTTCAAATGTATGTTTTGTTTGGGTAAATATCCTCTTCACACAACCTTATTCATAAAGGAAAATTAATGCAAGTAAAATTATTTTTACTGATTTACAGAAAAACTGTGAGTATGTGTATGTGTGTATATATATATGTGTGTGTGTGTGTATATAGATAGCAAAAATCAAAGGGGGCACGTTAACTATCTAAAATTAGGGTGTGATTAGTATATACACATACAATGTGTGTTCACTATCTAAAATTGGGGTGTGATTAGTATATACACATACAATGTGAGTTAACTATATTAAAATTAGGGTGTGATTAGTATATACACATACAATGTGCGTTAACTATCTAAAATTAGAGTGTGATTAGTATATACACATACAATGTGCGTTAACTATCTAAAATTGGGGTGTGATTAGTATATACACATACAATGTGCGTTAACTATCTAAAATTAGGGTGTGATTAGTATATACACATACAATGTGCGTTAATTATCTAAAATTAGGGTGTGATTAGTATATACACATACAATGTGCGTTAACTATCTAAAATTAGGGTGTGATTAGTATATACACATACAATGTGCGTTAACTATCTAAAATTGGGGTGTGATTAGTATATACACATACAATGTGCGTTAACTATCTAAAATTAGGGTATGATTAGTATATACACATACAATGTGTGTTAACTATCTAAAATTGGGGTGTGATTAGTATATACACATACAATGCAATATGATAATATTCAATACGGTATAATGACAGTTCCAAATCAGTATGATATAATGGAAAGTACCCAGCCAACGATGAGACAGGTTTTCCCAAGGGCAAGTAATCCTCAAAAGGGGTGGTGGCTTCCTCCTCCTCACATATACATCCAGATATACTATAAAATGATAAGAAGAACAAAGTGGCCCCTCATGTGTAGATTCACCAAACCAATGTATATTACAGATATTGGTCAAATGGGTACTTACATTGTGCTGTAGCACCCTAATGTGCTGGTAGGTACAGACTGATATATTAGAAGGTGTATCAGCTCACCCACTCAGGATTCTCCCGTTAAAGGTGCTCTATAAACAGAAGGAAATCAATAATTGTGCAGATCAAGCAATATAATATGGTAGATGGTATAAAAAAGGAGCCAAATGGGTACTCACATTTCGATTGAGCACACCTATGTGCTGATAGGAGCAAGCTGATACATTTCCAAAGGTGTATCAGCTCACCCACTCTGGGCTCTCCAAAGAATCATGATATAATGCAGGACAGGTGATCATTTAGTCTGTGTCCAACCCATTGGAGGTAGGCACAGTGAAACAAGATGATACCATTATTCTCAGGCATAAAATCACCCTGCAACTGTCCTGCTATTTAAATCCCTGTTACACCAATCAGCAATAGTATGTGAGACTCCGCCTATAAAGGGCGTGCATAGCAAATAAAAAAAAAACAATGTATACCTATTACTATACCTATTACACCAATCAGCAATAGTATGTGAAGCCACGCCCATAAAGGGCATGTATAACATATGAATTAAAACAATATATACCTATTTGGACATCATATTGAAAGTACAAGATCACGTATACTTTCAAATTTGATATACATCACATCACAATTATAACAATATATATACCAATTTGGACATCATGTTGAAAGTACAAGATCACGTCTATCTCCTTTGATCCCTAAATCTATTACGTACATATAACCGTTCAACAAAAAATAAAATACTATCGGCGAGATTACGAGTTTGGCGTTAGACTTAAAAAGCAGCGTTGAGAGGTCCCAACGCTGCTTTTTTCCTAACGCTGGTATTACGAGTCAGGCAGGAAAGGGTCTACCGCTCACTTTTCTTCCGCGACTCGAGGCTACCGTAAATCCCCTTACGTCAATTGCGTATCCTATCTTTTTAATGGGATTTGCCTAACGCCGGTATTACGAGTCTTGGAAGAAGTGAGCGTGAGCGGTAGACCCTCTCCTGGCAAGACTTCTACCGCATTTAAAAGTCAGTAGTTAAGAGTTTTATGGGCTAATGCCGGAACATATAACTCTTAACTAAAGTGCTAAAAAGTACACTAACACCCATAAACTACCTATTAACCCCTAAACCGAGGCCCCCCCACATCTCAAACACTATAATAAACTTTTTTAACCCCTAATATGCCGCCCGGACATCGCAGCCACCTACATTATACTTATGAACCCCTAATCTGCTGCCCCTAACATCACTGACACCTACATTATATTTATTAACCCCTAATCTGCTGATTGGACATCACCACCACTTTAATAAATGTATTAACCCCTAAACCGCTGCACTCCCGCCTCGCAAACACTAGTTAAATTTTGCATACAAAGAGAGAAGCGCTCTAGCAGGAACGAACAACAGCTCAGTGGCTTGTTCTATGACGATTTACCACCCGGAAGCAGCCTCTTTTAGACCAGTGTGCTTTTCACAGAAGAAAACTTTCCTGAAGTATATCAGTCTGATCCCGCCAAGTAAGGTCAGTCCAGCCCCGAAATACCAGGCAATTCTCCTCTGAACAAGGAACATGACAACCCCAGACGATCGCTTTGGCCTCCTATGGGCCTCGTCAGTGAGGTGCAGCCACATTCCTCTAAGCACACTGGGCAAGGAGTCCACGTCTGGTTTCCCCCATCACCCATAGGGAGACTTCCCCAGGGTCATAATAATTTGCATACAAAGAGAGAAGCGCTCTAGCAGGAACGAACAACAGCTCAGTGGCTTGTTCTATGGCGATTTACCACCCGGAAGCAGCCTCTTTTAGACCAGTGTGCTTTTCACAGAAGAAAACTTTCCTGAAGTATATCAGTCTGATCCCGCCAAGTAAGGTCAGTTCAGCCCCGAAATACCAGGCAATTCTCCTCTGAACAAGGAACATGACAACCCCAGACGATCGTTTCGGCCTCCTATGGGCCTTGTCAGTGAGGTGCAGCCACATTCCTCTAAGCACACTGGGCAAGGAGTCCACGTCTGGGTTCCCCCATCACCCATAGGGAGACTTCCCCAGGGTCATAATAATTTGCATACAAAGAGAGAAGCGCTCTAGCAGGAACGAACAACAGCTCAGTGGCTTGTTCTATGGCGATTTACCACCCGGAAGCAGCCTCTTTTAGACCAGTGTGCTTTTCACAGAAGAAAACTTTCCTGAAGTATATCAGTCTGATCCCGCCAAGTAAGGTCAGTCCAGCCCCGAAATACCAGGCAATTCTCCTCTGAACAAGGAACATGACAACCCCAGACGATCGTTTCGGCCTCCTATGGGCCTCGTCAGTGAGGTGCAGCCACATTCCTCTAAGCACACTGGGCAAGGAGTCCACGTCTGGTTTCCCCCATCACCCATAGGGAGACTTCCCCAGGGTCATAATAATTTGCATACAAAGAGAGAAGCACTCTAGCAGGAACGAACAACAGCTCAGTGGCTTGTTCTATGGCGATTTACCACCCGGAAGCAGCCTCTTTTAGACCAGTGTGCTTTTCACAGAAGAAAACTTTCCTGAAGTATATCAGTCTGATCCCGCCAAGTAAGGTCAGTCCAGCCCCGAAATACCAGGCAATTCTCCTCTGAACAAGGAACATGACAACCCCAGATGATCGTTTCGGCCTCCTAAGGGCCTCGTCAGTGAGGTGCAGCCACATTCCTCTAAGCACACTGGGCAAGGAGTCCACGTCTGGTTTCCCCCATCACCCATAGGGAGACTTCCCCAGGGTCATAATAATTTGCATACAAAGAGTGAAGCGCTCTAGCAGGAACGAACAACAGCTCAGTGGCTTGTTCTATGGCGATTTACCACCTGGAAGCAGCCTCTTTTAGACCAGTGTGCTTTTCACAGAAGAAAACTTTCCTGAAGTATATCAGTTTGATCCCGCCAAGTAAGGTCAGTCCTGCCCCGAAATACCAGGCAATTCTCCTCTGAACAAGGAACATGACAACCCCAGACGATCGTTTCAGCCTCCTATGGGCCTCGTCAGTGAGGTGCAGCCACATTCCTCTAAGCACACTGGGCAAGGAGTCCACGTCTGGTTTCCCCCATCACCCATAGGGAGACTTCCCCAGGGTCATAATAATTTGCATACAAAGAGAGAAGCGCTCTAGCAGGAACGAACAACAGCTCAGTGGCTTGTTCTATGGCGATTTACCACCCGGAAGCCGCCTCTTTTAGACCAGTGTGCTTTTCACAGAAGAAAACTTTCCTGAAGTATATCAGTCTGATCCCGCCAAGTAAGGTCAGTCCAGCCCCGAAATACCAGGCAATTCTCCTCTGAACAAGGAACATGACAACCCCAGACGATCGTTTCGGCCTCCTATGGGCCTCGTCAGTGAGGTGCAGCCACATTCCTCTAAGCACACTGGGCAAGGAGTCCACGTCTGGTTTCCCCCATCACCCATAGGGAGACTTCCCCAGGGTCATAATAATTTGCATACAAAGAGAGAAGCGCTCTAGCAGGAACGAACAACAGCTCAGTGGCTTGTTCTATGGCGATTTACCACCCGGAAGCAGCCTCTTTTAGACCAGTGTGCTTTTCACAGAAGAAAACTTTCCTGAAGTATATCAGTCTGATCCCGCCAAGTAAGGTCAGTCCAGCCCCGAAATACCAGGCAATTCTCCTCTGAACAAGGAACATGGGTGGTAACTAGCCATAGAGCAAGCTATTATGCTATTGTTCGTTCACAGGTTGAGCGCTTCTCTCTTTTTATTTATGCAAATTATGACATTTTGGGAAGTCTCCCTAAGTGTGATGCGGGAAGCCAGACGTGGACCCGTTGCTCAGTGTGCCTAGAAGGATATGGCTGCACCTCACTGACGAGGCCCACAATAGGCCGAAACGTACGTCTGGGGTTTTGCTATTTCTCTTGTTCAGAGTGGGATTGCCTGGTATTTCGGGGCTGGACTGTACTGTGAAGTCAGGATCAGACTGATATGCTTCAGGAAAGTTCTTCTCTGTGAAAGGCACATGTTGAGCAAAAAGAGGCTGCTTCTTGGGTGGTAACTAGCCATAGAGCAAGCTATTATGCTATTGTTCGTTCCCAGGTTGAGCACTTCTCTCTTTTTATTTATGCAAATTATGACATTTTGGGAAGTCTCCCTAAGTGTGATGCGGGAAGCCAGACGTGGACCCGTTGCTCAGTGTGCCTAGAAGGATATGGTTGCACCTCACTGACGAGGCCCACAATAGGCCGAAACGTACGTCTGGGGTTTTGCTATTTCTCTTGTTCAGAGTGGGATTGCCTGGTTTTTCGGGGCTGGACTGTACTGTGAAGTCAGGATCAGACTGATATGCTTCAGGAAAGTTCTTCTCTGTGAAAGGCACATGTTGAGCAAAAAGAGGCTGCTTCTTGGGTGGTAACTAGCCATAGAGCAAGCTATTATGCTATTGTTCGTTCCCAGGTTGAGCGCTTCTCTCTTTTTATTTATGCAAATTATGACATTTTGGGAAGTCTCCCTAAGTGTGATGCGGGAAGCCAGACGTGGACCCGTTGCTCAGTGTGCCTAGAAGGATATGGCTGCACCTCACTGACGAGGCCCACAATAGGCCGAAACGTACGTCTGGGGTTTTGCTATTTCTCTTGTTCAGAGTGGGATTGCCTGGTATTTCGGGGCTGGACTGTACTGTGAAGTCAGGATCAGACTGATATGCTTCAGGAAAGTTCTTCTCTGTGAAAGGCACATGTTGAGCAAAAAGAGGCTGCTTCTTGGGTGGTAACTAGCCATAGAGCAAGCTATTATGCTATTGTTCGTTCCCAGGTTGAGCGCTTCTCTCTTTTTATTTATGCAAATTATGACATTTTGGGAAGTCTCCCTAAGTGTGATGCGGGAAGCCAGACGTGGACCCGTTGCTCAGTGTGCCTAGAAGGATATGGCTGCACCTCACTGACGAGGCCCACAATAGGCCGAAACGTACGTCTGGGGTTTTGCTATTTCTCTTGTTCAGAGTGGGATTGCCTGGTATTTCGGGGCTGGACTGTACTGTGAAGTCAGGATCAGACTGATATGCTTCAGGAAAGTTCTTCTCTGTGAAAGGCACATGTTGAGCAAAAAGAGGCTGCTTCTTGGGTGGTAACTAGCCATAGAGCAAGCTATTATGCTATTGTTCGTTCCCAGGTTGAGCGCTTCTCTCTTTTTATTTATGCAAATTATGACATTTTGGGAAGTCTCCCTAAGTGTGATGCGGGAAGCCAGACGTGGACCCGTTGCTCAGTGTGCCTAGAAGGATATGGCTGCACCTCACTGACGAGGCCCACAATAGGCCGAAACGTACGTCTGGGGTTTTGCTATTTCTCTTGTTCAGAGTGGGATTGCCTGGTATTTCGGGGCTGGACTGTACTGTGAAGTCAGGATCAGACTGATATGCTTCAGGAAAGTTCTTCTCTGTGAAAGGCACATGTTGAGCAAAAAGAGGCTGCTTCTTGGGTGGTAACTAGCCATAGAGCAAGCTATTATGCTATTGTTCGTTCCCAGGTTGAGCGCTTCTCTCTTTTTATTTATGCAAATTATGACATTTTGGGAAGTCTCCCTAAGTGTGATGCGGGAAGCCAGACGTGGACCCGTTGCTCAGTGTGCCTAGAAGGATATGGCTGCACCTCACTGAAGAGGCCCACAATAGGCCGAAACGTACGTCTGGGGTTTTGCTATTTCTCTTGTTCAGAGTGGGATTGCCTGGTATTTCGGGGCTGGACTGTACTGTTAAGTCAGGATCAGACTGATATGCTTCAGGAAAGTTCTTCTCTGTGAAAGGCACATGTTGAGCAAAAAGAGGCTGCTTCTTGGGTGGTAACTAGCCATAGAGCAAGCTATTATGCTATTGTTCGTTCCCAGGTTGAGCGCTTCTCTCTTTTTATTTATGCAAATTATGACATTTTGGGAAGTCTCCCTAAGTGTGATGCGGGAAGCCAGACGTGGACCCGTTGCTCAGTGTGCCTAGAAGGATATGGCTGCACCTCACTGACGAGGCCCACAATAGGCCGAAACGTACGTCTGGGGTTTTGCTATTTCTCTTGTTCAGAGTGGGATTGCCTGGTATTTCGGGGCTGGACTGTACTGTGAAGTCAGGATCAGACTGATATGCTTCAGGAAAGTTCTTCTCTGTGAAAGGCACATGTTGAGCAAAAAGAGGCTGCTTCTTGGGTGGTAACTAGCCATAGAGCAAGCTATTATGCTATTGTTCGTTCCCAGGTTGAGCGCTTCTCTCTTTTTATTTATGCAAATTATGACATTTTGGGAAGTCTCCCTAAGTGTGATGCGGGAAGCCAGACGTGGACCCGTTGCTCAGTGTGCCTAGAAGGATATGGCTGCACCTCACTGACGAGGCCCACAATAGGCCGAAACGTACGTCTGGGGTTTTGCTATTTCTCTTGTTCAGAGTGGGATTGCCTGGTATTTCGGGGCTGGACTGTACTGTGAAGTCAGGATCAGACTGATATGCTTCAGGAAAGTTCTTCTCTGTAAAAGGCACATGTTGAGCAAAAAGAGGCTGCTTCTTGGGTGGTAACTAGCCATAGAGCAAGCTATTATGCTATTGTTCGTTCCCAGGTTGAGCGCTTCTCTCTTTTTATTTATGCAAATTATGACATTTTGGGAAGTCTCCCTAAGTGTGATGCGGGAAGCCAGACGTGGACCCGTTGCTCAGTGTGCCTAGAAGGATATGGCTGCACCTCACTGACGAGGCCCACAATAGGCCGAAACGTACGTCTGGGGTTTTGCTATTTCTCTTGTTCAGAGTGGGATTGCCTGGTATTTCGGGGCTGGACTGTACTGTGAAGTCAGGATCAGACTGATATGCTTCAGGAAAGTTCTTCTCTGTGAAAGGCACATGTTGAGCAAAAAGAGGCTGCTTCTTGGGTGGTAACTAGCCATAGAGCAAGCTATTATGCTATTGTTCGTTCCCAGGTTGAGCGCTTCTCTCTTTTTATTTATGCAAATTATGACATTTTGGGAAGTCTCCCTAAGTGTGATGCGGGAAGCCAGACGTGGACCCGTTGCTCAGTGTGCCTAGAAGGATATGGCTGCACCTCACTGACGAGGCCCACAATAGGCCGAAACGTACGTCTGGGGTTTTGCTATTTCTCTTGTTCAGAGTGGGATTGCCTGGTATTTCGGGGCTGGACTGTACTGTGAAGTCAGGATCAGACTGATATGCTTCAGGAAAGTTCTTCTCTGTGAAAGGCACATGTTGAGCAAAAAGAGGCTGCTTCTTGGGTGGTAACTAGCCATAGAGCAAGCTATTATACTATTGTTCGTTCCCAGGTTGAGTGCTTCTCTCTTTTTATTTATGCAAATTATGACATTTTGGGAAGTCTCCCTAAGTGTGATGCGGGAAGCCAGACGTGGACCCGTTGCTCAGTGTGCCTAGAAGGATATGGCTGCACCTCACTGACGAGGCCCACAATAGGCCGAAACGTACGTCTGGGGTTTTGCTATTTCTCTTGTTCAGAGTGGGATTGCCTGGTATTTCGGGGCTGGACTGTACTGTGAAGTCAGGATCAGACTGATATGCTTCAGGAAAGTTCTTCTCTGTGAAAGGCACATGTTGAGCAAAAAGAGGCTGCTTCTTGGGTGGTAACTAGCCATAGAGCAAGCTATTATGCTATTGTTCGTTCCCAGGTTGAGCGCTTCTCTCTTTTTATTTATGCAAATTATGACATTTTGGGAAGTCTCCCTAAGTGTGATGCGGGAAGCCAGACGTGGACCCGTTGCTCAGTGTGCCTAGAAGGATATGGCTGCACCTCACTGACGAGGCCCACAATAGGCCGAAACGTACGTCTGGGGTTTTGCTATTTCTCTTGTTCAGAGTGGGATTGCCTGGTATTTCGGGGCTGGACTGTACTGTGAAGTCAGGATCAGACTGATATGCTTCAGGAAAGTTCTTCTCTGTGAAAGGCACATGTTGAGCAAAAAGAGGCTGCTTCTTGGGTGGTAACTAGCCATAGAGCAAGCTATTATGCTATTGTTCGTTCCCAGGTTGAGCGCTTCTCTCTTTTTATTTATACTAGTTAAATTTTATTAACCCCTAATCTGCCTGCCCTAACATCTCCGACACCTACCTACATTTATTAACCCCTAATCTGCCACCCCCAACGTCGCTGCTACTATATTAAAGGTATTAACCCTTAAACCTAAGTCTAAACCTAACCCTAACTCCCCCTAACTTAAATATAATTTAAATTAAACTAAATAAATTTAACAAAATTAAATAAATTATTCCTATTTAAAACTAAATACTTACCGATAAAATAAACCCTAAGCTAGCTACAATATAACTAATAGTTACATTGTATCTATCTTAGGATTTATATTTATTTCACAGGCAACTTTGCACTGTATTTATCTTAACTAGGTACAATAGTTATTAACTATTTAATAACTACCTAGCTAAAAAAAACACCTAACACTACACTATAATTAAACTAATTACCTAAACTACCTACAATTATTTGCGATTAAATTCAATAAACTAAATTACAAAAAAAAACAAACACTAAATTACAGGGAAAAAAAAGTACAAGAAGTTTAAACTAATTACACCTAATCTAAGCCCCCTAATAAAATAAAAAGCCCCCCAAAATAATAAAATTCCCTACCCTATACTAAATTACAAATAGCCCTTAAAAGGGCTTTTACGGGGCATTGCCCCAAAGTAATCAGCTCTTTTACCTGTAAAAAAAAAATACAATACCCCCCCAACATTACAACCCACACACCCCTACTCTAAAACCCACACAATCCCCCCTTAAAAAAACCTAACACTACCCCATTGAAGATCACCCTACCTTGAGCCGTCTTCACCCAGCCGGGTACAAGTGGTCATCCGATCCGGCAAGAAGTCTTCATCCGATGGGGCAGAAAAGGTCCTCTAGACCGGCAGAAGTCTTCATCCTATCCGGGCAGAAGAGGACATCCGGACCGGGAGAAGGCTTCATCCAAGCGGCATCTTCTATCTTCTTCCATCCGACGAGGAGCGACTCCATCTTGAAGACATCCGGCGCGGAGCATCCTTCCAGCACGACGACTAACGACGAATGACGGTTCCTTTAAATGACATCATCCAAGATGGTGTCCCCCGAATTCCGATTGGCTGATAGGATTCTATCAGCCAATCGGAATTAAGGTAGGAAAAATCCGATTGACTGATGATCCGATTTGTAATTTAGTATAGGGTAGGGCATTTTATTATTTTGGGGGGCTTTTTTATTTTATTAGGGGGCTTAGATTAGGTGTAATTAGTTTAAACTTCTTGTAAAATAAAAATAAATCATAAGCTAGCTACAATGTAACTATTAGTAATATTGTAGCTATCTTAGGGTTTATATTATAGGTATTTAGTTTAGAATAGGAATAATTTATTTAATTGTTGTTATTTTATTTAGATGTATTTAAATTATATTTAAGTTAGGGGGGTTAGGGTTAGACTTAGGTTTAGGGGTTAATAACTTTATTATAGTGGCGGCGACATTGGCGGCGGCAGATTAGGGGTTAATAGTATAATGTAGGTGTCGGCGATGTCGGGGGCGGCAGATTCGGGGTTAATAAGTGTAAGATTAGGGGTATTTAGACTCGGGATTCATGTTAGGGTGTTAGGTGCAGACATATTTTTTCTTTCCCCATAGGAAACAATGGGGCTGCATTAGAAGCTGGACGCTGCTTTTTTGCAGGTGTTTACAGCCAGCTCAGCCCCATTGTTTCCTATGGGAAAATTGTGCACGAGCACATTTAGCCAGCTTACCTCTACCGTAAGCAACGCTGGTATTGAGCTGAAATGTGAAGCTAAATTTTGCTCTACGCTCACCTTTTTGCGGCTAACGCCAGGTTTAAAAAAACCTGTAATACCAGCGTTGGCTTAAGGTAACGTTAGAAATAAAAGCCTTGTTAGCTCCGCACCCCTGTTAACGCCAAACTCGTAATCTCGCCGTATATAAATAGAAAAGGTTTCCTACCTATGTACGTAATAGATTTAGGGATTAAAGAAGATAGAAGGGTCTTGAGGAATTACTGATTACAGATTGAAGTCTGTTCAGAGTTGCAGAATTTAACATGACACCTAATGTGATGTGTATCAGATTTGTATATAGACGTGATCTTGTACTTTCAACATGATGTCCAAGTGAGTATATATTGTTCTAATTGTGATGTGATGTATATCAGATTTTAATGTATACAGTACGTGATCTTGTACTTTCAATATGATATCCAAATAGGTATATATTGTTTTTATTCATATGTTATACATGCCCTTTATGGGCGTGGCTTCATATACTATTGCTGATTGGGGCAATAGGTATACATTGTTTTAATTAATTTGCTATACATGCCCTTTATAGGCGGAGTCTCACATACTATTGCTGATAGGTGCAATAAGGATTTAAATAGCAGGACAGTTGCAGGGTGATTTTATGCCTGAGAAAACAGCCTATCTGGGGCTGAGAAATGCATTGCATATTAGGGGGAAACTTTGATACCCTTTAATCCACCACATGGTTTTAATGATTTTGTTTTTAATAAATACTATAGGTTTTTAAAATAATTCAAGTGTAGTGGTATCACCTTGTTTCACTTTGCCTACCTCCATTGGGTTGGACACACTGATCACCTGTCCTGCATTGTATCCTGATTCTTTGAATTCTTCGGAGAGCCCAGAGTGGGTGAGCTGATAGACCTTTGAAAATATATCAGCTTGCTCCTACCAGCACATAAGTGTGCTCAATTGAAATGTGAGTAACCATTTGGCTCCTTTTTTATACCATCTACCATATTATATTGCTTGATCTGCACAATTATTGCTTTCCTTCTGTTTATAGAGCACCTTTGATGGGAGAATCCTGAGTGGATGAGCTGATACACCTTCTAATATATCAGTCTGTACCTACCAGCACATTAGGGTGCTACAGCACAATGTAAGTACCCATTTGACCAATATCTGTAATATACATTGGTTTGGTGAATCTACACATGAGGCGCCCCTTTGTTCTTCTTATCATTTTATGTGTGTATATGCATATATGTGGGTGATTGTGTGTGTATGTATATATGTGTGTGTGCATGTGTGTGTGTATGTATATATAAATATATATATATATATATATATATATATATATATATATATAAATAAATACACAAGATAAATGAACCAGTAGAAAGAATCCACTGGATCACTCCTAGGCGCTCACTATCAGATAAAAGCTATGCCACAAAGTATATACTCTATACCCAGCACCTCATATAAAAATTCCAGCAAGATAAATCCAGCTGCCAAACCCCAAATAACAGAGGAGACCTATCACCCCTCAAAAGAAATAAAATTAGGAAGAAGCAGGGTGGCGCAGAGAACCCAAACTAGAAAACACAGCAAATAAAATACAATAAACAGTGATAATATAACAATTATTGTTAAAATAATACAAATATAAATCAGTGGTAAAATAAAAAGCGAACAGTAATAATCCGGAGCACATCAAATATAGAGAACACAGTCTTCAAGCGTTAATCCCCTATTAGATGTACACTTACTTCAGGGAACTTCAATCACATGAGGTAAGAATGTAGCACTTTCATAAATGAGCAAGGCACTTCCTGTAGAATAGATATAGAACGATCAACTGGGTCTCCCAGAGTGTAGCCTTCTGTGTCTTGGAATATAGATAGTAGAATCCTCCAAGTATCCTAGTGCTCTCTTTAGTAAGTAGTAACTTCCAGTTCCAGTGTAGGTGTCATATAAGGAGAACCAGAAAAGCAAACATAGTGTGAAACTGCTTTAATAGGACATAACTGACACACAATAAGTTACACTCACATAAAAAACCTCAACTAATGAGGTATGTAGAAAGCACATAGACGTAATAGAACTGTAGCCCAGGAGTCCAATCAGTATCCGTAGTGGGGATAATAGTTCAAAGACCAAATACAGGCTCCACAGTCACAGAAGCACCAAACAGTTCATACAACAGGTCATGTACCTTCCTTAATTGTCTTACGCGTTTCGAAGGGTAGAGAAAATTAGATTCCCTTCTTCATCATGTATACCTATTACCCCAATCATCTCTGATGAAGAAGGGAATCTAATTTCTACAGGAAGTGCCTTGCTCATTTATGAAAGTGCTACATTCTTACCTCATGTGATTGAGGTTCCCTGAAGTAAGTGTACATCTAATAGGGGATTAACGCTTGAAGACTGTGTTCTCTATATTTGATGTGCTCCGGATTATTTCTGTTCGCTTGTTATTTTACCACTGATTTATATTTGTATTATTTTAACAATAATTGTTATATTATCACTGTTTATTGTATTTTATTTGCTGTGTTTTCTAGTTTGGGTTCTCTGTGCCACCCTGCTTCTTCCTACTTTCATATATATATATATATGTGTGTGTTTTTTCTGAAATGGTAAAGGGTAGAGAAGCACACAAAAAGGGGAACTCCTAGTGAAGCCTGTTTACATCAATAGATAATTAAATAAAAATGCAGTGGAACCACTCACGTGATTTGACCTCACTCGATATGAGGTATAGATAAGACGCAGGTTATAGTTGTTCTCTCTTTCTGCTCACCACCTTCCACTTCCCATTAGGTCCTTTTGGCTGTGGTATTCACGTTGCTGTGTTTCCCAGTTGTTGTTGTAGATTACTAATCCTTATCCACAATGGGAACTGTGAGAGGTGTATAAGGGCAGAAAGGGGCTAAATACATGGAATGTGTTTAAAAAGTGTCACATTTATTAATACATATATGTATAAACCATTAAAAATACATGTAGAAAACAAGTCCAGTCAGCACATCTGACTATGTATACACAATATGCAGCACGAACGAGTAGGGCAGTATTCTGCAATTGTAGCTCACAAATACCCTTCGTTATTCAGCTGCTCGATGTGTCACAAGTAAGTGAAAGAATCCAAGCCCACTTCCACAACGGACACCAAACAGGCACAATCACACAGTTTATGTGTAATATAAAGTGCTGTGAGGAGCCGGTGAGCAGGAAGTATCGGGCACTACGTGTGGCGGGGGGCGGAGCCTTACGCATTTCGCAACACGATTGGTTGCTTGTCAGAGGTAGGGGCCGCCCCCCTCCTATCTGTCTTATATAACGTGTAATGGCTATGTGTCCTATTAGATTGTAGCGCCGCCGCCATCTTTGTTTCTGGCACTAGTACAGTATCAGTTATGGCATTCAGTTTTAAACTTCAAAAAAGTAATTTTCCAGCCTCCAGTAGAATTTAAAAGACCTTTATTAATCTCTTGCAGGGTCCATCATATCAACAACGTTTCAAACCTATACCAGGTTCTTAATCATGGTATAGGTTTGAAACGTTGTTGATATGATGGACCCTGCAAGAGATTAATAAAGGTCTTTTAAATTCTACTGGAGGCTGGAAAATTACTTTTTTGAAATTTATATTGGGGTTTGGCTAACCCTTTCCTGTGCCCCAGACAGAAAAGGTGCTGTCTTTCACTACTATATTCATATTCAGTTTTAAACCCCAGTTTTGCTCTCATCTTGCTTTGATATTGTTATACTTAAAATTTAATATTTAATAGGTTGAGATGAGTCCCACAACTCCACTTAAGATACCTCCATATACACTATACATATAACGTGTAAATGTTCAACAGATTTGTGTGTATATGGTTGTTTTTCTCAACTAATATTGCCCAGTTTTTAAACATTCTTTTTTATATGTATAAATAGTAAGGATAAATAAATGAACAAATCTCACATTTGTATGTGGGTACAGCCACCCCATATAATTAGAACCTAGTTAGACTCCTAACTTTTTCTTTATTATATCTTGGTTTTTTTGGGATAAGTAGGAGAATCTTTTGCAGATCTGTTTCCCCTTATTTGTTTCTATTGGGATTGCTGGTAAAACCATACATAAAAAAAATTAAATATAATTGTTATTATTAATAAAACTATATATATAGAGAGAGATTTATGTACATCAAAAGAAAGAATTTTTATATATATTAAAAAATATGCTGTTGATAATTCTGCGGTAAAAAAAGGGGGGAGAGAGGGGAAAGGGGTAGGGAAAATTTTAAAATCATAGCCCCGCATTCTTAGTTTCTAAAACCCAGCTGTCCTGACCTGCATAAATGTTTTGACACCTATTTGATGCTGATAGACATTATGAACCTGAAACCAGTTCATTAAAAAAAAAATAATAATTTTGTTTTTAAAACATGTTCCTTTACCTATGTGTTTAATTGTTTCACTCTATGTGTTTAATTTGTGTATAATTTAAAAAAATATAATGGATTATGTGAGTTTAGAGAAAGGCTGCTAGGTCTATGTCTTTGTTGAGTCCATTGGGTTCCAGTGTATTCAATGTGAAAATCCAAAAAGTTTCCCTTTTCCTCAATTCCAACAACCTACTGCCACCTCTATTGCCTGTATCCACTTGTTCTATTGCTTTTATGTAAAAATCATTTTTGTTTTTATTGTGTACCTGACAAAAATGTCTAATAAGTGGAGTATTTAGAGTGAAAGTTCAAAAAATATGGCAGCAATAAGTAGTTAGTAAATTATCTTTATTGGAGTACAACAAACAAAATAGCGACGTTTCGGGAGCTTCCTCCCTTTGTCAAGCATAAAAATCTGTGGTAACAAACTTCTTAATATACCCACACCCACCAGGGGGCAGCAGAGAGCAATTTCCTTCTATACAAGGTCTAATTTAACCCATTCATTTCTTTTCTTTAGGATATTACAAGAGATTTTACCACATAAATATATTACAGAGATACAGGTAAAAAAAATATATATATTAAATTGTTTCTATATACATTCAGTATATGCAATCAAAGTTGGTACAGTATCCAACTATATATACACAGCAAGAATCAATCCTTATAGGAACCAAGACTAATCATTGTTAGAGATAAAAACATTAATTCACAAGGAAAGAACATCAGCACAGAAAATCTTAACCCAAATTATATTCTAAAGGAACACTGACAAGTCCCAATCTTTATTAAGACCCACAGGTTGGAGGGTATTCAATTCAAATATCCTGAATCTCTCCCTTTGATGGAGCATTAGCTCCCTATTACCTCCTCTCCTAGGAATGGGAACAAAATCAATTACTTGAAAGCGGAGTTGATTGATGGCATGTCCTACTGAATTAAAATGACAGGCCACAGGGGACTTTTCATTCTTTGTTCTAATAGAACTCTTGTGCTCTACTATTCTATCCCTAATGGACCTAGTGGTTTCACCCACATAACTCCACCAACAAGGACACTTAATTAGATAGATTACAAATTTTGTGTGACAGGTATAGAAGTTCTTAATCTGGTATTTTTTGCCTGAACTGGGATGGTAAAAAACAGATCCTTTAATCATGTTACCACAACATGAACATCCCAGACATGGAAAGCAACCCCTATTCCTGTCAGTCAAAAATCTTTGGCCATCCCTATTTTTAGAACTACCAATGTCAGCCCTAATCAGTTTTTGTTGCAAATTACAGCCCCTTTTAAAGGCAGGCATTGGATTCTCAACAAACTCTGAAATATTAGGATAGCATTTGGACAATAAAGGCCAGTGCTTCCTAATAATGTTATTAATCCTATAGCTCTCACAATTGTATTCTGTCACAAAAACCATTCTTTTTGATTCACCCCTTCTTTCCACCTTGCTTTTTTGGGGGGATGATGGTTTTTTGGTTCAGTAGACAACAGTGTAGCCCTAGGGATAAGAGAGACTGATTGTGCCTCTTTCTCCAACATTGTTTTGGGGTAGCCACGTTCTAAAAAGCGCTTCCTCATTTCCCCTAACCTCAAATCAAATAACTGTTGGTCAGTAACAATTCTGCGAACCCTTAATCATTGGCTCCTAGGTAGAGCCTTTAATAAAGATAGAGGATGAGCACTATCAAAGTGCAAGATACTATTACGGTCAGTAGGTTTACGAAATAAATCAATAGTCAATGAACCTCCTGTGTTAATGACCCTGGTGTCCAAGAATACAATTTCCTCTTCACTAAAAGATAACTTAAACTTTAAATGTACTGTTGAACTGTTCAAATCGTTATCAAAAGCCTTAAGGGTTCCAGCGTCGCCCAAGCAAACACCAAAGACGTCATCGATATAGCGCCACCAACAGGCGCCATACCGAATGAAGTCCTTATTAGGATATACAAATCTTTCTTCAAAAGCATCCATCAGCAAATTAGCATAATTGGGGGCGACGCTGGAACCCATGGCTGTCCCCTGAATCTGTAAATAATAATCATCCTCAAAAAGAAAATAATTATTATACAAAACAAATTCCAACAATTTAAGAAAAAATTCAATCTGATTGTCAGAAAAATCACCATAGGCACACAAAATCGACTTAACGGCCCCCATACCACTCACATGTGTGATAGATGTGTAAAGGCTTTCTACATCCAAACTATATATGATAAACTTACTGGTCTCCAAATTCAAAGCTTCTAATTTAAGTAAGAAATCACTTGTGTCTCTTAAAAAGGAGCTGGTCTTCTCTACATAAGGTCTCAAAATTTTATCTAAATATATAGAAATATTAGATGTAATGGCTCCAATCGAAGACACAATTGGACGTCCAGGAGGTGCTTTAAGATTTTTATGTACCTTAGGTAACGTATAAAGTACAGGTGTACGTGGATATGGTACATCAAAAAATTTAAGCAAATCCTTACCAATAATACCATTTTTTTGAGCAATTGTCAAAGTGTTCCTCAACTCATTTTGTATTAGAAAAACAGGGTTATTTAAAAGTTTTCTGTACACATGTTCATTATTTAATTGACTTTTAATTTCTCCAAAATAAAACTCTTTGTCAATGATTACAGTGGCCCCACCTTTATCTGCTTTTTTCAAAATGACATTATCCTTAGATGATAAAGATTTTAAGGCTAATCGGTCTTGTTTGGAAAAATTATTGAAAAGGTGCTTATATTTCAATTTAGCCTCATTGTTACAAACAATCTCAGCAGTAGGTATATATTTACCTTTATTCTTAACACCTTTTGAATTTTTTTCTTTCATGACCTTGTCTTTTAAACAATCTATATCCTGCATAACCAGTTTTACAAAGGTTTCAACCCCATGATGGTTTTGGGCTGGTAAAAAAGTGCTTTTGTTTCTCAAACCCACCTTTTTAAGATTTAATCTATTATCCACATTCACATTTTTAGGTATGCCCAAAACCATCATGGGGTTGAAACCTTTGTAAAACTGGTTATGCAGGATATAGATTGTTTAAAAGACAAGGTCATGAAAGAAAAAAATTCAAAAGGTGTTAAGAATAAAGGTAAATATATACCTACTGCTGAGATTGTTTGTAACAATGAGACTAAATTGAAATATAAGCACCTTTTGAATAATTTTTCCAAACAAGACCGATTAGCCTTAAAATCTTTATCATCTAAGGATAATGTCATTTTGAAAAAAGCAGATAAAGGTGGGGCCACTGTAATCATTGACAAAGAGTTTTATATTGGAGAAATTAAAAGTCAATTAAATAATGAACAGTTTTGACACCTATTTGATGCTGATAGACATTATGAACCTGAAACCAGTTCATTAAAAAAAAAAAAAAAAATTGTTTTTAAAACATGTTCCTTTACCTATGTGTTTAATTGTTTCACTCTATGTGTTTAATTTGTGTATAATTTAAAAAAATATAATGGATTATGTGAGTTTAGAGAAAGGCTGCTAGGTCTATGTCTTTGTTGAGTCCATTGGGTTCCAGTGTATTCAATGTGAAAATCCAAAAAGTTTCCCTTTTCCTCAATTCCAACAACCTACTGCCACCTCTATTGCCTGTATCCACTTGTTCTATTGCTTTTATGTAAAAATCATTTTTGTTTTTATTGTGTACCTGACAAAAATGTCTAATAAGTGGAGTATTTAGAGTGAAAGTTCAAAAAATATGGCAGCAATAAGTAGTTAGTAAATTATCTTTATTGGAGTACAACAAACAAAATAGTGACGTTTCGGGAGCTTCCTCCCTTTGTCAAGCATAAAAATCTGTGGTAACAAACTTCTTAATATACCCACACCCACCAGGGGGCAGCAGAGAGCAATTTCCTTCTATACAAGGTCTAATTTAACCCATTAATTTCTTTTCTTTAGGATATTACAAGAGATTTTACCACATAAATATATTACAGAGATACAGGTAAAAAAAATATATATTAAATTGTTTCTATATACATTCAGTATATGCAATCAAAGTTGGTACAGTATCCAACTATATATACACAGCAAGAATCAATCCTTATAGGAACCAAGACTAATCATTGTTAGAGATAAAAACATTAATTCACAAGGAAAGAACATCAGCACAGAAAATCTTAACCCAAATTATATTCTAAAGGAACACTGACAAGTCCCAATCTTTATTAAGACCCATAGGTTGGAGGGTATTCAATTCAAATATCCTGAATCTCTCCCTTTGATGGAGCATTAGCTCCCTATTACCTCCTCTCCTAGGAATGGGAACAAAATCAATTACTTGAAAGCGGAGTTGATTGATGGCATGTCCTACTGAATTAAAATGACAGGCCACAGGGGACTTTTCATTCTTTGTTCTAATAGAACTCTTGTGCTCTACTATTCTATCCCTAATGGACCTAGTGGTTTCACCCACATAACTCCGCCAACAAGGACACTTAATTAGATAGATTACAAATTTTGTGTGACAGGTATAGAAGTTCTTAATCTGGTATTTTTGCCTGAACTGGGATGGTAAAAAACAGATCCTTTAATCATGTTACCACAACATGAACATCCCAGACATGGAAAGCAACCCCTATTCCTGTCAGTCAAAAATCTTTGGCCATCCCTATTTTTAGAACTACCAATGTCAGCCCTAATCAGTTTTTGTTGCAAATTACAGCCCCTTTTAAAGGCAGGCATTGGATTCTCAACAAACTCTGAAATATTAGGATAGCATTTGGACAATAAAGGCCAGTGCTTCCTAATAATGTTATTAATCCTATAGCTCTCACAATTGTATTCTGTCACAAAAACCATTCTTTTTGATTCACCCCTTCTTTCCACCTTGCTTTTTTGGGGGGATGATGGTTTTTTGGTTCAGTAGACAACAGTGTAGCCCTAGGGATAAGAGAGACTGATTGTGCCTCTTTCTCCAACATTGTTTTGGGGTAGCCACGTTCTAAAAAGCGCTTCCTCATTTCCCCTAACCTCAAATCAAATAACTGTTGGTCAGTAACAATTCTGCGAACCCTTAATCATTGGCTCCTAGGTAGAGCCTTTAATAAAGATAGAGGATGAGCACTATCAAAGTGCAAGATACTATTACGGTCAGTAGGTTTACGAAATAAATCAATAGTCAATGAACCTCCTGTGTTAATGACCCCGGTGTCCAAGAATACAATTTCCTCTTCACTAAAAGATAACTTAAACTTTAAATGTACTGTTGAACTGTTCAAATCGTTATCAAAAGCCTTAAGGGTTCCAGCGTCGCCCAAGCAAACACCAAAGACGTCATCGATATAGCGCCACCAACAGGCGCCATACCGAATGAAGTCCTTATTAGGATATACAAATCTTTCTTCAAAAGCATCCATCAGCAAATTAGCATAATTGGGGGCGACGCTGGAACCCATGGCTGTCCCCTGAATCTGTAAATAATAATCATCCTCAAAAAGAAAATAATTATTATACAAAACAAATTCCAACAATTTAAGAAAAAATTCAATCTGATTGTCAGAAAAATCACCATAGGCACACAAAATCGACTTAACGGCCCCCATACCACTCACATGTGTGATAGATGTGTAAAGGCTTTCTACATCCAAACTATATATGATAAACTTACTGGTCTCCAAATTCAAAGCTTCTAATTTAAGTAAGAAATCACTTGTGTCTCTTAAAAAGGAGCTGGTCTTCTCTACATAAGGTCTCAAAATTTTATCTAAATATATAGAAATATTAGATGTAATGGCTCCAATCGAAGACACAATTGGACGTCCAGGAGGTGCTTTAAGATTTTTATGTACCTTAGGTAACGTATAAAGTACAGGTGTACGTGGATATGGTACATCAAAAAATTTAAGCAAATCCTTACCAATAATACCATTTTTTTGAGCAATTGTCAAAGTGTTCCTCAACTCATTTTGTATTAGAAAAACAGGGTTATTTAAAAGTTTTCTGTACACATGTTCATTATTTAATTGACTTTTAATTTCTCCAATATAAAACTCTTTGTCAATGATTACAGTGGCCCCACCTTTATCTGCTTTTTTCAAAATGACATTATCCTTAGATGATAAAGATTTTAAGGCTAATCGGTCTTGTTTGGAAAAATTATTGAAAAGGTGCTTATATTTCAATTTAGCCTCATTGTTACAAACAATCTCAGCAGTAGGTATATATTTACCTTTATTCTTAACACCTTTTGAATTTTTTTCTTTCATGACATTGTCTTTTAAACAATCTATATCCTGCATAACCAGTTTTACAAAGGTTTCAACCCCATGATGGTTTTGGGCTGGTAAAAAAGTGCTTTTGTTTCTCAAACCCACCTTTTTAAGATTTAATCTATTATCCACATTCACATTTTTAGGTATGCCCAAAACCATCATGGGGTTGAAACCTTTGTAAAACTGGTTATGCAGGATATAGATTGTTTAAAAGACAAGGTCATGAAAGAAAAAAATTCAAAAGGTGTTAAGAATAAAGGTAAATATATACCTACTGCTGAGATTGTTTGTAACAATGAGACTAAATTGAAATATAAGCACCTTTTGAATAATTTTTCCAAACAAGACCGATTAGCCTTAAAATCTTTATCATCTAAGGATAATGTCATTTTGAAAAAAGCAGATAAAGGTGGGGCCACTGTAATCATTGACAAAGAGTTTTATATTGGAGAAATTAAAAGTCAATTAAATAATGAACAGTTTTGACACCTATTTGATGCTGATAGACATTATGAACCTGAAACCAGTTCATTAAAAAAAAAGGAAAAAAAAAAAAAAATTTTTGTTTTTAACCCCTTAATGACCGGACCATTTTTCAATTTTCTTACCCTTAATGACAATGGCTATTTTTACATTTCTGTGGTGTTTGTGTTCAGCTGTAATTTTCCTCTTACTCATTTACTGTACCCACACATATTATATACCGTTTTTCTCGCCATTAAATGGACTTTCTAAATATACCATTATTTTCATTATATCTTATAATTTACTATAAAAAAATTTATAAAATATGAGGAAAAAATGGAAAAAACACACTTTTTCTAACTTTGACCCCCAAAATCTGTTACACATCTACAACCACTAAAAAACACCCATGCTAAATAGTTTCTAAATTTTGTCCTGAGTTTAGAAATACCCAATGTTTACATGTTCTTTGCTTTTTTTGTAAGTTATAGGGCCATAAATACAAGTAGCACTTCGCTATTTCCAAACCACTTTTTTTTCAAAATTAGCGCTAGCTACATTGGAACACTGATATCTGTAAGGAATACCTGAATATCCATTGACATGTATATATTTTTTTTAGAAGACATCCCAAAGTATTGATCTAGGCCCATTTTGGTATATTTCATGCCACCGTTTCACCGCCAAATGCGATCAAATTAAAAAAAATGTTCACTTTTTCACACATTTTGTCACAAACTTTAGGTTTCCCACTGAAATTATTTACAAACAGCTTCTGCAATTATGGCACAAATGGTTGTAAATGCTTCTCTGGGATCGCCTTTGTTCAGAAATAGCAGACTTATATGGCTTTGGGGTTGCTTTTTGGTATTTAGAAGGCTGCTAAATGCCGCTGCGCACCACACGTGTTTTATGCCCAGCAGTGAAGGGGTTAATTAGGGAGCATGTAGGGAGCTTGTAGGGTTAATTTTAGCTTTAGTTTAGTGTAGTAGACAACTCCAAGTATTGATCTAGGCCAATTTTGGTATATTTCATGCCACCATTTCACCGCTAAATGCGAGCAAATAAAAAAAACCTTTAAATTTTTCACAATTTTAGGTTTCTCACTGAAATTATTTACAAACAGTTTGTGCAATTATGGCACAAATGGTTGTAAAAGCTTCTCTGGGATCCCCTTTGTTCAGAAATAGCAGAAATATATGGCTTTGGCGTTGCTTTTTGTTAATTAGAAGGCCGCTAAATGCTGCTGCGCACAACACGTGAATTATGCCCAGCAGTGAAGGAGTTAATTAGGTAGCTTGTAGGGCGCTGGCAGGGTTAATTTTAGCTTTAGTGTAGAGATCAGCCTCCCACCTGACACATCCCACCCCCTGATCCCTCCCAAACAGCTCTCTTCCCTCCCCCACCCCACAATTGTCCCCGCCATCTTAAGTACTGGCAGAAAGTCTGCCAGTACTAAATAAAAGGAGTTTTTTTTATTTTATTTTTAAAAAAAATGTATTCTGCTGTAATGGAGCCCTGCCTTAGCCCCCAACCTCCCTGATCCCCCACCAAACAGCTCTATAACCCTCCCTGCTACTTAATTGCCGCCATCTTGGGTACTGGCAGCTGTCTGCCAGTACCCAATTTGCCCCCAAAAATATTTATAAATTTTGCCCCCAAAAATATTTATAAACTTTTCTGTAGTGTAGCAGCCCCCCCCTCAATACCCCCAACCCCCCCCCCCCCAGATCCTTTTATATATATATATTTTTTTTTTTTTATGTTTTGAACTTTTTTTTTTTCATTGGTGTCAGTGGCTAATATGCGCGTGCGCGCGCCCCCACGTGCACGCGCGCCCGCACGCTGCCGCCTCTTTGCTTCCCTTCCCCCCGGAACACTGCACCATTGATACCGGTGCAGAGAGGGCCACAGAGTGGCTCTCTCTGCATCGGAGGCTTGTTAAAAGGTATTGCAGGATGCCTCCATATCGAGGCATCACTGCAATACCCTGAGAGCTGCTGAAAGCAATTGCGATCGCTTCCAGCACTCTCTTAAACAACTGACGTACCAGGTACGTCCATTGTCACTAACTGCTAGTTTTTGCAGGACGTACCTGGTACGTCAGTTGTCATTAAGGGGTTAAAACATGTTCCTTTACCTATGTGTTTAATTGTTTCACTCTATGTGTTTAATTTGTGTATAATTTAAAAAAATATAATGGATTATGTGAGTTTAGAGAAAGGCTGCTAGGTCTATGTCTTTGTTGAGTCCATTGGGTTCCAGTGTATTCAATGTGAAAATCCAAAAAGTTTCCCTTTTCCTCAATTCCAACAACCTACTGCCACCTCTATTGCCTGTATCCACTTGTTCTATTGCTTTTATGTAAAAATCATTTTTGTTTTTATTGTGCACCTGACAAAAATGTCTAATAAGTGGAGTATTTAGAGTGAAAGTTCAAAAAATATGGCAGCAATAAGTAGTTAGTAAATGATCTTTATTGGAGCACAACAAACAAAATAGCGACGTTTCGGGAGCTTCCTCCCTTTGTCAAGCATAAAAATCTGTGGTAACAAACTTCTTAATATACCCACACCCACCAGGGGGCAGCAGAGAGCAATTTCCTTCTATACAAGGTCTAATTTAACCCATTCATTTCTTTTCTTTAGGATATTACAAGAGATTTTACCACATAAATATATTACAGAGATACAGGTAAAAAATATATATATTAAATTGTTTCTATATACATTCAGTATATGCAATCAAAGTTGGTACAGTATCCAACTATATATACACAGCAAGAATCAATCCTTATAGGAACCAAGACGAATCATTGTTAGAGATAAAAACATTAATTCACAAGGAAAGAACATCAGCACAGAAAATCTTAACCCAAATTATATTCTAAAGGAACACTGACAAGTCCCAATCTTTATTAAGACCCACAGGTTGGAGGGTATTCAATTCAAATATCCTGAATCTCTCCCTTTGATGGAGCATTAGCTCCCTATTACCTCCTCTCCTAGGAATGGGAACAAAATCAATTACTTGAAAGCAGAGTTGATTGATGGCATGTCCTACTGAATTAAAATGACAGGCCACAGGGGACTTTTCATTCTTTGTTCTAATAGAACTCTTGTGCTCTACTATTCTATCCCTAATGGACCTAGTGGTTTCACCCACATAACTCCGCCAACAAGGACACTTAATTAGATAGATTACAAATTTTGTGTGACAGAAGTTCTTAATCTGGTATTTTTTGCCTGAACTGGGATGGTAAAAAACAGATCCTTTAATCATGTTACCACAACATGAACATCCCAGACATGGAAAGCAACCCCTATTCCTGTCAGTCAAAAATCTTTGGCCATCCCTATTTTTAGAACTACCAATGTCAGCCCTAATCAGGTTTGTTGCAAATTACAGCCCCTTTTAAAGGCAGGCATTGGATTCTCAACAAACTCTGAAATATTAGGATAGCATTTGGACAATAAAGGCCAGTGCTTCCTAATAATGTTATTAATCCTATAGCTCTCACAATTGTATTCTGTCACAAAAACCATTCTTTTTGATTCACCCCTTCTTTCCACCTTGCTTTTTTGGGGGGATGATGGTTTTTTGGTTCAGTAGACAACAGTGTAGCCCTAGGGATAAGAGAGACTGATTGTGCCTCTTTCTCCAACATTGTTTTGGGGTAGCCACGTTCTAAAAAGCGCTTCCTCATTTCCCCTAACCTCAAATCAAATAACTGTTGGTCAGTAACAATTCTGCGAACCCTTAATTATTGTCTCCTAGGTAGAGCCTTTAATAAAGATAGAGGATGAGCACTATCAAAGTGCAAGATACTATTACGGTCAGTAGGTTTACGAAATAAATCAATAGTCAATGAACCTCCTGTGTTAATGACCCTGGTGTCCAAGAATACAATTTCCTCTTCACTAAAAGATAACTTAAACTTTAAATGTACTGTTGAACTGTTCAAATCGTTATTAAAAGCCTTAAGGGTTCCAGCGTCGCCCAAGCAAACACCAAAGACGTCATCGATATAGCGCCACCAACAGGCGCCATACCGAATGAAGTCCTTATTAGGATATACAAATCTTTCTTCAAAAGCATCCATCAGCAAATTAGCATAATTGGGGGCGACGCTGGAACCCATGGCTGTCCCCTGAATCTGTAAATAATAATCATCCTCAAAAAGAAAATAATTATTATACAAAACAAATTCCAACAATTTAAGAAAAAATTCAATCTGATTGTCAGAAAAATCACCATAGGCACACAAAATCGACTTAACGGCCCCCATACCACTCACATGTGTGATAGAGGTGTAAAGGCTTTCTACATCCAAACTATATATGATAAACTTACTGGTCTCCAAATTCAAAGCTTCTAATTTAAGTAAGAAATCACTTGTGTCTCTTAAAAAGGAGCTGGTCTTCTCTACATAAGGTCTCAAAATTTTATCTAAATATATAGAAATATTAGATGTAATGGCTCCAATCGAAGACACAATTGGACGTCCAGGAGGTGCTTTAAGATTTTTATGTACCTTAGGTAACGTATAAAGTACAGGTGTACGTGGATATGGTACATCAAAAAATTTAAGCAAATCCTTACCAATAATACCATTTTTTGAGCAATTGTCAAAGTGTTCCTCAACTCATTTTGTATTAGAAAAACAGGGCTCTATTAGAACAAAGAATGAAAAGTCCCCTGTGGCCTGTCATTTTAATTCAGTAGGACATGCCATCAATCAACTCCGCTTTCAAGTAATTGATTTTGTTCTTATTCCTAGGAGAGGAGGTAATAGGGAGCTAATGCTCCATCAAAGGGAGAGATTCTGGATATTTGAATTAAATACCCTCCAACCTGTGGGTCTTACCCCCTTAACGACACGAGTCGTACAGGGTACGTCGCACACAACCTGGTCTTTAAAGACCAGCGACGTACCCTGTACGACTTTGGGGATTAAAGCGGCTGGAAGCGATCCTGATCGCTTCCAGCCACTTTACAGTTATTGCAGTGATGCCTCGATATCGAGGCATCCTGCAATAACATTTTTCACCCATCCGATGCAGAGAGAGCCACTCTGTGGCCCTCTCTGCACCGGCATCGATGGCCGCAATCGTTGGTGGGTGGGAGCTGACCGTGGGAGGCGGGTGGGTGGCCATCGGTGACAAATTGAAGAGAGAGGGGAGCGGGATCGGGGGCGGGGTTGTTGGGCGCGCGCACGGGAGCGCGCGCGTGCACGGGGGCCGGTGGGTGGGCGCGTGCACGGGGAGGGAGCGGGTGGGAACCGCTACACTACAGCAAAATAATTATATAAGACTGGCAGTAAGGGGGGATACAATCCCCAACAAAAATAAATCTAAGGGATCTGGGAGCGGGTGGGGGATTTGTCTGTGGAGGGGGGGAAGCTACACTACAGAAAAAATGGAAAAAAAATTACAAAAACCTAAAAAAAAAACATTTGTATTTGCAAACAGGGTACTGGCAGACAGCTGCCAGTACCCAAGATGGCTCCCAGTAAGGTAGAGGTGGAGGGTTAGAGAGCTGTTTGGGGGGGGATCGGGGAGGTTGGGGGCTAAGGGGGGATCCTACACAGCTGCATATGTAAATATGCTTTACAATTTTTTTTTAAATTTTAAATATACCTTTTATTTTAGTACTGGCAGACTTTCTGCCAGTACTTAAGATGGCGGGGACAATTGTGGGATTGGGGAGGGAAGAGAGCTATTTGGGAGGGATCCTGGGGTGTGATGTGTCAGGTGGGAGGCTGATCTCTACGCTAAAGCTAAAATTAACCCTGCAAGCTCCCTACAAATGACCTAATTAACCCCTGCACTGCTGGGCATAATACACGTGTGGTGCGCAGCGGCATTTAGCGGCCTTATAATTACCAAAAAGCAACGCCAAAGCCATATATGTCTGCTATTTCTGAACATAGGGGATCCCAGAGAAGCATTTACAATAATTTATGCCATACTTGCAAAAGTTGTTTGTAAATAATTTCAGTGAGAAACCTAAAATTGTGAAAAATTTTACGTTTTTTTTAATTTGATCGCATTTAGCGGTGAAATGGTAGCATAAAATATACCAAGATGGGCCTAGATCAATACTTGGGGTTGTCTACTACACTACACTAAAGCTAAAATTAACCCTAGATGCTCCCTTCATGCTCCCTAATTAACCCCTTCACTGCTGGGCATAATACACGTGTGATGCGCAGTGGCATTTAGCGGCCTTCTAATTACCAAAAAGCAACGCCAAAGTCATATATTTCTGCTATTTTTGAACAAAGGGGATCCCAGAGAAGCATTTACAACCATTTATGCCATAATTGCACAAGTTGTTTGTAAATAATTTCAGTGAGAAACCTAAAGTTTGTGAAAATATTTGGGAAAAAGTGAACAATTTTTTTTATTTGATTGCATTTAGTGGTGAAATGGTGGCATGAAATATACCAAAATGGACCTAGATCAATACTTTGGGATGTCTTCTAAAAAAAAATATATACATGTCAAGGGTTAATCAAGGATTCCTGACAGATATCAGGGTTCCAATGTAACTAGCGCTAATTTTGAAAAAAAAATGGTTTGGAAATAGCAAAGTGCTACTTGTATTTATTGCCCTATAACTTGCAAAAAAAAACAAAGAACATGTAAACATTGGGTATTTCTAAACTCAGGACAAAATTTAGAAACTATTTAGCATGGGTGTTTTTTGGTGGTTGTAGATGTGTAACAGATTGTGGGGGTCAAAGTTAGAAAAAGTGTTTTTTTTTCCATTTTTTCCTAATATTTTATCATTTTTTTAAAGTAAATGACAAGATATGATGAAAATAATGGTATCTTTAGAAAGTCCATTTAATGGCGAGAAAAACGGTATATAATATGTATGGGTACAGTAAATGAGTAAGAGGAAAATTACAGCTAAACACAAACACCGCAGAAATTTAAAAATAGCCCTGGTCCTTAAGGGAAAGAAATTGAAAAATGGCCGTGTCCTTAAGGGGTTAATAAAGATTGGGACTTGTCAGTGTTCCTTTAGAATATAATTTGGGTTAAGATTTTCTGTGCTGATGTTCTTTCCTTGTGAATTAATGTTTTTATCTCTAACAATGATTAGTCTTGGTTCCTATAAGGATTGATTCTTGCTGTGTATATATAGTTGGATACTGTACCAACTTTGATTGCATATACTGAATGTATATAGAAACAATTTAATATATTATTTTTTTTACCTGTATCTCTGTAATATATTTATGTGGTAAAAACTCTTGTAATATCCTAAAGAAAAGAAATGAATGGGTTAAATTAGACCTTGTATAGGAGGAAATTGCTCTCTGCTGCCCCCTGGTGGGTGTGGGTATATTAAGAAGTTTGTTACCACAGATTTTTATGCTTGACAAAGGGAGGAAACTCCCGAAACATCGCTATTTTGTTTGTTGTGCTCCAATAAAGATAATTTACTAACTACTTATTGCTGCCATATTTTTTGAACTTTCACTACATTTAGTAGGGTTTGGTGGTACCCCTACATGGCGTGCAAGTAGTTCAGGTGCTGACTGATACCTTTTGGGATTCCATGGAGTATTTAGAGTGACAGTTTCGATGTTTTTTTTATATGCTCCAAGCATCTAGTTTTAAGATTTCTTTTTGTGCGTCCTATGCAGGGCCGGATTTACATCTCAGGTGCCTGTAGGCACAAAAACCTGAAGCGCCCCCCCCACCCCCCCACCCCCCCTAGAAAAAAGTGGAAAAAATGAGGACTTTTTTTTATTATTATTTAGGACAACTAAAAATAAATATTAGATGTAAAATTACATTTTCCCTTTTATGGAGATACACAAATACACACACCAATTGCAATATTTGTTGTAATGGAAGCTACACCAAAAATCAATATTCACTTGACTCAAATGGCCATACAATTTCTATTATGTATAACAAAAACAAATCATGTTAAACTTTTAATGCAAAATATTCTAAAGAAAACCCTATTTAAAGGGACATCAAATGTGACAGTTTGCTGGGCATTTTATTATTGCACTAGTGCTTGCAGAGAAGTGTGTTAGCCTCTTGCAAAAGAGTTAAACACATAGTCAATGTCAGTTCTGAGACAGCAATACACATCTGTGCAGACCCAGATGGGCTCATAGGACATGTTTATTGACAAGCCATTAGTGTATTGCTTTTCTGGAGATGACTTTGACTATGTGCTTAACATTTTGTTGGAGTCAAACACAGTTTTGTGTAAACAATAGCAATATTAAAACTAGCAGCATGCAAGCTCATCACCATCAACAACCTGTGCAGCCAGTGGAAGAAAATATAAAATGTAGGGAAAAAAATCTTGTAAACTCTGATATTTTTGGTACAAACACACACAGATGTTACATTTATTTTGTTCTGAAATATAAATATCATATGATGTTGCTCTCAAAGGAAAACATGGAATGTTGTAGATTATATGTAATCCAGGGGTCAACAAATGTGTTTAAAATTAGAATTTAGAAATTCAATGGGAGGGGTTTAGTTTTAATCTTTGCCCCTCTCTCCTTCATGGCTCCCTCAACTGCTGTAACATATTCCCAATGAAACACTCGACTTTGTAGGCACCTGGCAGCACAATTCTTACTAAAATAAATGCCCTCATAAAAAAAAAAAAAAAAAAAAAAAAAAATTTTTTTTTTTTTTTTTTTTTTATTATTGACAGGCAGGCGCCCCTCACTGCAAGGCGCCTGTAGGCACATGCCTACTGTGCCTAATGGGAAATCCGGCCCTGGTCCTATGTACCTCAAAGGATTCTTGCATGTACACTCCAGCATATAAACTACATGGTCTGATTTACAGTTAAGCAGTTTTTCTATTGGAAACTTCTCTGTTGTCTCTGTTTATCGTGTGTGTATGTATATATATATATATATATATATATATATATGTGTGTGTGTTTGTTATGTGTTTGTGTGTATGTGTGTGTGTGTATATATGTGTATGTATATATATGTGTGTGTTTGTTATGTGTGTGTGTGTATGTGTGTGTGTGTATATATGTGTATGTATATATATGTGTGTGTTTGTTATGTGTGTGTGTGTATGTGTGTGTGTGTATATATGTGTATGTATATATATGTCTGTGTTTGTTATGTGTGTGTGTGTGTGTGTGTGTGTGTATATATGTGTATGTATATATATGTGTGTGTTTGTTATGTGTGTGTGTATGTGTGTGTGTGTATATATGTGTATGTATATATATGTGTGTGTTTGTTATGTGTGTGTGTGTATGTGTGTTTGTGTATATATGTGTATGTATATATATGTGGATGGGGGTGTGTGTATGTGTGTGTGTGTATGTATAAATGTGGGTGTATGTGTGTGTATGTATATGTGTTTGTATATGTGTGTGTGTGTGTGTGTGTATATGTGTGTGTGTGTGTATGTGTGTAAGTTAGTGTGTAAAGGAGTGTGTATGTGTGTGTATATGTGAGTGAGTGTGTGTGAGTGTGTGTATGTGTGTAAGTGTGTAAAGGAGTGTGTATGAGTGTGTATGTATGAGTGAGTGTGTATGTATGAGTCTGGGCTAGATTTATAGAAAAAATAAGTCCAGAAAGCTCCCATTAGAAAGTATATAAAAGTCCAAACTTTATTTAAATCCAAAAGGTAAAAGCAAATAGAGGTAACATCAAGGATAGGTGGATAGACAAATACGTCTTACATGTTTCGGCCAAAAGCAGCCGTAATCATAGACATAAATTCGTACAGGTGTCACCCTTATTTACAGAGGTAAAATGTTCCTTATTGGTTAAAACATAACACACCCTTCCCCTTCCCTCCCTTGCAAGAAAACAAATTAACCATTTAAGTAATGCAAACATATTTCCATCATATAAATACAAAGTGAATTAGGATTTAGCTTAAACCAAATTTATATATATACATTAAACAAACAAGTCAATGGATTATAGTTCTTAAAATAGACAAACATCAGAGCACATAATTGCTGATTACTCAAATATATATAGCAATAAATTACATAGATAATGTCAAACAAAAGTGCAGCTCAGCTTTGCTGCTTTACATATTTCCTCTTACTAATGATTTTGACTACTAGCAAAATATATCACACTCATTGAGTAACTATATTCTTATAGTTCTTGAATCAATAAATTTATTTATTTATTTTATTAAATTTATTTTATTTTTGTCTTCCATCCATGACTTGGACTTGGTCACTTGTAAGAGAATTGATTTACAAACGATCAGCAATCACACTATCAACAGTTGGGAGCTAGCGCAAAAACACCTATTCCCAAAAGTTGATAATGTCATTTTCCGAATTAAACCCATAAGGAGTTAAAGTGCACATCTTATTAATCCAATAGACTTCTTGTCTGGCAAGAATTGACCATTTATCTCCCCCCCTCGGGGGTCTACTTATGGATTCTATTGCATTCCATTCAAAGGTGCGCACATCACCCCCATGTACAAAAATGAAGTGTCTGGCCAATTCTGAGCATTCAATTTTATTTTTAATGTATCCCAAATGTTCTCGTATCCTAGTACGGACGTCACGGCTAGTCATGCCAATATACTGTAATTTATGGCATGTACATCCTATCAAATAAACCACAAAGGTGGTTGAACAATTGACACATCCCTTGGTATTAAAGTTATCATTGGTAACATAGGAGGTAAAGCTAGGTCCTACTTTAATGACATCACAGGCTTTACAATTCTTCCCACATCTGTAGGTTCCATTATGCCTTAGCCAAGAACTCTGATTTTGGGGGGCCCGAAGTTCACTGGGGGAAACCATGTTTCCCAAGGATAAATTCCTCCTATACACAAACCTGCAACCATCACTAACAACATCTTTCAGAAGATCATCTCCATATAAGATGGGAAGATACTTTTTAATGATGTTGCAGATCTGATAGTATTGCATGGAATATTTAGTAATAAACAAAGGTTTATTATCATTCTGATTCTCAGACTGTCTGTTAGAACCTCTGTATTTTAAGAGACTAGCTCTATCGATTTTGATAGTATCCTCCATGGCATCATTGATGTCTTGGGCCGAATATCCTCTATTCTCAAGTCTTTTACTTAATGCCTGGGACTCGGAATAAAAAGTAGCATCATTTGAACTAATTCTCCTAGTTCTTAGGAACTGGCCCTTAGCGATCCCCCTAAACACATGTCTTGGATGTGAGCTTGAGGAATGCAATATAGAGTTGCCTGCAATGGGTTTGCGATAGATATTTGTTTCTATCCTCTTAGTGCACATGTTGAAACTCAGTTCCACATCCAAGAAGTGTATGGTGTCAGGCCGCCACTCATAGGTAAATTGGATATCGGGAATACAAGAATTAAGATATCCTACAAAATCTCTGGCTTCCAGTTCAGAAAAGGTGCCAATGAAGATCAGATCATCAATAAATCTCTTGTAGTACAATATCCTCGCTGAGTGGGGGTTCACATGTCCTAGCAAATACTTATATTCCATCCAGCCCATAAATAAGTTCGCATATGAGGGGGCGAATTTCGCCCCCATGGCTGTGCCTTTTAGCTGGACATAGTGGACCCCCTCAAAGCGAAAATAATTGTGCTCAAGAAGAAATTTAGTAGCCAGGACAATAAACTCTTTGGTTTCGTTAGAATATTCGGTTAACAAATCTAGAAAAAACTTTAAAGCCTCTAAACCCAATGAATGTGGTATTGACGTATACAGCGCTATGACATCAACTGTCAGCCATGTCATACCTTCCACCACCTGCACAGTATCCACAAGGTTGAGTATGTGGGTAGTATCTCTTAAAAAACTGGGAAGTGACATAACCAGCGGCTGCAGGATACAGTCTATCCACTCTGATAGATGTTCAAACAATGACCCAATTCCAGCAACAATTGGTCGTCCCTTAACTTGCTCCAAACTCTTGTGGATCTTGGGCAGGTGGTGGAATATAGGTACCACAGGATCAGGGACAAACAAAAACTCAAAGGTACTTTGATCAATAATGCCCAGATACAGAGCATCATCAAGAATGGATTTCAATCTATTCTGATACAATCTAGTAGGATTACTTCTGAGTGCTTTATATGAGGCGACATCACTCAACTGACGTATGGCTTCATTCACATACATGTCCCTGTCCATTACCACAATATTGCCGCCCTTATCGGCCTGTTTGACCACTATTGACAAGTTATTTTGTAGAGATACAATCGCCTCTCTTTCTTGTCTACTTAGATTTGAGTGATCCACAGTTGTGGTTTTGTCTAGGGCATGTAATTCTTCAATTACTCGTTTGTGAAAGCTCTCCAAAGCTCTCCCCCTAGATTGCACAGGATAGAATTTAGACTTATTTTTAAACCTGGGGGTTTGTGTGTATGCCAAATCTGGATCAGTGAATTGTTCTTTTTCCAGAGATTGTAAAGTTGTCAAATCACACATCTCTTTAAAATTCAAAAGTGAAAGTTTAGTGTCAACCTGTTCAAAGTTTTGGGTATTCTCTCTAGGTGCTCCCTCATTTGTAAAGTGTCTACGCAAAGTTAGATTGCGCACAAATTTATTTAAGTCTAGGATAGTTTGGAAAATATCAAATTTTTTAGTTGGACAAAACCCTAGACAAAAATTTAACACTCTAATTTCAGTTGCACTTAGATTGTAATGAGAGATATTAATAACCAAGTCATTTTTTATTTCTTGGTTGCTCCTCTGAGGGTGTATCTGTTTGCCCCTCTTATCTTGTTGGCTACTCCTGTCCCCCCTCCTCCCTTTGTTTTAGAGCTGACCGAAAAACCTGGTTATTAGATTTCGTTACATTAATTGTGTCATTTCCTACAGATACTGATGAGCCACTTGCTACATTATTCGCTATACTAGTATTCTTAGGAATCGCTCCTGGGTATATAGTTTGATCATTGCCAATATGTGAGCCATTACTGTGGTCATTGCTACACGCAGATTTAGCTTGGTTATACTGAGTTAGTGGTACATGTGCGGATGCATTATTAGCTGTTACATTCTGGCCTGCATTAGTTTGAATACTATCTTTATTCCTAGTAATTGATACACTTTCATTTTCAGAGTTAGAACCCTCATCGTAGGAGGTAGAGAAGTTAGAGAGGGAATCATCATCTGTGCTTTCATGATCATTTTTGAAGGTCACCCTTCTTCCTCTATTCTTCCTTCTCCTCCTCTAGATTTACTCAACCCCAGATGGACTTGGCATTAAGGCTAGCAGCAGCAATACGCTGCATGAATTTATCATTGTGCATTTCGCTTTGAGCGTAACCGCCCCCTCTGTTCTCGAATGGCCAATCGCGCATGAGTACGAGCTGTCAATCTCCCCAGTTGGGGAGGTCTGTTGGAATTGAAAAATGATACTTTATAGTGGGTGCATAGGTTAAGAAGTAGCTTCTTAAATGGAGCCTACTGTTTTCTGTATTTTACTTAGTGTGAGGTAGGCACATAACTTATTTTGCACCTCTTCAAATGTGTGCACATTTTAGTCACTTGGCCAAATTGCAAAAAACACATTTTTTGTGCACAATGCTCACAAAACTTAGAGGGAACATTGTGTGGAGAGTGCAGTGGGCTCCCTTTACCAAACAGCGATTGCTGCTTTGGAGGTCTGTCGTTTCTTAAGATCACTGCTCCTTAACCTGTCTGCCACCTAAAAGGTAGTGGATTAAAATCATCATGATCCAATTGGGATGATTGAAAACCCCTGCTAGCGGCTGATTGGCCGCCAGCAAGCAGGAGGCGGCATTGCACAATCATTGCTGGTGCAATATTTGTGCAATGTTAAATGTAGACAGTGTATGCTGTCTGGTTGCAGCGATGTCTGTGGACATGATTCGCAGTATTAGTAAATAAAATCTATCTGTATGTCTAATTTCAAAAGATTAGGGCAGCAGTTTTTGTGGTAGCTTTGGGTAATCATTTTCAACGACCATCTTTTAACACTTAATAAGTTAAACAAATTCTTAGAAAATTTACTTTAACAAGTGGCGTGCTAATGATAGCGCAGGACGCGATAAGCATCATCACTGGACCGCGCTATAACATTAGTTCACAACTTGATATTACAAGTCAATAGTAAATCAGAATTACCAGGTAATGTTCAGCGCAGCCAACATTGCTCTAGGGTACCTATTACTTTCAATAGATGTTTTGAACGCTCTAAATATCACTCATATTACAAGTTTGAAGTTATGTGTTGCACTCAAGCAAAAGCCCAGATAACACTAGAAGAAATAGCGTGACTTTGGACCCGAAGTAAAGGGTTAAAAAAAGTTTTACACAACACATGGAAAATATATTAAAATAAAGTTTTACACTTTTTTATTTAAAAATATAATATTGAGGGCTAGATTACAAGTTGGGCGCTATTTAATGCTCCCGCTTGAGTGTTCGCTAGCGTGCGTATTAAAAGTTAAAAGTAAAAAGTTTGTTCGCAAACTTCGGATATAGCTACAGCGTTAAAGTATTTTCCCTATAGACTTCAATGGAACATGCAAACTAAAATAAAACTAAAAAGAATAAATAAATAACACCTATATTTGCGCATATACATTACACCTCATAAAGCATTTACTGTATACCCATAATGCTCTAGCTCAAATTAGTGAGTATTATATTTAAAAGTTTTGCTTTTCTTTTGGAAGTGAAAAGGTTCAATGTACAGAATACAGATGTTTTGTAATAGACATTTCTGCTGAATCACCATTGATCTTTAAGCTGTAAAAAATGGGGTACAGTGTAACAGGATCATATAGAGCAGTGCTTTCCAAACTGTGTGTCGGGACACACTAGTGTGTCGGCAGCATTGTGTAGGTGTGTCCCTGCTTCAGCACAATTTTTTTTTTTGGTTTCTGACTTGCTATGCATATCACATGGTTGACACGTGATTGATACCTAGGGGGACACAGATCATCTTAACCTATTGGCGCAGCTCACTGGGAACTGAAACTATTCCCATTGGCGGCACATTGGCTCCTGACTGCACATGTAGTCTCCTTAATTGGCTCATGACTGCATGTATAGTCAGTGAGTGGGACAGCAGTGTGTTTGCAGCATGGGCAGTAGTCAATTGGACTCACCAAGCTCTGAGGGAAGCAGCTTAAATGCTGAGCTGAAGTCAGTGGGGTTTTTTTGCAGCTAGCTCCCATTAGTGCATTGCTGCTCCTGCTCTTGATATATGGATAGGAAGTGGAAGCTTAAGAAATGCTTGATGATGAAATGCGAGTGTCTTTATCTAATATTCCACCAAATATTCAGAAATTGTGTTCATCCCATCAACCTCATACATCCCATTAATATATCAAGTAGCTATTGGTGTTATTAATTTATTTATTTTTATTCTTGCCCATACTTACTGTTACTTGTAAATACATTTCTTTATTATATAATTCATGTATGTGTCCGTATCTCTTAAAACAAGTTAGTTTAAGCTCCTTTTTGCTGGTACAACTGAATTACTGTGTCGCGAAATGATGTAGGTCTAAAAAGCGTGTCACCAACATAAAAAGTTTGGAAAGCTCTGATATAGAGAGTTCCACAGATTAGGTGCAGCACACGCAAAATCATAGACAAAATGGAGGATTAAGTGATGGAGAAAAATAATACAAAATGGAGGGGACCTTTTGTAATTTGCATTTGTAATAACTGCTACCACTGGAACATATTCTCTATAACTTTGAAAATATTTATTCTGCTAACATTTTCTTTTAACCTTTTTGAATTCTCTTAGCCCTGTGAAACATATCTTTCTTGAAATATCAGGGTTTAGAATAACCTTCTGTACCTCTGTTCTCCACTTTAGGCACTTCATAAAGCTGTTCTGAGTGTTGATGAGTATGGATCTAAGGCTGCAGGAGCAACAGCTCTGGAGATTCGGGTCATGTCGCTTTCTCCATCTGTCGTGTTCAACAGGCCATTCTTATTAGTTATCTACCATCGTACAACTAGAAGCGTACCCTTCATCGGAAAGATTGTAAACCCGACTGCCTAGATTTATGCATTCTTTGAGTGTTTTTAACCACAATAAAATAACAGCTATCTTGACGTTGCCTTTGGAAATTATATATATTTATTCCTGATTTACCAGAATGATTTGATGTCATTTTTATTTTACTACGTAGTTTTTGTGTGTGAACTTGCCGATAAGGGACTCTGCACAATAAAGATGTGCATTTAGCTTTGGACAAATACACATTCATCTAAATTTAAACCAATTCTGCTATTCTTTTGATATATACGAACAACTGAATACATTATAGGAGAAAGTAAACACAGAACGAATGATTGTTTGACTAAATCAATTAATTTTTCCATTTGTACTGATTGCTGCTAAAAAAATAAGGTACAGGAAGGGGCAAGAAAGGAATAAATTCATACAAGCTTTTTTATATAAGCACATGCATATATATTTATAGAGAACACACAGTTCCCCATAGACCACAAGGTACTTTTCAATGCATTTTTTTTTCTAACACCCCATACACCCTCACTTTAACCCCTAAAACTGCTTTGTGCAGTTTTTTTTTTTTTTTAAATTAAAGATGCTATTTTTTATTATTATTATTATAGAAGCTTACACTTAAAGGGACAGTCTAGGCCAAAATAAACTTTCATGATTCAGATAGAGCATGTAATTTTAAACAATTTTCCAATTTACTTTTATCACCAATTTTGCTTTGTTCTCTTGGTATTCTTAGTTGAAAGCTTAACTTAGGAGGTTCATATGCAAATTTCTTAGACCTTGAAGGCCACCTCTTTCAGATTGCATTTTAACAGTTTTTCACCACTAGAGGGTGTTAGTTCACGTATTTCATATAGATAACACTGTGCTCATGCACGAGAAGTTATCTGGGAGCAGGCACTGATTGGCTAGACTGCAAGTCTGTCAAAAGAACTGAAAAAAGGAGCAGTTTGCAGAGGCTTAGATACAAGATAATCACAGAGGTTAAAAGTATATTATTATAACTGTGTTGGTTATGCAAAACTGGGAAATGGGTAATAAAGGGATTATCTATCTTTTAAAACAATAAAAATTCTGGTGTATACTGTCCCTTTAAGTTTGGGGATAATTGGGGCACATTTTTAAATTTAACCAGAGATCTAGTCTCTGGTTAAGTCTAGGAGCACTAATTGCTACCGTGAGCTCATGGTAGCATTAACCAGCCACTTGTAATGACTGGTTATTTATCATGCACCCGTAAATGGGCAAATTTGCCTGTTTACGTTTACTGGCAAGCGATAAATTAGTGCTCCACTTGTAATCTAGCCATAATGTATTATGCATTTATACAAAAACTACTTCAAAGTACATTAAACTGAAAGCTTATTTCACCCTAAATTATTTCATTAAGTTACTGAATGAAAATTAAAATCAAGCAGTGGAAACCTATGTATGCTGTAAAATGCTGCAAATTGGCTGAACCACCTGCATGATGTGATTTGCTGATGGCTGTCACATGATACAGGGCAGTGAAATTTAAAGGAATTTTGAAATTTGTCAGAAAAAAAAAAATCTACTGCTCATTTACAGAGTAGGTGCTATTGCATTGTGTATTCATTATGGATTTCTAATTATGCTATTCTACCGTACTTAATGGTCCTTTAATTTTAAATATACACATTGGATATTGTGACAATTAAGCCTTTCCAACCAACAGTCACTATGGGGAGGGTGTGGGCATGAAGGGGTTAATAGCACGCAGCCACTGGTTTTCCCTTACCTTTATTTCTACAAAGGACCTAAAGGGACACCAAATTAACCCCCAAATCCTGCCTACACCACCCCAGTTTAATAATTGCAGCCAGCACCAAGAATTTTGAATAAGGGTGTCTTGGAAACCCAATAACTCACACAATTAACAATTAGGTAACGTGCCTTTAACCTTGTCTCTTCAGAGTGTGAATTCAGATATTAGAGCCCAAAGACAGAATTAGATTTTCTATATGTTTAATAACAAAAGATAAATACAGGTTACACAATGTCAAATTACAAAAACATACAAAATATCAAGATACGCAAAGATATAGTCCTTTAAAATGAAATGGGACATAAAATGAACACAATGGGGCCAATTAACCTAATGGCCCCTGATGCCCCTGTTTCCACGCAAGCCTTCAGGCTCGCCGGAAACAGTAGTTAAGAAGCAGCAGTATTAAGAACGCTGCTCCTTAACTAGTCCGCTGCCTCTGAGTCGGCGGACCGCAATCAACCCGATCAGATTGATTGACACCCCCTGCTAGTGGCCGCGTATCTGCTGAGGGCAGCATTGAACAAGCAGTTCACCAGAACTGCTTGTGCAATGTTAAATGCTGACAGCATACGCTGTCAGCATTCAGTAATATCAGGCAGACATTATTCGCTACAGCGAATCATGTCCGCCTGCCATTTGATAAATCGGTCACAATATATAAACTTTAAACAGATTGCCAAATTCCCGTAGATATGTGGAAAACTCAACAGCGACGCCAGGTTTTGCGTGGTTTTGGTATCACATATACGCACCACATATAATGTATATTTCACCCATCGCTTACTCCATTAAGCTGACATAGAACCGCGTCAAAAATTGGTATCACATATTCAGCGCAAGGACTTACGCAGAGAAAATGGAGAACTTTTACTCCATTTTCACCTCGCCACACATAGGCAGGCACAGCAAGCCTTACGCTGAAAATGTGAGCATCGTAACTGCCTGAAAATATTAACAAACACCTAACGCATGCGCAATATCTATCTACCTGTCAACATCCAACCCCCACCGCAATAACTAATAAAAATATTAACCCCTAATCCACCATTAACCCACATCGCAATAAACCTAATAAATGTATTAACCCCTAATCCGCAATTCACCCACATCGCAATTAACCTAATTAAACTATTAACCCCTATTCCGCCATTAACCCACATTGCAATAAACCTAATAAATCTATTAACCCCTAAACCACCATTATCCCACATTGTAATTAACCTAATTAATCTATTAACCCCTAATCCGCTAAACCGCCAAACCCACACAACGTAATTAACCTATTTAAATTACTAAACCCCCTAAGTTAACACCCCCTAATTTAACTCCAAATTACATAAAATAATAAAATACTAAATTACAATTAAAATAAAAAATCCTAACAATACTAAAAAAAAAACAACCTAAGATTAAATTAAAATAATCTAAAATTACAAAAATAAAAAAGTCTAACATTACAGAAAATAATAAACCAAATTATAAAAAATAAAAAAATTAAACCTAATCCCTATGAAAATAAAAAAGCCCCCCAAAATAAAAACACCCCCTAATCTAATACTAAACTACCAATATTTTATTTTTGTAGGACATTGCCCTAAGTTAAACAGCTCTTTTGCATTCAAAAAAATACATTCAGCTCTTTTACTGCCATTAAAAGAGCATTCAGCTCCTTAACAAGTGCCCAAAATCACTAATCTAAAAAATAAAAAAAATCCTAACTCTAAGCCCCAAATAGGTACTCACCGTTCCTGAAGTCCGGCAGAGAAGGTCCTCTTCCAGGCGGCGGTGAAATCTTCTTAGAACCGGCGACATCTTCCATCTCCATCCAGGACCAAGCCGGCGTGGAGCGGAGATGACAGCAGAACTGAAGACCGGCGACCGCGGAGCCATGAAACGTGGAGGATCCTCTTTGTACGATCACTGCTGTACACTGAATAGTGAATGCAAGTGACAATATGGCGTCACTTGCATTCCTATAGGCTGATTTGAACAGCCAATAGGATTTCAGTAGCTCTCATCCTATTGGCTGATTTGAATTTGAAGATTCAAATCAGCCAATAGGAATGCAAGTGACGCCATAATTAAACACGTAACTTGCATTCACTATTCAGTGTATGGCAGTGACCATACGAAAAGGATCCTGCACAATAAGACATTACTGGTATAAGCTCAGGTAAATCTGCATTAAACCTAGGCTCTCCCTCCCAGCAACCATGTTCAAGAGAATTAATATGCAAACCTCCCACCCAACCATCCCCCCAAAATAAAAGACCTAAGTCTAAAAAACAACTATGCTACCCATTGCCTCTAAAGGGGCATTTGTATGGGCATTGCCCTTTAAAGGGCATTCAGCTCTTTTACTGCCCTTAAAAGGGCTTTCTGCTCTTTTAAAAGCCCTAATCTTAAAAAAAAAAAAAAACACTGCCCAAAAAAAAAGAAACTAACACTAAACCCAGAATATCTACTCACGGTTCCTGAAGTGCGGACATCCATCTCCATCCAGGTGGCAAGAAGTCTACATCCAGGCCAGGAGAAGTCTTCATCCAGGCAGTGAGAAGTCTTTATACAGGCGGCGACATTTTCATCCATCTTCTATCTTCATCCCGGCGGCTCGGAGCGGAGCTATCCAGGACGGGCAATAACATCCTGCGCGGAGCTTCCTCTTCATATGATCACTGCCGTACACTGAAGTTGAATGCAAGGTACCCGTTTAAAAATGGAATACCTTGCATTTCTATTGGCTGATTTGATTCTTCAAATTCAAATCAGCTAATAGGATGAGAGCTACTGAAATCCAATTGGCTAATTTGAACAGCCAATAGGATTTCAGTAGCTCTCATACTATTGGCTGATTTGAATTTGAAGTAACAATGGCAGCGCTATGGAAAGTGTGGTACCGCTCATTTTATTGCGTTATTTACGCACCCAGTATAGCGCAAAACTCGTAATCTAGGTGAGAGTGAATTCAATTTTCAAATGACTCTTTTTGTTTGTTTTTTTGCATTTTCCATTCTGTCCCAAATTTTTGGGAATTGAGGTTGTATTTTACATGAACATTAGCAGATATATATTTATACATTTAATAATTAAAAGTATATTATTTTCTATGTGAAGAACATAGGAATGTAAAATATGCGTTTTGTGATTTAGATTTTAACACTGTCAGGTTAGCGCACTTGAAAATTTAGTAATCTTAAATCAGTAAACACAGCAGATTTGCATAATCAACAAATGCAAGATAACAAGACAATACAATAGCATTTACTATGAATCTCAAATGAGTAGTAGATTCTTTTCTAACACATTTTAAAGTTATATATATTTCCACTCCCCCTGTACCATGTGATAGCAATCAGCCAATCACAAATGCATATACGTATAGTCTGAGTTCTTGCACATGCTCAGTAGGAGCTGGTGACTCAAAAAAAAATGTAAATATAAAAGACTGTGCACATTTTTTTTAATAGAAGTAAATTGGAAAGTTGTTTAAAATTACATGCTGTATCTGAATCATGAAAATTTAATAAAGCCTGAGTGTCCCTTTAAGTAATATTACATATAAAATAATTTTAAAAATGACAAAAAATTATACATACTGTAAAATATTCTAAATAATCCATAGACTGTAACTATATATTTTACAATATGCTTAATATGTATGTCCAGCTAGGAATTGCACTCCTTGTCAACAGCTTTGCATCTGCCAGGGTGCATATGTCAGAAAAAATACAAAGATCCAAAAAAGACAGCACTCACTGGACTTGAAAGTAAAAATTAACTTTTTATTATCCAGAGTTAAAAATGGTGGATAGGCATGTCATTCCGATGATGTACTAGCATCTTTATCAAATGTCCCAAGGTGAAAAGGGTGATACTTCAGGGTAGGTGCACCATCAGCGTGATGTCAGCGTGATGTCCCTTCCTTGAAGCACCACCCTTTTCACCTTGGGACATTTGATAAAGATGCTAGTACAGCATCGAAATGTCATGCCTATCCCCCATTTTTAACTCTGGATAATTAAAAGTTAATTTTTACTTTCAAGTCCAGTGAGTGCTGTCTTTTTTGGATCTTTATATATATACACAAGTCTATACACACATATGTACAGTATATAAATATATATATATATATATATATATATATATATATATGTGTGTGTGTGTGTGTGTGTGTGTGTTTATTTTGTGTACATATGTATTTATGTGTTTAACTGTATATTTACCGTACATATTTAACATTCCAATGTTCTTCACTTCACTCACAGGAAAATGTATTGTTTTACTGTAAATACATATATATATATTCCTCTAGATATATAGGTATATATATATATATATGTATTTTACATGAATAGTATCAGCTATATATAGAATATTATATTTAGCAATAAAAAATACATTATTTACTATGGCCTAGATTTAGAGTTCGGCGGTAGAAGGGCTGTTAACGCTCCGCGGGCTATTTTCTGGCCGCACCATAAATTTAACTCTGGTATCGAGAGTTAAAACAAATGCTGCGTTAGGCTCCAAAAAAGGAGCGTAGGGCATTTTTACCGCAAATGCAACTCTCGATACCAGAGTTGCTTACGGACGCGGCCAGCCTCAAAAACGTGCTCGTGCACGATTCTCCCATAGGAAACAATGGGGCTGTTTGAGCTGAAAAAAAACCTAACACCTGCAAAAAAGCAGCGTTCAGCTCCTAACGCAGCCCCATTGTTTCCTATGGGGAAACACTTCCTACGTCTGCACCTAACACTCTAACATGTACCCCGAGTCTAAAAACCCCTAACCTTACACTTATTAACCCCTAATCTTCCGCCCCCGCTATCGCTGACCCCTGCATTACAGTTTTAACCCCTAATCTTCCGCTCCGTAAACCGCCGCAACCTACGTTATCCCTATGTACCCCTAATCTGCTGCCCTAACATCGCCGACCCCTATGTTATATTTATTAACCCCTAATCTGCCCCCCACAACGTCGCCGACACCTGCCTACACTTATTAACCCCTAATCTGCCGAGCGGACCTGAGCGCTACTATAATAAAGTTATTAACCCCTAATCCGTCTCACTAACCCTATCATAAATAGTATTAACCCCTAATCTGCCCTCCCTAACATCGCCGACACCTACCTTCAATTATTAACCCCTAATCTTCCGATCGGAGCTCACCGCTATTCTAATAAATGTATTAACCCCTAAAGCTAAGTCTAACCCTAACACTAACACCCCCCTAAGTTAAATATAATTTACATATAACGAAATAAATTAACTCTTATTAAATAAATGATTCCTATTTAAAGCTAAATACTTACCTGTAAAATAAATCCTAATATAGCTACAATATAAATTATAATTATATTATAGCTATTTTAGGATTAATATTTATTTTACAGGCAACTTGGTATTTATTTTAACTAGGTACAATAGCTATTAAATAGTTAAGAACTAATTAATAGTTACCTAGTTAAAATAATAAGAAAATTACCTGTAAAATAAATCCTAACCTAAGATATAATTAAACCTAACACTACCCTATCAATAAAATAATTAAATAAACTACCTACAATTACCTACAATTAACCTAACACTACACTATCAATAAATTAAATAAACACAATTTCTACAAATAAATACAATTAAATAAACTAGCTAAAGTACAAAAAATAAAAAAGAACTAAGTTACAGAAAATAAAAAAATATTTACAAACATAAGAAAAATATTACAACAATTTTAAACTAATTACACCTACTCTAAGCCCCCTAATAAAATAACAAAGCCCCCCAAAATAATAAATTCCCTACCCTATTCTAAATTTAAAAAGTTACAAGCTCTTTTACCTTACCAGCCCTGAACAGGGCCCTTTGCGGGGCATGCCCCAAGAAGTTCAGCTCTTTTGCCTGTAAAAGAAAACATACAATACCCCCCCCCCCAACATTACAACCCACCACCCACATACCCCTAATCTAACCCAAACCCCCCTTAAATAAACCTAACACTAAGCCCCTGATGATCTTCCTACCTTGTCTTCACCATGCCAGGTTCACCGATCCGTCCTGGCTCCAAGATCTTCATCCAACCCAAGCGGGGGCTAGACATCCACTGAAGAAGTCCAGAAGAGGGTTCAAAGTCTTCCTCCTATCCGGCAAGAAGAGGACATCCGGACCGGCAAACATCTTCTCCAAGCGGCATCTTCGATCTTCTTCCATCCGGTGCGGAGCGGGTCCATCTTGAAGCAGGCGACGCGGATCCATCCTCTTCTTCCGATGTCTCCCGACGAATGACGGTTCCTTTAAGGGACGTCATCCAAGATGGCGTCCCTCGAATTCCGATTGGCTGATAGGATTCTATCAGCCAATCGGAATTAAGGTAGGAATTTTCTGATTGGCTGATGGAATCAGCCAATCAGAATCAAGTTCAATCCGATTGGCTGATCCAATCAGCCAATCAGATTGAGCTCGCATTCTATTGGCTGTTCCGATCAGCCAATAGAATGCGATTCCATCAGCCAATCAGAAAATTCCTACCTTAATTCCGATTGGCTGATAGAATCCTATCAGCCAATCGGAATTCGAGGGACGCCATCTTGGATGACGTCCCTTAAAGGAACCGTCATTCGTCGGGAGACATCGGAAGAAGAGGATGGATCCGCGTCGCCTGCTTCAAGATGGACCCGCTCCGCACCGGATGGAAGAAGATCGAAGATGCCGCTTGGAGAAGATGTTTGCCGGTCCGGATGTCCTCTTCTTGCCGGATAGGAGGAAGACTTTGGACCCTCTTCTGGACTTCTTCAGTGGATGTCTAGCCCCCGCTTGGGTTGGATGAAGATCTTGGAGCCAGGACGGATCGGTGAACCTGGGATGGTGAAGACAAGGTAGGAAGATCATCAGGGGCTTAGTGTTAGGTTTATTTAAGGGGGGTTTGGGTTAGATTAGGGGTATGTGGGTGGTGGGTTGTAATGTTTGGGGGGGGGGGGGTATTGTATGTTTTCTTTTACAGGCAAAAGAGCTGAACTTCTTGGGGCATGCCCCGCAAAGGGCCCTGTTCAGGGCTGGTAAGGTAAAAGAGCTTGTAACTTTTTAAATTTAGAATAGGGTAGGGAATTTATTATTTTGGGGGGCTTTGTTATTTTATTAGGGGGCTTAGAGTAGGTGTAATTAGTTTAAAATTGTTGTAATATTTTTCTTATGTTTGTAAATATTTTTTTATTTTCTGTAACTTAGTTCTTTTTTATTTTTTGTACTTTAGCTAGTTTATTTAATTGTATTTATTTGTAGAAATTGTGTTTATTTAATTTATTGATAGTGTAGTGTTAGGTTAATTGTAGGTAATTGTAGGTAGTTTATTTAATTATTTTATTGATAGGGTAGTGTTAGGTTTAATTATATCTTAGGTTAGGATTTATTTTACAGGTAATTTTCTTATTATTTTAACTAGGTAACTATTAAATAGTTCTTAACTATTTAATAGCTATTGTACCTAGTTAAAATAAATACCAAGTTGCCTGTAAAATAAATATTAATCCTAAAATAGCTATAATATAATTATAATTTATATTGTAGCTATATTAGGATTTATTTTACAGGTAAGTATTTAGCTTTAAATAGGATTAATTTATTTAATAAGAGTTAATTTATTTCGTTAGATTAAAATTATATTTAAGTTAGGGGGGTGTTAGTGTTAGGGTTAGACTTAGCTTTAGGGGTTAATACATTTATTAGAATAGCGGTGAGCTCCGATCGGAAGATTAGGGGTTAATAATTGAAGTTAGGTGTCGGCGATGTTAGGGAGGGCAGATTAGGGGTTAATACTATTTATGATAGGGTTAGTGAGGCGGGTTAGGGGTTAATAACTTTATTATAGTAGCGGTGCGGTCCGCTCGGCAGATTAGGGGTTAATAAGTGTAGGCAGGTGTCGGCGACGTTGAGGGGGGCAGATTAGGGGATAATAAATATAATATAGGGGTCGGCGGTGTTAGGGGTAGCAGATTAGGGGTACATAGGGATAACGTAGGTGGCGGCGCTTTGCGGTCGGAAGATTAGGGGTTAATTATTTTAAGTAGCTGGCGGCGATGTTGTGGGGGGCAGATTAGGGGTTAATAAATGTAATATAGGGGTCGGCGGGGTTAGGGGCAGCAGATTAGGGGTACATAAGTATAACGTAGGTGGCGGTCGGAAGATTAGGGGTTAAAAATTTTAATCGAGTTGCGGCGATGTGGGGGGACCTCGGTTTAGGGGTACATAGGTAGTTTATGGGTGTTAGTGTACTTTAGGGTACAGTAGTTAAGAGCTTTATAAACCGGCGTTAGCCAGAAAGCTCTTAACTCCTGCTATTTTCAGGCGGCTGGAATCTTGTCGTTAGAGCTCTAACGCTCACTGCAGAAACGACTCTAAATACCAGCGTTAGAAAGATCCCATTGAAAAGATAGGCTACGCAAATGGCGTAGGGGGATCTGCGGTATAGAAAAGTCGCGGCTGTAAAGTGAGCGTTAGACCCTTTAATCACTGACTCCAAATACCAGCGGGCGGCCAAAACCAGCGTTAGGAGCCTCTAACGCTGGTTTTGACGGCTACCGCCGAACTCTAAATCTAGGCCTATGTGTCGAACATAGGAATGCAAAATATATGTTTGCGCATCATGTTTCTCGATTTAGATTATAATGTGATCGGGTTAGTGTACAAGAAAGCTTTGTCATCTTAAAGCACGGTATTAAAATTTTACATATAAAATATTTTTAAAAATGATAACAATTATTTAAAATTATTAAGCATAGTTTAAAATATATAGATATAGTTTATAGATTATTTACAATATTTTACAGTATGTATAATAATTTTTAGTCATTTTTTTTAAAATCCTTTTTAAAATTGTATATGTAATATTTAAATAACGTGAAATACCCCTTATTGCATGTAAGTGAGCTTATGTGTCCCCTTTTATTTTGCCTCCATTTCAGGGACACTATATTGACTTTTCTGCAAGATTCTGAACTTGCTTCCACTGACATTTGTCAAGTTGAACTCACCAGCTGGAGCTGATGTTACACAAGCACTTTTTTACTTCATAAACAAAATGCAGGATTTCACTTCCTGTTTCACTCCTATGAGGAATAAATTGTAATTATAGTAAACAACCACTAGATGTCAGAAAAATAAATCTACATCTCATTTACAGAGTAGATGCTATTGCATTGTCTTTTTATTATGCCTTTATAATTAAACTTTTCTACTGTATTTAATGTTAACAATCTCTTCCTTTTTAGATATATATGATGATCTGGGAATTGTTATTGCTTTTCATTTTTATTTTTATTTCCATTATTTTGTATTTTCAGCAGACATGTATTTATGTTTTTGTATATGCTATCTTAACTGTTCCTGGTATATGTTTACAAAACACATTTTCTAAAATGTTTCCTGAATATTGATATGATGTTTTTTTATATTTTCAAAGATATATCCTGAACTGACCCTTTGTAGGCTAATTGTGTTCTGCAATACTAGCAAGACAAGTGATACGCGGGCAAACATTAGTAAACAATGGTTTAACCTTTACAACTTTGCACTCAGAGAGATAATGCCAATGGTGCTTACAAATCTTGGGAATTAAGCCACCCATTGATTTCATAACATTTGTGGGAGGTTTATTAAAACATTATACAGTACAACTCTCTGCATGTTACTTAAAGGGACACTGTACCCAAAAAAAATCTTTCGTGATTCAGATTGAGCATGCAATTTTAAGCAACTTTCTAATTTACTCCTATTATAAATTTTTATTCGTTCTCTTGCTATCATTATTTGAAAAAGAAGGCATCTAAGCTTTTTTTTGGTTTCAGTACTCTGGACAGCAAGTTTTTATTGGTGGATTAATTTATCCACCAATCAGCAAGGACAACCCAGGTTGTTCACCAAAAATGGGCCGGCATCTAAACTTACATTCTTGCATTTCAAATAAAGATACCAAGAGAATGAAGACAATTTGATAATAGGAGTAAATTAGAAAGTTGCTTAAAATGTCATGCTCAATCTGAATCACAAAAGAAAATTTTTGGTTACAGTGTCCCTTTAATTTTTTTTTAAAAGCTAAAATCTTTTAAACCTTATTTTCATTTTGAAAGTAATTTTTTGCACTTTTACACATTTTTTAGTTTTGCAGCTTGCCAAGATGAAATACAGTTAAAAAGTTAATTTAACTCTGTAGTACTGCTACTATATGTCAGATATCCCAACCTGCAAAAACTCATTTCCGGGAGGTACCACCCCCTCGGGACTCCCCCCCCCCAAAAAAAAAAAAAAACCACTGCCAATATACAAATTGAGAGGACAGCTCTACTCAATTTTTATATTGGCAGTATTTTTTTACATCCCTCTCTAACTACACACAAACACTTACAGATTACCGGCCGCCTGCTATATTTTCTCCCCTGTTCATTGGTTATTTAACACATGGCCACATCAGTGTGTCTCTCTATTATGCAGTGTGTGCTGATTTTTTGACAGACTTGGGCTGGACGTGGACGGGTTGATAGTACTCCGTCCCTTAAAACCTGGCTTCACCATTTTGTCTGAGGGTTCTAATCAGGCTAGAGCACTATGGGTAAAACAATGTACTGGAACACACATGTGTTTGAAACTGGAACGCATAGCGGCCATATTTGAACTGGGACGCTTTACACAGCTCATAAGGATTGTTTGCCCATAATAAATATGGCGGGGTACTTTTATCTGGTGTCTGGTTTCCGGGATATTATATGTCATTTGCGGGTGTCAGGGAGCCGCTATTTAAATGTGGGAGACTCCCGGACCTTCCGGGAGAGTTGGGATGTCTGATATGTATTAGTGTATTGTGCATAATTTAAAACTTCTTTTTTCTTTGTTGCAGTGTTTGGTTTCTGTTTAGGAACACAAATAACGCCTGTGTAAGCTAAATTTCACTGTACATTAAGTACATTTCACACACTGAAAACTGTTGCTACTGAACAGCTGGTGAAACTGTCTGAAAATAGATGATAGATAGAGAGAGATTTCAATAATACATTTGAATTTTAGAATAATACATGTATATTCATAATTCGAATAAGCACAATGAATTATGCTTAAAAAAACATTGTTTAAGGTTATGTGTTGCTTTATAAAGTAAGGTTACCAGATTTTTAAAATGAAATCCGGGGACATTTTTTTTTATTGGCAAAAGTGTGGAAGGGCCCCCCACCTACCTACCTCCCTCCTCCGCCCCTTCTTTAACCTATTGCCCCTCCCATCTCCCTTGCCCCTCCAACCTCATATGTCCCTCCCCCACCATGTTTTTAATTGCCATATAAATATTAATAAGAACTAAATATTGTAAATTAAGAAGTGTTTGTTCAAAAAAATAATCCCACCTGCCTATATGCACTACAGTATGGAGCAGAAAGTAGCGAGGGGCAGACAAGGGGTTAAAATCAGGAGAGAGAGAGACAGAGGATGGGAAAGAGAGAGTGACACAGAGGAAGGAATGGAGAGAGAGAGACACAGAGGAAGGGAGAGAGAGAGACAGACAGACAGACAGACAGAGGAAGGAAGTGAGAGAGACAGACAGATGAAGGAAGTGAGAGAGACAGACAGATGAAGGAAGTGAGAGAGACAGACAGAGGAAGGAAGTGAGAGAGACAGACAGAGGAAGGGAGGCAGATAGAGGAAGGAAGTGAGACAGACAGAGGAAGGAAGTGAGACAGACAGAGGAAGGAAGTGAGAGAGACAGAGGAAGGGAGGGAGAGAGAGAGAGAGAGAGAGAGAGAGGGAAAGAGAGACAGACAGACAGATTTAGGAAGTGAGAGAGACAGACAGAGGAAGGAAGTGAGAGAGACAGAGGAAGGGAGGCAGATAGAGGAAGGAAGTGAGACAGACAGAGGAAGGAAGTGCGAGAGACAGAGGAAGGAAGTGAGAGAGACAGAGGAAGGGAGGGAGAGAGACAGATGAAGGGAGGGAGAGACAGAGGAAGGGTGGGAGAAACAAAGGAAGGGGGTGAGAGATAGAGGGAGGGAGGAAGGGATGGAGGGAGAGACAGACAGAAAAAGGGAGGGAGAAACAGAGGGAGGAAGGGAGATAGAGAGAGACAGAGGGAGGGAGGTAGGGAGGAAGAGACAGAGGAAGGGAGGGTGAGAGAGACAGAGGAAGGGAGGGAGAGACAGTGGAAGTGAGGAAGGAAGTGAGGGAGGAAGACAGAGGAAGGGAGGGAGAGAGGGAAGAAGGACGGTAGGGAGGAAGGAAGGGAGGAAGGAAGGGAGGAAAGAAGGAAGGAAGGAAGGAGGGGAGGAAAGAAGGAAGAAAGGAAGGGAGGAAAGAAGGAAGAAAGGAAGGGAGGATGGAAGGAAGGGAGGGAGGGAGGGAGGGAGGGAGGGAGGGAAGAAGGGAGGAATTAAGGAAGGTAGGTAGGGAGGGAAGGAGGGAGGGAGGAAGGAAGGAAGGAAGGGAGGGAGGAAGGAAGGAAGGAAGGAAGGGAGGGAGGGAGGGAGGGAGGGAGGGAGGGAGGGAGGGAGGGAGGAAGGAAGGAAGGAAGGGAGGGAGGAAGGGATGGAGGGAGGGAGGAAGGAAGGGAGGGAGGAAGGGAGAGACAGAGGAAGGAAGGAAGGGAGAGACAGAAGAAGGAAGGAAGGAAGGGAGAGACAGAGGAAGGAAGTGAAAGACAAGGAAGATAGCAGATGAATGGGACACAGACACACAAACACACTTAGAGATACACCCACACATACATACACAAAGATATACACACATACATATATACATACACACTTAGAGATACACCCACACATACATACATGCAGATACACATATACACAGAGATACACACAAAGACATACATATGTAGAGATACACACACACTCATACATACACAGAGATACACATAAATAGACAGAGATACACACACATACATACATACACAGAGATACACATAAAGACACAGAGATACACACACATACATACATACATACACAGATACACAGAAATACACAAAGATACACACACATACATACATACACAGATACACACACACAAATGCATACATACATGCACAGAGATATACACGCAAATACATGCACAGAGATACACACGCACATACATACATGCACAGAAATACACACACATACATGCACAGAGATATACACACACACACACACAAGTCATACATACATGTAAAGAGATATAGGCACAAACATATATAGGCAGACACACACATATATATGCAGGACATGGGATTTTATTACAAGACCAGAGACTCCTATTTTATGCATTACTCTTTCTTTACTACTCAATGCAGCCTTTTTAAAGAACAAACATATATAAGATAAATAACATGCACATAATAAGAAGTTAACATAAGCTTATTATAGTGAGAAAAAACAGCCAATCAGCACAGAGAATAGCCTATAAACAGAGCACCCAGTTAACATTCTTCCTCTTTCTTTTTGCTGCTCACACTCAGATAAGTAGCGCAGTCTTAAAATAAAAAACGTTTTATTGTTATTGTATTTGCTTATATATTTTGTTCTTATTTTAGCTTTGTTTTTCAGTTAATAAATAGCTTTCCTAGTTGTTATTTTCAACCTTTTGTCTCTAACCCCCCCCTTTTTTCTAATTCCGTTTTTCTGCTTTTACTGTCTTCAACATTTTGTTTCTAACTTATGTGACTTCGTATTGCTATGTTATTACCTTTCCCTCTTGTAACTGTTTTTTCGTTTTGTCTTATTTTTCTCTCCGTTTTTCATTATCTGTTGGTTTTCTCTCCCCCTCCTGCTTGGTTTGTTCTCAGCCGGGCGGCCGCCATTTTATGGGCCGTCCTCTTCTCCCCTCAGTCAGCTGTAGCTTGCTTACAAACCGGGTGGTAACTTTGTTTCTGTTACACTCGGTTCTCACATTTTCAATACAAAAGTTTTTTCTACAAGCTAATGTTGCCATCTTCTGGTATAGTTATACATTACACTATAATTGCTTCACAAAACCTATTTTTAGTAAAAAAGAAAAACAATCAGTACAGGCCAGTCATAAATCTAAAGGCGTTAAATACCTTTGTTGTGTACCATCATTTCAAAATGGAGGGAATCCATTTACTAAGAGAATGCTTAAGAGGAAACGATTGGTTGGTTCGGCTAGATCTCACAGACGCCTATCTAACCGTCCCAATCGCTCAAGAACATTGGAAATTCTTGACTTTCTGTTGGGAAGACCAGTTTTGGAATTTCACTTGTCTTCCCTTTGGCCTGTCCTCTGCCCCTTGGATTTTCACCAAGTTACTGAAACCAGTAGTGGCCTGGTTGAGACTCCGAGGGATTCGTCTGATAATTTATTTAGACGATATTTTGATCATGGACCAAGATTTTTATTCCCTTCAGAATCATCTAACTACCACAATTTCCTTACTAGAATCCTTAGGTTTTATTGTGAACAAACAGAAGTCAGTTCTTTTCCCTACAAAGTCTTTGATTTTCTTAGGTTTCAAAATCAATTCGACACTCTCTACTCTGAGTCTTCCTTCAGACAAAGTAAAGAATATCAAGAAGGAAATTGCCAAAACTTTATCCAAAGATTCAGTCACTATCAGAACTATAGCCAGAATAGTAGGGTTACTATCATCCTCTATTCAGGCTATCTTTCCTGCCCCATTACACTACCGAGAACTTCAGAGATTAAAGATTCTTCATTTGAGGAAAGGTTTTTCCTATTCTCATTTGATTCCTTTGTCTCTAGAAGCCAAAGAAGAACTATCTTGGTGGCTTTCTCATCTAGAAGCCTGGAATGGGAGAGCCATTTTCGGCAGAACTCCAGATTTCGTTATAGAATCGGACGCCAGTCTTTCAGGCTGGGGTGCACTCTGCGGTCCTTCCATTACTGGTGGCAAATGGACATTGGAGGAGAAACGTTTCCATATCAATTGTTTGGAATTATTGGCTGGCTCGTTTGCAGTCAAAAGTTTTGCCAAATTTTCTTCTCCAGTTTCTATTCTCCTTCGTATGGACAATATTTCAGCAGTACGATATCTCAATCATTTGGGAGGCACCAAATCAAGGAATTTGTCCAACATAACCAAGGAATTTATTCACCTTTGTTTAGACAGGAATATTTTATCAAAGCGGAATATATTCCAGGACAATCAAACGCAGCTGCAGATTGGGGATCTCTGCATCTGACAGATTCCAGCGATTGGAGATTAGACAGGAAAATGTTTTTATTCCTTCAATATCTCAAATGTCCCTTTTGTTTGGACCTTTTTGCGTCCAGGATCAATTTTCAAATTTGCCCATACTTCAGTTTGCGTCCAGATCCAGAAGCTGCAGCCATAGATGCTTTTCTTCAACCATGGCCTTCCAGGAAAGCTTATGCTTTCCCTCCATTCTCAATGATCCCGAGGACAATTTCAACAGTCCGCAGGGATCTCCTTTGCCTAACCATAGTGACTCCCCTTTGGCCAACCCAATCTTGGTACCCCTCCCTCCTGGAGATGTCCATCAATCTTCCAATTCTTTTTCCTCCACTTCCTCACCTATTAGCCAACCCGGAGGGCGAATATCACAGTTTAATTCTCCAAGGCTCTCTTCTGCTGATAGCTTGGACAATATCAGGGGACCCTGGTCTCTCCAAGGCCTTTCGGAGGGAGCTAGATCCCTCATTCAAGATTCTTGGGCTCCAGGTACCCACAGATGTTATTTTGCCGCATGGTCAAAATGGTCTAGCTGGTGCTTGCGAAGGGATTTGGATCCCGTTTCTTCGGATTTAACTGAGATCATTAATTATCTGTCTCACCTTTTTGACTCTGGCCTAGCTTACAGAACAATTAATGTCCATAGATCAGCTATTTCAGCCAGACATATTTTAATCAATAACTCGCCTGTTGGTAAACATCCTTTAGTTTGTAGAGTTCTAAAAGCCATTAGATTAAAGCGTCCTCCTGTTCCCAAACATGAATCTTCTGGGATGTAGATTTAATTTTCTCCCTTTTTAAATCTTGGCCAGATAATAACTTGTTGTCTCTAAAACAACTTTCCGCTAAACTTGCTACCCTTCTCTGCCTTATTTCTTTCAGAAGAGTATCTGATGTAAAAGCCTTGGATTGGAACTCTAAACGTTTCTCCCCTGAAGGAGTCACCTTTTTTCTTTCTCGCAGAACAAAAACTTTATCTACTTCCATCTTCTACCCTTATCTTCCTTCTGAACCTTCTTTGTGTGTAGTTGAATGCTTAAAGTCATATGAATCTAGAACTTTAACTTTTAGGAAAATTAACCATAATCAACTGCTTATTTCTTTTGTCCCTCCCCATGCTCCTGTCACTTCTACCTCTATCGCTAGGTGGGTTAAATGGGTCATGAAAGAGGCTGGTATCAACATTTCTTTCACAGCTCATTCTGTCAGAGGTTCTGCAGCTTCAAAAGCCTTTTTAAAAGCAGCTCCTCTCCAACAAATTTTAAATGCTGCAGATTGGTCTTCTGATTCCATTTTTAAACAATTTTATTTCAGACCCATTCAACATGCCTCGCTTAATTTATTCTCCTAATTACTTTAAACTTGCATAAAATAGGAGTCTCTGGTCTTGTAATAAAATTCCGATTATCCTAGTATTTGAAGGTATAATCTAGATTTTATTAAAGACACAGAGACGAGTATTTTCCCTCCTCACATAGATAATTGTGTTTCTTCCCACCCTGTTATTTATCATTATATGTTACTAACATTTTTGTTTTTTAACAGTATCCATATGATTCCAATCCTTTTTCATCTTCTGGATTCTTCCCTTCAATTCAGAAGTCTCATCTCTCATCCACTGATCCCTGGACATCTACTGTGTCTTCTATCAAATTCAGCATTCCATGGAGTTCCATCCATCAGTTCTACAGGAAGTTGGCATTTACCACCCTTTGTTTTTTCAGACTTTTTGGACTTTTCATGATGTTCAATATTTTATTCCTTTTGAGCATCAATTAGAAAGAGGAAGAATGTTAACTGGGTGCTCTGTTTATAGGCTATTCTCTGTGCTGATTGGCTGTTTTTTCTCACTATAATAAGCTTATGTTAACTTCTTATTATGTGCATGTTATTTATCTTATATATGTTTGTTCTTTAAAAAGGCTGCATTGAGTAGTAAAGAAAGAGTAATGCATAAAATACTTGTCTCTGTGTCTTTAATAAAATCTAGATTATACCTTCAAATACTAGGATAATCGGAATTTTTTCTTATTCTAAACTTGAGGGCCAGTCCAGCTCATAAAAATGTCTAACAGTGGAAGTGTATTAATAATCTGAGTTAAACCTTCTTTGTGACACAGTACATTTAGTATTTTGTCAGAGCATAAGAACTTCTAACGACTAACTCACAGTCAGACTGACCTCTTTCACATAGTTGCTGCTTCAAGTGCCTGCAGGAGAGTTGTAAATTTAAACAGGAGATGTCCTCTCCCTCATGACCTCCTGCCCTGCAGCATGCATAAGACAACACTGATTCACTATTTAAACCCATGGCTACCAAAAAGGGCTGCAATACACTGCTTAGGAACAAGGTAGGTAATTCAAGGGTCAATTGTTACCTGGGTGGGTCCCACATTTAACATTACGAGTCCAACACTATCCCTGACAGGCTCAGAAGTTATTCGTGAGGTAGGAGACAGACTTAGAACAAGTAAGGGACTTCATACAAATCATAAATGTAATATATGAGTTGAGAAAGCTAGATTCATTTATCTGTGTTTAAGCAAAAATTCCAGCGCCAAGTATATAAAGTGCATGTTGGAGAAGGAGTCACTACCAAACACCACAGTATACACAGTCCAGACTCTTGAACACAAGTAACATTATTTAAAATGGATGAACCAATTTACTCAAATGAATGTCCATATTAAATAGGGACAAATTGGCCCTGAATATTGTCTGCTTTTACCATCCAGTTCTAACATATGATTACCAGATATATATGGCCCTGCATGACTGTATCTTTCCAATACAAATGATTAAAACCCTGACTTATCTTTCAGTTACACTGAAGTGGCAGCATGCACATAATTTCTATGTGACATATGCAAGTTTATATAATGATAAACAGTTGCCAAGTTTAATGCTTTACACTGTTGTCATAACATATTTATTTTATTTGTTAATCTGTTGAACAAAGAAACTAATTTAAGTAAAGAACCTTGCTAAGCGCTGATACAGGTTTGCAAATAATATTTTGAAGACCTTTATAGTTCTGGTTACATTTTTTTAATTTAAATTTTAACTTTAAAGTTTTCATTCAAATAAAAGAAATCCCTATGCATTATTGACACCTTGAAGAGTGCTATTCTTTATTTTCATATCTAGTTGCATTTTTAATTTTTAAGGCATAAAATGTGATTTTACAACAGGCACAAGGCAAGCATATTTCTCTGAGAGGCAATTTTGCTAATAGTGCAATAATTGACAAAATTTAGAGATACACTAGGAAAAGAAATTAACAATAACTTTGGAGACAAAGTCTACAAGATGCTACTGCACAGTAAGGGCTATAAGCATGAAATATGCACTTTATTCTCTACATTTGTATGTAAATCGAACTAATCATCGGCTAGATTACGAGTTTTGCGGTAACAGGGGTGCGGTGCTAACTTGCAGTTTATTCTCACCGCTCACTTACCTGCAGCGCTGGTATTACGGGTTTTTATCAACCCGGTGTTAACAGGCAAAAAGTAAGCGTAGAGCAAAATTAAGCTCTACACTGCACTCCAATACCAGCGCTGCTTAAGTGAGCGGTGAGCTGGTTATACGTGCTTGTGCACGATTTCCCCATAGACATCAATGGGGAGAGCCGGCTGACAAAAAGTCTAACACCTGCAAAAAAGCAGCGTAAAACTCAGTAACGCAGCCCCATTGATTCCTATGGGGAAACACATTTTATGTTTACACCTAACATCCTAACATGAACCCTGAGTCTAAAGACCCCTAATCTTACACTTATTACCCCTAATCTGCCCGCGCCCGACATCACCGACACCTACATTATACTTTTTAACCCCTAATCTGCCGCTCCGGACATCGCCGCCACGTGCATTATATTTATTAACCCCTAATCTGCTGCCCCCAACATTGCCAACACCTACATTATATTTATTTACCCCTAATCTCCCTCCCCCAATGTCGCCACAACCTACCTACATTTATTCACCGCTTATCTGCTGCCCCCAACGTCGCCGCCACTATTCTAAATTTATTAACCCCTAAACCTAAGTCTAACCCTAACCCTAACCCCCCTAAGTTAAATATAATTTAAATAAATCTAAATAAAATTACTATCATTAACTAAATTATTCCTATTTAAAACTAAATACTTACCTGCAAAATAAACCCTAAGATAGCTACAATATAACTAATAGTTACATTGTAGCTATTTTAGGGTTTATTTTTATTTTACAGGCAAGTTTGTATTTATTTTAACTAGGTAGAATAGTTACTAAATAGTTATTAACTATTTAATTACTACCTAGCTAAAATAAATACAAATTGACCTGTAAAATAAAACCTAACCTAAGTTACATTAACACCTAACACTACTCTACAATTAAATAAATTACCTAAATGAAATACAATTAAATAAATCAAATACAATTAGCTAAATTACAAAAAAATAAACCACTAAATTACAGAAAATAAAAAAACAAATTACAAGATCTTGAAACTAATTAAACCTAATCGAAAAGCACTATCAAAATAAAAAAAGCCCACCCAAAAGAAAAAAAAACTAGCGCAATCTAAACTACCAATAGCCCTTAAAAGGACCTGTTACGGGCATTGCCCCCAAGAAATCAGCTCTTTTACCTGTAAAAAAAAATACAAACAACCCCCCCCAACAGTAAAACCCACCACCCACACAACCAACCCCCCAAATAAAACCCTAACTAAAAAAAACCTAAGCTCCCCATTGCCCTGAAAAGGGCATTTGGATGGGCATTGCCCTTTAAAGGGCATTTAGCTCTATTGCGGCCCAAAGCCCTAACCCAATACACCCTTAAAAATTCCTAACACTGTCAGATTTTTTGTGGAAATTTTTTTGTGAATTATTTTCATTCCTCCCTTGCCAGCATATTTGTTCTTTTTTTAACATACTCACTAACAGTACTATTGGTCACATTTCTTACACCGGAGTGTGCGTTCACATTTTCACATTTTTACATTTTTATTTTTTCACGTTGCCAATAATAATTTTTTCACGGTACCAATAATCTTATTTTTGTACATTGTACTCACTCACCTGCTTTAATTGTTTTGTGCTTTTGCTTCACCTCATTTTTGGTTTGGATCACAGGATTCTGTTATTTGACTACTACGTTGGTCACACCAGCACAATTGGACACTCACATTATTTGGTATTTTGTATTCTAAAATTTGTTTTCACCATCTGTGATATTCACATTCGCCTAGATTTACACGGCTAGATTTAGAGTTGGGCGGTAGCCGTCAAAACCAGCGTTAGAGGCTCCTAACGCTGGTTTTGGGCTACCGCCGGTATTTAGAGTCAGTCATTAAAGGGTCTAACGCTCACTTTCCAGCCGCGACTTTTCCATACCGCAGATCCCCTTACGTCAATTGCGTATCCTATCTTTTCAATGGGATCTTTCTAACGCCGGTATTTAGAGTCGTGGCTGAAGTGAGCGTTAGAAATCTAACGACAAAACTCCAGCCGCAGAAAAAAAGTCAGTAGTTAAGAGCTTTCTGGGCTAACGCCGGTTCATAAAGCTCTTAACTACTGTGCTCTAAAATACACTAACACCCATAAACTACCTATGTACCCCTAAACCAAGGTCCCCCCACATCGCCACCACTCTATTAAATTTTTTTAACCCCTAATCTGCCGACCGCACGCCGCTGCCACCTACGTTATCCCTATGAACCCCTAATCTGCTGCCCCTAACACCGCCGACCCCGATATTATATTTATTAACCCCTAATATGCCGCCCCCAACGTCTCCGCTACCTACCTACACTTATTAACCCCTAATCTGCCTTAAATAAACCTAACACAAACTACATAGCATACACTTATACAGGCAGATACACAGACACTACATAGTATACACTTATACATGCAGATACACACACATTACATAGCATACACTTATACATGCTGCATACACTTATACATGCAGATACACAGACACTACATAGTATACACTTATACATGGAGACACGCACACTACATAGCATACACTTATACATGCAGATACACATACACACACTACATAGCTTACATTTATACATGCAGACACACACACACTACATAGCATAAACTTATACATACAGATACACACACACAGTTATGGATACAGATAGACACACACACTACATCATATATGGGTATCTGTTAATCATTGTATGGGGTCCTGGGGTTGGCAAGCACATTAGCTGGCAGTCTGCGGCTGCCGTTGTTCGTTACCCTGGTATTAGCACTGCTCATTGTATAAAACTGAAGGCATGCTAGTATTATCACCAGGAGTTAGGCATCATCACTACCAGAGGTAGGTTAGAGAGGTCACCATTACCCGTGGTCAGAGTGTATACAGCCTTCTTACTCCTGCTTAAACCACACACCATTCCTTTTCCCCAGGGAATCTAACAGATATCTAAACCTGTGAGAGCAAAGCCAGCTGCTCCTGAGTATGGGCCCAATAGAATAAAAAAAAAAAAAAATGGGGCAAATCGGGACAGATGGCTAGCAACCCGGGACAGGGGGACAGACCCCTAAAATCGGGACTGTCCCGCGAAAATCTGGACAGTTGGGGGGTATGCATTTGTCAAGTTGAACTCACCAGCTGGAGCTGATGTTACACAAGCACTTTTTTACTTCATAAACAAAATGCAGGATTTCACTTCCTGTTTCACTCCTACGAGGAATAGATTGTAATTATAGTAAACAACCACTAGATGTCTTCATATATAATAACTATATCATGGATATATAGTTCATATTTATACGTCTATGGCTCTGTGATTTGCTGATGGCTGTTACATGATACATGGGCAGTGAAATTTAATGGAATTTTAAAATTTGTCAGAAAAAAAATCTACAGCTCATTTACAGAGTAGATGCTATTGCATTGTCTTTCTATTATGCCTTTATAATTATAATTAATTTATTTCCATTATTTTGTATTTTCAGCAGACATGTATTATGTTTTTGTATATGCTATCTTAACTGTTCCTGGTATATGTTTACAAAACACATTTTCTGAAATGTTTCAGAATGTTGATATGAAGTTATTTTATATTTTTAAACATATATCCTGAACTGACCCTTTGTAGGCTAATTGCGTTCTGCAATACTAGCAAGACAAGTGATATGAGGGCAAACATTAGTAAACAATGGTTTAACCTTTACAACTTTGCACTCAGAGAGATAATGCCAATGGTGCTTACAAATCTTGGGAATTAAGCCACCCATTGATTTCATAACATTTGTGGGGGGTTTATGAAAACATTATACAGTACAACTCTTTGCATGTTACTTTTTTTTTTTTTTAAAAGCTAAAATCTTTTAAACCTTATTTTCATTTTGAAAGTTATTTTTTGCACTTATACACTTTTTTTAGTTTTGCAGCTTGCCAAGATGAAATACAGTTAAAAAGTTAATTTAACTCTGTAGTACTGCTACTATATGTCAGATATCCCAACCTGCAAAAACTCATTTCCGGGAGGTACCACCCCCTCGGACCCCCCCCCCCCCATCGGTTACCCCCCCCCCCCCAAAAAAAAAGAGGGATGAAAAAAAAATACTGCCAATATAGCTGTCCTCTCAATTTGTATATTGGCAGTATTTGTTTTCATCCCTCTCTAACTACACACAAACACTTACAGAACACCGGCCGCCTGCTATATTTTCTCCCCTGTTCATTGGTTATTTAACACATGGCCACATCAGTGTGTCTCCCTATTATGCAGTGTGTGCTGATTTTTTGACAGACTTGGGCTGGACGTGGACGGGTTGATAGTACTCCGTCCCTTAAAACCTGGCTTCACCATTTTGTCTGAGGGTTCCGATCACGCTAGAGCACTATGGGTAAAACAATGTACTGGAACACACATGTGTTTGAAACTGGAACACATAGCGGCCATATTTGAACTGGGACGCTTTACACAGCTCATAAGGATTGTTTGCTCATAATAAATATGGCGGGGTACTTTTATCTGGTGTCTGGTTTCTGGGATATTATATGTCATTTGCGGGTTTCAGGGAGCCGCTACTTAAATGCGGGAGACTCCCGGACCTTCCGGGAGAGTTGGGATGTCTGATATGTATTAGTGTACTGTGCAATATTTAAAACTTCTTATTTTTTGGGGGGCGGAGCCAGCAGCCGAGGCAGCAAGCCGTGTTTCAACAGAGCTCCTGCTGATGGACTAAATAAATCATTATATTAACCTAGTCACGGAACCTTATTTTATGAAGTCTTTTTCTATTTGAGCCCTAATGTAAAGGACAATCGATACCAGCTACGAATTTAGAATACTGGACGCTGACGCAGCAGAAAAATCTTTTTGGCCTGAGGAGACGAGTGCAGAGGATAGACCGCCATCTTGGAAGACATTCACGCTTTACAGCTACTTCCAGAAACATCTCTTGCTGTATACTAACTCAGTCTTACCTTACTCTATGGAGAACCAAGTTGCTGCTGCGATACGTAATCTCTCCCTCTCTCTAGACATACACTATTGCTCACTCCTCCGGGAGTTGAGAGCAACTAGACTACTGAAGAGAGATATACCGGCAGCATGTGGGAACGGAGAAGCATTTGGAACTTACAGATCCAGTTTACCGCAAAGTGGAGGAGCTGTGCTGTCTGACTTAGAGGAGGTAAGCAGAGTCGACGAGCAGAGTCCTGAGTCTGATGTGACCGCTCTAATAGATCACTCTGGACAATGTAAATTTCTACAGCCGGTTGAATCGGAGCAGAAACCTGTCAGGCAAACCCAGACTCGTTTAACATGGGCTTCTACAGCGGACCTGGAGATATACCCTGATTATGTGAAATGGGAGCCCAGAGAACCTAATGCTATAAATAGCCCTGATCTTGTTGTGCAGCGGTGCGATCCCTTACCAGTGTCTCAAATTGAGGCGGCTACCCTATTAGTAAGCGACGCCGATATCTCTATGGAGCTGGAGACTGACACTTATACCAGGGCAGTTCTGAAAGAGAGCGGTCATGCATCTTGTAATCTCATGACACTCAACTACCGGTTCTTATTAACCTGGGGTAGTACCAGTTCCCTGATGATGTTTAAAATTGACATCGGACAATGTTTGAAACACATTCCTTCATCAGTATACCACCGGTCTGGAGTGGGATAGAATGGAAACATTATATTAACAGGACGCATACTAAAGTTTTATTTCCCCCCTGTGCTTGACTCCACCATCTTTGAGACTTTAGTGGCGTTATTAACCTAGTTTTCAACATGCTAAGTATGTTAGCTCACTGACGCTTTAAATCCATAAGCGGAGAACACTCTCTCATTACGTAGTAAATCCAGAATTGGCATTTTCCTCTTTTCACTTAATAAGCAGTTGTCCTAGGCCTCCCACTCTCCTAAAGGACACATATTTATGATAGCTTTTAGGCTTGAAGTCACAATGTACACACACAATGGTGGCTAATTACTCTACAGATATGCTATAACATATATGCTCATTTGTATTGTGCTAGTTTTCTGAACCATATCTAAGGTGCCTATATATAAGAGGCAGTTTGTTATTTTCTCTTCTAAACAGGTTTATATACTCTCTAGTTGTTCAGTATCAATGCAATCTACACCTTATAATGTTGTCACATTCCTGCTCAGGTTATCTTGTACACTGCGGTCTCTGATATGCTGCCACATTCTACTTATAAATGTTTAGTGTCTACTTATATGCAGGAGACAGTTTACCTCCTTTTTCCTCCAATAGTATTATATCCTACCTCTCTGTTTAATTATAATATCAGTTGTGTTTTATAATGTTACAAGACACTTATTTAGCTCCTTATATTTACTGTGATTTCAGAACATTTTGTACGTGCTCTTATACTGGTTATAGTGGACTGCAGGCTAGTTAGCTGGTATTAGAGCACAACCTGCATCAGGGTATTACTGAATATTAAAGTATTGTAATATAGAATATATACTGATAGCACCACTGTCGGATATTACCTTTAACTATTTAAATAGCATGATCACACGTATACCTACTCCTCATTGTGCTATGCTTCCTGTGTTTAGCTATCTCAGAAAAGAAAAGGTTAATAGTCATTTTAGACATAACCAAAGTATTTTTCTGATATTGCTGTTTGCTCCTTTTTTTTTTTTTTTTTTTTTTTTTTTTTTTTTAAGTAAAGGTACAGAGTAGTGTAGATTTCCTGTGAGCCTATGTAGGTAATTTTCAGGTTTGCTGATTATATATATGGAGCTGGATACAGATTAATACCTGTATAGCTGCATTATTTTTGTATTATGTTGATCTATCAAACATGCTCCCCCAGACAACTCCTACACGTTATGCTTCACTGTTTACTTGCCACATAAGACACTATCTCTCGTCAGGGCCTCTGAACGTAAAGACTCTCACCTTCTACTTATACCTGGGTTATTTATCTATTAATGCTGGCCCCTGCTATATATAAAGGTTATGAAAGTTAATGGCTAGGGTTTATACCCCACTGAAGAACTATACGATATAGTTAATATTTATTTAGTTTATCATAGGCTGTAGCCCCACTATATTATCTAAACTGGTATATACTTATAGGCAGAGGTTTTAATTGCTAAAACTAAAATTACTTGCATGAAACATAGGCCGTTAAAGTAAGATTCTGGGTTTCTATCAAAGGAGTGATCTCCGTATTAGTGCACTAAGGTTTCTACACTATTCCCTATATGGGGTCCTTGTAATCCCGGATATAAGAGACATGGGACTAGTGACTTTTCCCTTCTCCTATCCAAGGAACTTGCTTGTTTCTTTAAAATCTGGAGCAGGGTAAACTGCAGCTCCTAATGCAGCGTTAGCAAATTCTTTACCTAAACATGTTTCAGTATATGTGTAAAATTGTGTTCACAGCTCTGTTAATGCTACTAGCTCTTTCTTGATTTATTTTGTTGTACTTGTTCTTATGTGGGTATGGGTACGTGTAAAATACTGGGAGTCACTTATACACCATTCTTATTTTATTGTACAGCCTATCTTATGTGAACTTTTAATAGGGATCTTAATTATCTAGTTATGCCAGTATTATTCCTATATTAGCATAACCATTATTAATGCTGGAGTTGTTGCATACACTTGCTTATATCTTATAACTAATGCATATATCTGATTCATAGTTATAATAGAATATTATTAGAGGCCATAGGCCCTACCTTATGGACCCCATTTCAAATCACCCCCATATATAATTGAGGGCTATCTAGCATTGTGTAAACAGTAGTCTTATAAGATATGTTGACTACAACATCTGTTACGTTCTTGTCACAAAATCTGCCCATAGTGTTTCTTTTATAGATCCACACTCACTAGATCCAATTTTGCACAGCAGGTATATGATTGATCCCCAACACTTAAGCATGTGTTAGGCTAGCACTTCTGGTAAATCTTCACTATATTCTCTCAGAGTTTTTTGAATATGCCTTTATTCTATTTGATCTGACCCTATTTTCATGCTCTATATGACTAAACACCTCACAAAAATTTTGAAGACAGAGAAGGTATCTCCCCTCACCCTTTCCCACTCTGTGTTTCAGGGTGGGTCATACCCACTACCCCTTTTCCGTCTGTGTCCAGTGGAGACAATCGTCCCCGAGGGCAGATACTGATTACATTTCTTACCCATAGTGGTCTTAACATTAATGCCATAAGCTGGTAAAATGAGTGACCCTTTATGTTTTCATATCTTGGTTGCGCCTATTTGTACAGTAGCTTATCGACTATGTTAATTACTAAACATTTTGTCTCTACCATTTAATGTTTGTGACAAATACCACTTTCTCCAGTATAACAATCTACATAGCTAACTTAGCTAAAAGTCACTAGACTTTTTATGCTGATTTAAAAATAATCTAATATTGCTTTTCATCTTAGAATATGCGACTATGTTTCTATGCTCCCTTTATTTGAGCGCAGAGGTTTTATCAAACAAGATTATGTTCATGTTAAGAAATAGTTATTCTGTTTTTGTTGGCTCTGCCCTCCCACTCCAATCCCTATTACCACACCCAGGCTTAGACCGGGGCTCATATTATTTAGTCTATATTAGCTTCATAATACCCCCCCCCATACTGTTTAGCTTAAACCTGTAATGACCTGGAACCCAGTCCTTCCAACTAGCATTTTCAACGTATTCTCTCAATGTAACTAAGCTCATTGTATGTTTGTCATAACTTTCTCTTTATATGGGCATAATTCTTTATTTAGATAATTATTCCGCTTTGATGGAGCTATGTCCATCCCAGTAGTCATGTAAATAACAAGCCCTCCCTGTGAAGTCCACCCTTATATCCATCCAATAAGGCTTTCCATACCTGCTCTCATGCCCTATTTGGCTCCGCCCCCCCATTCCCCTCCCCACTCCACTTTGAGCGGCTCTTGCCCGCTGCGCCCCTTCTCCCCCTCCCCGCTAAATTGGCCCATAAGTGGCCAAACACAAGCCAATCCATGTTTATCTTAACCTTACTAGTTTATATTATGCTACAAACGCTTTTCAGGATAATGTGGAGAATATACTCTATTTCCCCCCTCCCTCAACCCCCATAAAACCAACCCTTCCTTGTTTATATTTTCTAAATTGATAACTTATGGTGTATTTGTCCATCACAAGGTTGGATCACTTCTAGTCTACATACCATATAAAAAAATAAAAACTGAGGTCTCAATTTGGACAGTCCAAAATTTTTACTAATACCTTTAATAAACGGGATTTATATGCCCCGTCTGTTTAGAGTTATTGCCTAGTAAACCTCCATGCTCCTTCATAACACTAACTAGCTATAGCTACTACATTCTTTTACCACTCACCATAGAGTATTACTCTTTATATTCTTGAATCTATACAATGTGGGCATATCTAGTATTGTTTATCTGGCAAGATCATGGTATTAGTATTGTACTATTCTCCTTTGTTATTATTGTTGGACGTTTCATTATTGTTATATTTGTTTATGACTTCAATAAAAAACTATTAAAAAAAAAAAAAAAAAAAAAAAAAAAACTTCTTATTTTTTTTTTATTTATTTGTTGCAGTGTTTGGTTTCTGTTTAGGAACACAAATAACGCCTGTGTAAGCTAAATTTCACTGTACATTAAGTACATTTCACACACTGAAAACTGTTGCTACTGAACAGCTGGTGAAACTGTCTGAAAAGGTTTATCGAACATGGAAGTCAGTGCTTTGAATATTACACACTCGCGACAATGTTTCCTCTTTAAAATACAGGTTACTCCCATGGGAACACCTATAAATGCTTTATGTCTGCAATCTATCTTGCTAATAAAGAAGACATAAAACAACAACTTTCTATTAAACCTATAGGAGCTGTTGGAATAAATGTAAATACAATAATTTACTAATATGTATCTTATTGTATAATGCAATGCTATATATTGGAAGTATTGTAGTCATTTTAAAAAGGTTTTGGGGTATTTTTGGCATGTTTTATTTATTTATTTTTTTAGGAATAATATTTATTTTTCATAATATTAATATGCCATAGAAGACATTATCCAACAGTAGATAGATAGATGATAGATAGTAGATAGATTGATAGATTATAGATAGATAGATATATAGATATATATATATAGATATATAGATAGATATATAGATAGATAATAGATAGATAGATAGATATATAGATAGATAGTAGATAGATAGATTGATAGATTATAGATAGATAGATAGATATATAGATAGATATATAGATAGATAGATAGATATATAGATATATAGATAGATAGATAGATAGATAGATAGATAGATAGTAGATAGATAGATATATAGATTGATAGATTATAGATAGATAGTAGATAGATAGAGAGAGAGATAGATATTTCAATAATACATTTGAATTTTAGAATAATACATGTATATTCATAATTCAAATAAGCACAATAAATGATGCTTAGAAAACATTGTTTAAGGTTATGTGTTATTTTATGAAGCCTTCTTCACAAACTGATTTTTTCTTTTTTTTTTTTCTATTTCTTTTTTTCTTTTTTTTTTTTCTTTTTTTTTTCTATTTTTTAGCTTTTATTCTCATTTTTATTATTATTTATATCCCAATTGCTAGAACCAATCTCATAAAATTTTGTGTATCTTCTAGGGCGTTTTTTAAAAATCTATTTCTCAGGATAAATATATTGTAATCTAAGGTCAAATATTATTCTCTACGGCGTTTTGTAAAAACCATTTCTTAGGACAAATACATTGTAACTTAGGGTCTTAACATGATTTGTAACAACTATGCAGATATTAGATACAATTTGTATTGTATTTTATGTATTGTATTCTATATACTGTTTGCATTGACTTTGTATTCTGTCTATTTGCATGAACTTTTGTTTCCGATCATCTAGCTTGTGATTGGTCTGACATTGACCAATCTATTCCCTTGGCAGGCTTTTTAAATGTGCTTCTATACTATTTGTATCATACACCTTTTCTGATGAAACGGCCAGGAGCTTGTGGCCGAGAAACGCGTTAAAGCTCACTTTAAATA